>NW_020948840.1:14792861-14862861 GCF_900497805.2 Vombatus ursinus
CCCCCCCCCTTTGACTGCTTCCACCATCCGAAGAGAAGGATATGTACCCACATAGCTTTAGGCCTTGAGGCCTCCTACTGCTCCTAGAGGGTCTTTCAATTAAAATCTTGAGAATTCCCATTTTATGGTTGGATCTAGTTCTTGGCCCAAATTCAAGAAGCCTATAAATGGACCTTCTAATGGTCTCACCTTAGCTTGTTGGCCCAGTAGTGAGTACTGGACTTCCCCCAGACCTCTCCATAGATAGATCAACTTTGTGGAAAGGTCCCTTGTTTTCAGAGTATTTGCTCATTGTGATTTTAGGAGCAAATCTTAAAGGATTCTTTCCTGCCCGAGGTTTCTGAGTCTGTCCTAGGTCTCCTCTCATCCTGGGTAGAATCTCTCATTCCTTTTTCATTCAAGAAGACTATCTCACAGCTTCCTAGATCTAGCTATGTAAAGAACCAATCCATCAGGGCTTCATTTCTCCTCAAGGCAGAAGAACCTTTCAGCTCCATCACACCTAAGTCTGAGACAGAGTAATTACTCAGGTCCAAACTGCTCCTTCCCTTTGTGAATTCAGTAGTTATTAAGACAGCCAGGAATCGTAGCATTGGATCCATTCCATCCACATTGCTCTTCTGATATCTTTCTTTTTATCTCTTCTAGATTGCAGGGCTCTTGCTAAAGTTTTCATTGCAGAGAGATTAGCCAAGCAGACAGAGTGCTGTCTGACTGGCTCTAGCCCTCCCAGGGCAATTCGTGACTAGACCCAGACTCTGAAAACCATAAAGAACATGTGATGGTACTTCTGAAATCTGTCATTTAAGATGTTAGAGCACTGTGTGTATATATATGTGTGTATGTGTCTGTGTGTCTATGTATGTGTGAGCATGTGCACCTGCATAGAAATCTTGTCTTGGGACAAAAAGTGACTTCATCTTTTTCAGTCATTTTTTAGTCATGTCTGATTTGTTATGACCCCATTTCTTGGCAAAGATAATGGAGTCATTTGCCATTTCCTTCTCCAACTCATTTTATAGATGAGGAAAAGAGGGTTAAGTGACTTGGCCAGAATCACACAGCTAGAAAGTGTCTGAGGCCAAATTTGAACTCGGGTCTTCCTGAATCCAGGCCTGTCATCATATCCACTGCTCCACCTAGCTGCCCAGACTTTATCTTGTAAGTGACAGTAAAAACTGGGAATTCTAATCAGAGTTTGGGATTTTCGAAAACAAAGAGTTAAGAGGACCAGATAAAGCTATCAAAAGCTTTTCCCATATTGGTGATTCAAGCATTGAAAAATCCCCTTGTTTCCCCACCTCTCCTTTTCAATTGCATGCTATTTCTTGAAATAAGTGTCAACTTTTACATATCTACTTCCTTTTTCCTCTTCATTTTCCTCTCTTTTGTGGGGGTGGGGTGGGGGAGGCACAGTTTGGAGGAAGGATAGATTGTTAGCTGTTAGCAACATCATGAAGGCCATGATTCTTGAGTTGGGCCTTGAAGAAGTTAGGATTTTGGTAGTTGAAAAGGGAAGAGTATTCTAGGTAGAGAAAGCAGGATGGGCAGAGACAGAGAGGAATCAATGCACATGTCAACAAACAATTCAATTTTTCCCAAGCTTAGGGGATATGGGAGCTGGGAGGGTGAGGACTAGACCTGTGATTTCTCAGGTATAAAGGACTCCCAATGAGGAAATTCCCTCCATAAATGTAGATTGGCACCTTCTTTGCACCTCAGAGAGTTTCCTGGGCTATTCAGAGGTTAAGTGACTTGTCCAGGGTCACATAGCCCATATGTGTCAAAGACAGGACTTTAAGCCTGATCTTTGTGACTTTAAGGGCCAGATCTTTATCCACTCTGACATACTGTTGTTTTATTGCTACTTAGGGGCCATGTGAAAAAAGCCTGGAAAAGGATGTTGGAACTATAGTAGAAGGCCTTGAGTTTTGGCTGAATTTAACAGGTAACAGGGAGGCATTGAAGGATGTTAAGCAATGTAGTGATTGAATTGGAGTCAGAGGAATTCGATTCATATTATGGTTCTGCTCATTTCTTCCTCTTTAACTGAGGACAAATCATTTAATCTCTCTGGGCTTTAGCTTTCTCACCTATAAAATGAGAGGGTAGGACTGTCATATGATCCCATGAATGGCATTGTTACTAGACTCTAAGGGACAATTTAACCTGCTGGCTCTACATAATATGTGTGTGTGTGTGTGTGTGTGTGTGTGTGTGTGTGTGTGTGCATGCACCTACACCTGTGGAGGTCATCCTGAACATGTCCCCAAATTCAGCAATGACCACAGTGAGAAGAATATAGATGAGCTACACACACACACACACACACACACACACACACACACACACACACACCCTTGAGAGAAAGGAGCATCACATCAAAAATGAGTGTTTCTTTTCATTTAGGCCAATTCTGGATTTCAGAGTCACTCAGTAACCAGAGTCTGCCAGAATGAATGACTCGTGAGAATCTAAGGAGCAAATTAAGTGTTTGGTCTTCAAATTAGGGGTTCCGTGACTCTGTATCTTAAAGCAAGAAGATAGCTTAATTTGGAGAGAGATGGATTGGTCCAATAAAATGACTTTGAGCAGAGAAAAAGGTCCCTTTCTGTGAGATGAAAAGTGACCCAGAGGCATAAAACAGTCTGTCTTTGGTGATTAATTTGAGGGATTCTGGGCTCTACTATTCCTCTTTGCTTCAACTCATCTTTCATTCAGTCAACAAACATTTATTCAGCACCTACTAAATATTGTGCTAGGTGCCAAGGATATACAGACAAAAACCACATATTCTCTGCCCTCAAGGAACTTACATTCTCTTAGGAGACACCAAATACACAGATAAGTAAATACGAAACCCATACAAACAACACACAAAGTGCGAGATATATTAGGAACAAGGGCACCAAGATAGTTTGCTTACAAGAGGTGGCACGTGAGTTACACTTTGAAAGAAGCTAGAGATTCTATTCTCTAAAGTCCAGGTACAGAAGGAGGACATTTCAGGCATGGGGTGGAGGGAGGGCTCCTGTACAAAGATGGGAAATGGAATGTTGTAGACAGGGCAGAGCAAAGGTCAGTTTGTCAGGAAGATGGAGTTTGTGAAAGGAAGTAATGTTCAGTAATCCTGGAAAATTAGACTGGAGTCAAATTGTGAAGAGTTTTAAATGCCTAACAGAGAAACAGAGGAGTTTGTATTTTTTCTTGGAGAAAAGAATGAACTTCTTGACATGGTCAGAGCTATACACGTTTTATTAATAAATAGATGATTTTGAAAACCTAATTTATTCTCTTTCCCTACCATTGTCCTTCCAGCTAAATAATAAAAAAGAAAAAGAAAAAGAAAAAGAAAAACCATCATAACAAAGCTCCATAGTCCAGAGAAACAAATTCCCCCATTGTCCATATCTAAAAATGTAGGTCTCCTTATGCATTTTAAGTCCATTACCTCTCTGGCAGGAGGTAAGCAGTATGTTTCCTCCTCACTCTTCTGAAATTATGACAGCATTGCATTGATGAGAGCTGCAAAGTCTTTCAAGGTTGTTTCTCTTCATAATGTCATTGCTGTTTTTTCTCTGGGTTCTGCTCACTTCTCTCTGTATCAATTCAACGAAGACTTTGATACTTTCTCTAAAATTGTTCACTTCATCATTTCTTATGGCACAAGAATAGTCTATCACATTCACATGCCACCCTTTGTCTAGCCCTTCCTCTTAGGCAATCCCTTAGTTTATAGTTTAGGCTGTTATGAAAAAAAAATGCTGCTATATTTTTGTATCCATAAGTCTTTTTCTTTTTCTTTTTCTTTTCCCCAGAACTACAGAGGATAGGACTTTTTCTCCCTCTGTGTCCCTGAGGCAGTTCATATGCAGAAAACTGATCCATCACCAATGTTCTCCCAGCTATGTAGTAACCAAGCAGAAGCTTTTCTCCATCCTGAAAGTCAGAAAAAAACAAGCTACAACAGAGCCAGGAACACCAAGGGGAGAAGCTCTGCTCTTCCCATATTCCCCTTTTTCATCCCAGGCTACACAGCTCCCAGTGAAAACAGTGCCAGATTTAGAGAACCCAAGCTCAAATCCTGACCCGGCCACTTACTCCTTGAGTTACATTTGGCAAATCACTTAACCCCTCTGTGCCTCAGTTTCTTCATCTGTAAAATAAGATTAGCCTAGATGACCATGATGGCAACTTCTGCTTGAAATCTCTGGACCTGTTAGCCTCTAGGAACATAGGAGTGGCCAGAATCAGAGCAGTGGAATGTCCCACTTTTTTTACTGGGGGAAGAAAGGCCTGTGTGTTGACATTGATAATCTTGGGAGAAGACAGAGGTACGTGGAAGCCACAGGGTTCATATACTGAGATTCACAGTCAGATCCTCAGAGTTTGTCCCCTCTTCCTTCTCTTTCCTTCCATTCTCTACCCTGCTTAGTTCCCTCCCAATTCCCCAAACTATTTAACGCTATTAAAGAGTGCCAGGTACCTACAAGCTGCATGAACCGGCTGTTATTGCCCTGTGCAGTTTATGAAGGCACCAGTTAGAAATGCCTCGGGCGATATTATTGTGAGAATCTGCTCACCCTGCACCTGATGTCAGGATCCCGCAGACTCTACCACAAGGGATCTAAAGAGAAGGGGGAAATGAGAATGTGTGGCATTGAGGACATAGTTATCAGTGACCTCGTGACACAGGGGAAGGGAAGTGAGTTAGCATTTATGTAGTATAATTCCTATATCATGTACAGGGAATGGATCAATGAAAACACGTTTTAAAAAGAAATATACAGAAGATGGAAAGGAGGGCAGGTAATGGACAATGGATATAATAGTATGGTGTGGGAACAGAAGTACCAAAGCTCAGGAAAAGAAAATGAGGGGATGGGGTTGGCAGGGTTGTTGTGCTTTTTTTTAAGCATTATTTGGGGAACAAAAGAGAATTAAATAAAGAGAAGTGCCCTGCTGAGGACAAATAGGATCATGAAAACAGATCATAGGCTTATAGATTCAGGGCTCAAAGGGACCTTAGAGATCATCCAGTTAGGCCCCCTTCATTTTAGAAATGAGGAAATGAGGTCCAAAGAGATATTAAGTGACTTGTTGGAGATCATGCTGGAAGTAAGTTGCAAAGTCAGGATGCAAACTCAGTTCCATTTTTTCTGACTCCATTTCCACTTTTTCCCACTGTACCACATTGCTTTGTGGGCGAGAAACAGCAGAGCTGCTCAATTTGTACTTTCCTTCTGTTTTCTCTGCAAAGATAATGATCTTTGGACTCTAAGGGACAAAACAAAAATAGCTAATAGGCAACTGATACTCATATTAAATAGGAAGGCAGTAAGAAAGCACCCAGCTTCCCCACATGAGTTCAATTCACCAGAGCCAGATGAATGACTTCCTATGGTACAAAAATGACTTACAGATATGAGCCTTGAGCCACTATCTAGGGTCTCTGAAAGGTCTTGGACAATGAGAAGTTGTAATGTAGATTGGAGCATGGTCAACATTGACCCCATAATGAAACGAAGGGAATAAGAAGCTTTGAAACTATTGGCCAATGAGATTGACTTCACTTCTTGTCAAAAGAGTAGAGCATATTTTAAAGGGATGGTTATTGAATATGTAGAAAAGGAAGCAGTGATCAGAGAGCTTTATTGAGAACAGATTAACCTACTTTCCTTTGTTGACAGTTGGTAAAGAGGTAGATCCCAGGATTGCTATAGATATAGAACCGTTAGGATCATAAGAGGACATCAACTCAGTCTATCATTTTCCTGATGAGGATATTGAGACCCAGTTTAAGTGACTTTACCAAGAATCACGTAGACAGTAAGCATCTGAGATGAGACTTGAACCCAGGTCTTCCTGACTCTGGGACCATCATTTTCCATTCCACCACAGTGCTTTTAGAGTTTGGCTATAGTTTGTTTAGATGATAGGAATGTATTTAACACATATCTCATTTTCTCCCTCTTGAATTTTTTTTTTACAACAGTGTGCCTACTTTGAATTTATTTGTCTATGTACCTGTTGTGCCTCTCCCAGTACAATGTAAATTCCTTAAAGGAAAGAACTATTTCTGTATTGTCTTTCTATCTAAATTAGTGCCTTGCAAATAGAAGGTGTTTAATAAATGTTTATTGAATTAAATTGAGTTACGGAAAAAAATGGAGAGATGTGAGTGAGACAATAGCATAATTATTATAGGTGGGTGCAGAATTGATTGAATGTGTAGAACAAAGATTCTACCAGGGAGTTAGCAGTTTATTTATTCACAATTTGTTAATGGCTTGATATCAACTTCAGAGGAGGTCATTCGTGGAGAATCCCATGGATTTATATTTGGTCCTATGCTAATTAACATTTTTTTATCAGTGACTTGGACAAAGGCAAGGTGGTACAATAGGAAGAGATTGGACCCGTGTTCAAATCTTGCTTTTGATTCTTACTACCTCAGTGACAATGGAAAATAATTTAACCTCCCTGGGCTTCAGTTTCCTCATCTTTAAGATGAAGGGGCTAGACCAGATGACCCCTAAGGTCTTTTCCAGCTCAACTCCACAGTCCTGAATGTTTTGCCTATAAAATTTTAAGGTAACAAAGCTGCCAGGGATGGCTAAAATACTGGATGATAGTCACAATTGATTCAAAAAAGTATTGACAAGCTAGAACATTAGGCCAAAGCTAATGAGTCAAAATTCAGTAGGGATAAATGTCAAGTCTTATACTGAGGTTCAAACAATCAGCTTCACACATAGAAGATGGGGGAATTATGATTATTTCCCGATATTTGAATTGTTTCTTTCTGGCCACTTGTAGTATTTTTTACTTGACCTATAGTTCTGAAATTTGGCTATAATGTTCCTTGGAGTTTTTATTTTGGGATCTCTTTCTTGAGGTGATTAGTGGATTCTTTTAATGCCTATTTTGCCCTCTGGTTCCAAGACATCAGGGCAATTTTCCTTGATAATTTCTTGAAAGATGCTGTCAAAGTCCTGTTTTTTATTATGACTTTCAGGTAGTCCAGTGATTCTGATATTGTCTCTCCTGGATCTTTTTTCCAGGTCAGTTGTTTTTCCCATGAGGTATTTTACATTTTCTTCCATTTTTTCATTCTTTTGAATTTGTTTGATTCTTGATGTCTCATAAAGTCATTAGTTTCCACTAGCCGAATTCTAATTTTTAAGTTGTTGTTTTCCTTAATTAGCTTTTGTACTTTCTTTTCCATTTGGCCAGTTGTGATCTTTAAGGAGTTGTTTTCTTCAGTGGGTTTTTGTTATCTCCTTTTCTATTTGGCCATTTCTACTTTTTAAGCAATTTTCCAAGCTGTTGACTCCTTTTTCATAATTCTCTTGCACTACTCTCATTTCTTTTCCCACTTTTTCTTCTACCTCTCTTATATGACTTGTAAGCTCCTTTTTGAGCTCTTCCATGATTTCTTTCTGGGCTTGAGACCACTTCCCATTTTTCTTTGGGGTTTTGTCCATAGGTGTTTTGACCTTGTTGTCTTCTTCTGAGTTTGTGTCTTGGTCTTCCCTGTCAACATAATAACTTTCTATGGTCAGATTCTTTTCTTTTCTTGCTCATCTTTTTTTTTTTTTGGGAGGTGGGGTTTTTTTTTCCTTTCTTTAAATTTGAGTTCAGCACCTGGGGGGAGGGGACAGTGTCTCAGGCTTCTTGTGCCCATGGCTTCAGGCCCTGGCTGTTTACCTGTTCTTGTGCTGATGTTGCCCATCAGCCCATGGGAGATCCTCATGTCTGGTGCTGTGCTGAGGAAGTGGGGTAAGGGCTGATTGGCACTGCTAGAGGCTTGTAGGGGTCTGTCAGCTTACTTGGTGCTGAGGTGGGGTCATAGTGGTGGTATCTGGTGTGTGCTGAGGCCTGATGGGGTGTTTCTGCATTTCCCTGGGGTTACACTGAAGTACGGGGAGGTCTGGCTGCTGGAGGATGCCTGTTTCCCCAGGGCTACACTGCACCATGTGGTGGTTCTCAGAGCTGGAGTCTGCCAGTTCCCTGACTATGCTAAGGCACATTGGGGTCCTGGTGTTGGTGTTTGCCTGCTCAACCACACTGGGGCTCAGGATCTCCCACTCGTTTGCTGAGGTGGGGCTTGCTGCTGGCTTTCTGGGACCCTTCCTGAAATGTATTCCCCCCTTTTACCCAAGTGAGATGGATCTTTCTTGCTGATCTTCCAAGTTTCTTGGGCTAAAAGATTGTTTCAACCCGTCTTTTTGCTGGTTCTTCTGTCCCAGGATTTGTTTTGGGGTGCTATCTTATGGTCGTTTGGAGGTGAATATGGGAAAGTTACAGTGATTTACTGCTTATTCCACCATCTTGACTCCCAGAAGTCTGGCCTCCCACTTGTTGAGTGTATTATAGGTGGCCTCTGAGGTCCTTTCTGACTCTGAGATTCTGTGATTGTCTAACCTTACTGGGTCTTCTGCCCAATATCTTAGGGAGCTTACAGCAGAGCCTTGTACATAATATTTTTTCAGGAATACAAACAACACGTGGAAACACACAGAGAGAAATGCCCAGAAATACCACCTCAGTACTCCACCAAAGAAGTCTAACCTGGCTCCCCTTCTTCTAATATAGTTAGCTCTGCAACCATGATGTAATGGGCCATCTGGTAATAAACATCAGCCCAGTGATTTTGGGTTCCACTGCTTTTATGTACCATCTGAAGGTAGCCTCAAATTGGAAGAGAAATAGGTGCCCTCATTAGGACTATTGGCAGCAGCTACTGTCTTCCTGATGCCACAGCTCCATTGACCTACCTCTCTGATTGTGTCCATATAAAGTGAGTCAGGCATAAAGCAATATAGAGGTATGTGTATTATTTTTCAGGATCCTACACGGGTGGTATGTCCAGTAATTGACATCATTAACCGAGACACTTTTGCCTACGTGTCTTCTTCCCCGGACATGAGAGGTGGTGAGTGGGGCTGGTTTCTTTCCCCAGTAAGAAATTTTCTTGTCACCGAATGATTGATCATAGGAAAATATAGTAAGGGAAGAAAGAAAGAAAAAACTATCGATGTCGTCACTTGGATGCCCAGCTCCGAGTGTGGTAGTAGGTTCTGACCCTTCACCTTAGAATCATAAAGGCATGGGTGAAGTTTTGGGAATCTCAATATAACCTAACCAAAGAGAATAGGGGCTGAAGTAAGGATTCCCTGATAATTGGGGTCCTGAGTTTAGTTCCTAAGAACCTCTGGCCCTAATACTACTTTCTCCTTAGTAATTATCCAAGTCCTGTGCTAGGGGAATAGGATAAAGGTTTTTTTTTGTTTTGTTTTGTTTTGTTTTTTTTTTGAGAAAGGCCAAATTATCTCCAGGTCAAATAATCTACCCCAAACCTCCTTTTAATATCATTTAAATTCAGAGTTGGGGATCAGGGCTCTGACAGTCCTACTCACAAAAAATCAGGAAAATACCCCAGGGAATCTCAGTTGTATTCATTTTAACATACCATTATGTCACTTATGTATGTGTGTGACTCATTGCTTTGACCTCTTTTATTTACTCTTGTTCAAAGACCCGGCCCCTGAGGTATTTCTCCAAGTCTGACTCTTTGTTGCATGGATCCAACCTGGCTTCAAAGAGGACATGGCTAGTGGGGGAGGCTGTGAACTTGAAATAATATGCCTCTAAAAGAGCTAATAATTTTTCCCATTGCATAGGCCAAGTGAACACTTCCTTACCAAACCCTACAGGTACTACTGGGTGCATTTAAGCACTTCCAAAGGAAATGCATAAAGGAAGTCAATGGGGGGATGACATGTTTGTTTCTTATGCATCTCAAAGTTTAAGGGGGACATATATATATATATATATATATATACACACACACATACATACATATATAAATATTTAGTATGCATTTATACACATATATACATACACATGTATATATAAACATGTGTGTGTGTATTTGTGTGTGTATACACATATATTATTTTTTGCTATGGTTTAGGGTTTGACTGGACACTCCATTTCAAGTGGGAAGAGCTTTCCCTCAGGGAAAAGGCCCTACGTGTGGATCCCATTCAGCCCATCAAGTAAGTAAAAATCTTTATGCCTATTACAACTTTTTTAAAAAAAACTTCTATCCTGAACTTAAGAAATAAAACAGGAGCAGCTAGGTAGCGTAGTGGATACGGTGCCTGCCCTGGAGTCAGGAGGACCTGAGTTCAAATGTGGCCTTAGACACATAATACTCGTTTGCTGTGTGACTCTGGGCAAGTCACTTAACCCCAATTGCCTCATGGGAAAAAAAATAAATAAAATAAACATTTCCATAACATAGTAGAATAGTAAAAAAGATGATTGCACATGAAACTCTACACCTAATTTTACTGATAAAAAGATCTATGGGAAACTAATGGAAATGTGATAAATGTCAAAAGCTACTTACCAATGATTGAGTGATTAAAGGATATGAATAATTTCAAATGAATTTCAAAATATTAATGACTATATGAAAAAAGTGCTCCAATTCATTCAGAAGGGAATTATAAATTAAAAAAACTCTGAGGTTTCCCTAATACCCTAAAAATTTGCAAAGTATAGAAGAAAACTGTAGGGCCTATGGAAAACAGGCACACTAATATATTTTTGATGGTGCTCCACTGACTCTGAAAACAATTTGGAACTATACAAGGAAAGTGACTTGTGTATTCACATACTTCAACCCAGTGATCTTACTACTGGGTATATATCCTAAAGGGCTTCAAAGACAAAAACAGAAGTCCAGTATTCACAACAGCACTTTCATGGTAGCAAAAGACATGAAACAAAGTAAGTGTCAGTTGATTGGGAAATGCCTGACTAATCTGTAGTATTTAACCATAATAGAACAGTACTATGCAGCGAAAAATTAAATTGAGGAATTTGGAGAAGTGTGGGAAGATTTGTATGACTGATGCAGAGAACCAGGAAACTAGAACTGGAAAAATTATGCATAGTGACAACATTGTAAATTGAAAGATCCCTAAAAGGAGTTTGAATAAGTGAAAAATCAACAATGGTCCCAAAGAAGAGATAATGAATAATAATATCTCTTTCCTCTTGTCAGAGTCAAGGGATTACAAGAGCAGAGTGCTACATATATATTGACAGACAAGATCATTGTATCAATTGACTTTGCACAACTTATAGTATTCTTGTTCTTCTGGCTACCATACTTGCCGAGTATGTGATCTCAAGAAAGGCAAGTCAGTGTGATGGAAAAAGTAATGTCACTTATGGACAGGGTACTGGCTACTTAACCTCTCCTCTACAGTATCCTCTCAAAAGCAGAGTGACCATTCATTCCCTACCCTTTTCACAGAGGAAAGTGCTTTGTCATCCTCAAAGTACTATATAACTGAGTTATTCGTGCAAATGTTATCATCCACATTTTAGATATAACCAAGTATTATTTAGTGCAAATATTATCATCCCCATTTTAGAGCTCAAAGAGGTGACTTCAACCAACAAGCACGTATACTACCTATCTACACATCACATATATGTCACATATATCATATATGTGTGTGTATGTGTGTGTGTGTGCACACACTACATGCCAGGGACTGCGCTAAGCTTTGGAAATGCAAAGCCAAAAGTAAAACAATCCCTGCCCCTCAACCAGCTTACTTTCTTTTGGGAGAGAGACCATTGATATGTACAAGTATTTCCAAAGTACATACAAAATACACAGTGTAATGTGACATGTGGGATACCAGCTACCAGAGGGATCAGAAAAGTCTTCACACCTGAACTGACTTTTAAGGAAATGAAGGATTAATTCTATGAGGTAGGAGTGAGGAAGGAACATTTTGCAGGCTTGCCCAGGGTTGTACAGTTTCTATGTAGCAGTCCAGGAATCAAACCCAGTTCTTCTGACTTCTCTTAGGGACATCCACCATCATGACATATAGATAGGAATTCCACTTTTACCATTTGCATGCTGTTTAGGCAGACTGGATGCAACATTGGAGAAATTTTTGACAATTCAGTTTGAACCCCTATGAATGCCCTGGGACAAAATTAGTCCACATTTTCTCCTCTGGGGGCCTATTGCTTATTGATACATACATGGTGCACAGGACAGCCCCTACAAGGGCCTGGAATGTTGTAGCAAGAGGATGTCAGCGATTACCAGGCTATGTCAGTATGGAGTTAAGTAATAAGAAGGGAAGTATGGAATAATCATAAGCATTGCCATGAGTAGATAATTATAGTGAAACATCTGTCATTTGCATATGAATATGATGCTGTACATTTTGTGTTTTTTTAATCCAGGAATTGGATTGGATTTGCACTGACCTGTTTGACTGACTGCATCAAATCCCTTTAATCCAACCTCTATGTTACAGGGTCACAGATTTAAAGATGAGGCAGGGTCACTGAGATTGAAAGAGGCTAAGTGATTTGCCGAGGGTCATTCAGTCAATACAGGGCAGCTGAGTGGCTCCATAGTGCACAGAGTGCCAGGCTTGGAGTCAAGAAGACTCATCTTCGTGAGTTCAAATTTGGCTTGTGATACTTACTAGCTGTGTGACCCTGGGCAAGTCACTTAACCCTGTTTGCCCCAGTTTCCTCATCTGTAAAATGAGCTGGAGAAGGAAATGGCAAACCACTTCAGTATCTTTGCCAAGAAAACCCCCAAATTGGGTTATGAAGAGTTGGACACAATTGAAAATGACTCAACAAGAACAACAGCAATTCAGCCAGTAGGTGAAAGAGGCAGGATTTAAATTTAATTCTTCTTGACTCCAAGCCCATTGCTCCGGCCCCTGTGCCACCAAGGGCAGACATGTGCAAAACTGGGATTAGAGATTCAGCCTGATCTAGAGTTAAGTTCATTTAGAATACCCAGGGACTGGCCTTAGGACTGTAGCATCACCAGCAGAATTTATGATATCCATGAGGTACATAGCACTCTACAAGCGTGGAGAACGTGAAACGCGTGGTTTTCACTGCCCACTAGGTGCTTATGTTTAAAATGCCTAAATAATGGCATCAGGAAGATACGAATGATTAGGAGACAGTTATTTTTGAGGTAAACAAATGAATGCCACCAAATGAGTGTTGCTCAAAGCAAAGGGTGGAAACCTGCAAGAGGGACCCAAGAAATCGATAAAAATGGGTCACCTAGACCAAAGAGGAGCCACTAACCCAGACATGAGAATTACTGCGGTGCCATATTGTAATATTACAAATACAATTACGTTGTAAAATGTAATATTATTTATGTCTTATGGCACTTTTATTTATTTTGCTAAATATTCCCAATTACATTTTAATCTGGATCAAGCTGCACTCAGGAGTGATGGAGGCAGCATGGGCTCCCTGGCCAAGTGTTTGATGCCCTGGATATAGACCACAATCATCAAGCTCTGGATAGTTAGGGTTGATATAAACTGAGAGTTAAACCAGTAAGATAGGAATCAGCTTATCATGATTCCACGTTCTCCCTCCTGACAATCCCTACCTCCCAGCCTTTACGTTCTTCAGTGATGCTGAGAAGAAAATCAAAGCTACACAATGTCTAAGAGCTGCTTGTGGCAGATGTGTGTGTGTGTATGTGTGTGTGTGTGTGTGTGTATGTACGTATTCATTTATCTATTTATTATCTATTTATCTCTAACTCATTAACTCATTCATTTATCCCTATCTGTTTCTATCTTTCTCTCCATCTATCACCTAACTATTGAGGGATGATGGCACATTGGCCTTCACTCTGCTGAGCACAGGGGATATTCTCAATAAATGCATAATTAATCAATCACTGATTGACATGGGCCATAGGAGTAGAAGGATCTTGTAGGGGGAAGGGAATAGGTGAAAAAAATTTGCAAGCTATCCATCTAGACATTCCAGAAGGATGATCATTACAAAGTCAAGGACAAACCCAGCAGCCTATCTACCTCTGCTCTTTCTTAAAGGCAAATATTTCTTGCTCCCTCTGTGAAACTGACCTCTCCCTGGAATCATTTTGCTAATCAGAGAAACAGAACTCAATGGGAAGGGGTCAGGCTTAGGAAAAACCCAGTCAATCCCCTTGCAGAATTGGGATCACTGATATTTATACAGGATGTCCCTAATGTCTAAGAGTAGCACCACTATGTGCCAGGCACTGTGCTAAATGCTTTTACAATTATCATCTTATTTGATCCTTAAAACAACCATACAAGGTAGACATTATTATTATCCCCATTTTTCAGTTGAGGAAACTGAAACAGTCAGAGATTGTGACTTGCCCAGGGTCTCACAACTAGTAAGTGACTAAGAGTGGATTTGAACTAGGTCTTTCTTGTAGCGCTCTCTCTCTCCCCGTCTCTCTCTCTGTCTCTCTGTCCTTGTGTTTCTCTGTCTCTTTCTCCATCTCTGTCTCTCTCTGTGTCTCTGTCTGTCTCTTTCTTTCTGTCTCTCTTTCTCTGAGTCTGTCTCTGTCTCTCTCTCTCTGGCTCTGTCTCTGTGTGTCTCTCTCTGTCTCTTTCTCTCTGTCTGTCTGTCTCTTTCTCTGGCTCCGTCTCTGTCTCTCTGTCTTTCTGTCTCTCTCTCTCTGTCTCTGTCTCTCTCTGTGTCTTTCTCTGTCTCTGTCTCTGTCTCTGTGTCTGTCTCTGTCTCTCTCTCTCTCTCTATCCTGTGCCACCAGCTTCCTCTTGTAGAAATTAGTGACTTGCCCAGGGACAACTTATGGTAAACATCAGAGGCTGGATTTGAACTCAGTCTTCCTGACTCTAGGTACAGTACACCATCTACCAGATTAGAAGACACGAGACCTGAGTTTTATTCTCAGTCACACAGTGACTAATTGGGAGACCCAGAGTATGTCACTTACCACCTTTAGGCTTTACATGGACATTTAGGAGATTGAACCAGATGAGTCCTACTCTCCCTCCCAGCCCTAGTGTTCTCTGATTCTCAGAACAAAGTTTTGGCTACACTCAACAGAAAGCAGTTTTTGGTCCCATGGTGCTCTCTGTTCTTCCTCAAGCTTCTCTAACTCCTTGGATTTGGATTCAGAGGACCTGGATTTGAATCCTAATTCTGCTACTTATCAACTGGGTAATCTCAGGCAAATCACAGAAACATGGAATTTCAGAGTTGGAAGGAACCCCAGCTAGTCCATCCACATACCCTTCAACAGAATCCCTCCCACAACACACCTGAAAAGTAGCCTTTTGGCTTTGGCTCTGAAAACCTCCAGTGAGGGGAAACTTGGTACCTCCTGGGACAACTCAGGGGATAGCTCTAGTTGTAATATCATTTTCCCTTACATCCACCTTCCATTCAAGTATCCTTCAGGTACTTATCTCCACAGTGTCCCCTCTTCTCCATTTCATACATCCGCAATTCCTTCAAAGGCAGCTGGTGGCACAGTGGATAGAACACTGGGCCTGGAATCAGGAAGGCTTGAGTTCAGATGTGGCCTCAGACACATACTACCCTGAACAAGTCACTGTCTTAGTTTTTTCAGCTATAAAATGGGGATAATAAGAGCACCTACATTGCAGGGGTGTTGTGAGGATCAAATGAGATAATATTTGTAAAATAATTAGCCCAGTGCCTGGCACATAGAAGGTGCTTAATAAGTGCTGGTTTCCTTCCTTACTTCAACCAGTCATCACATAAATGGACTCAAGGCCATTTTCCATCCTAATTGCCTGATTGCCTTCCCTTCAGATTATCAGCATCCTAAAAGTCAGTTTATCTCTCGGAGTCTCAGCTTCCTCGTTTATAAACTGAAGGAGTTGGACCAGATTGGTTTTCTGGCTCTAAATCCTGTGATCCTTCCTCCTGCCTGCATGGTTCTTCCATCACCACTATTGGGCAGTCAAGAAAGAAAGAAAAATAAATAATAATGATAGCTAACATTTATATAATACTTACTATGTGCCACGCACTGTGCTAAGCACTTTACAATTATTTCAACGGACCAGAATAAAAGAGAGCTATGGAGGATCAGAGAGATGCGTCACGAAGATGCTGTTTCCCATTAACGATTAGTTAATAAAGCAGCTTTCCTAAGCCTTTTGTTTTCTTCTCCTTGAAGTAACCAGGCATCTTATCCCTTTACTGATATGATTCCTAAGAGAGTTTTCTAAGGCAGGATCCTCATGAGAGGATGTCTAAATTTTCTCCGAGTGCCAAGTTCATCTCTGTTTGGAAGCCTGCGGTCAATGCCATGAACCCTGGGCCTTGGGGAGGAGGCATACTGATGGGTGTAAATTTATGAAATTTATGAGCGACAGCACAATGCCCAGGCAGTGCTACCTGTTGAGGTGCATGTCCTTGTTCCAGGTAAAGTGGAAATTTATTGGTCCTTCTGCAAGAGGAACAGAAAGGACGAGGACACTGGCCTTGGTCTCTGGGTGCTGAAGAAAAGAGATTCTCAGAGCATCTGCCTTCTTTTTACTTACTCTCCTTTCCCTTTTCCTGATGTGTAGGACCCCAATAATTTCCGGAGGGCTATTTGTAATGAACAAATCCTGGTTTAATCACCTGGGGAAGTATGATGCAGCGATGGACATCTGGGGTGGAGAAAACTTTGGTGAGTCCCAGCCCCTGCCCAGCCAAAACTTGATACCAAATGGAGCCTTAGGCCTGAGGGGCTTAGAACAAGACCAAAACAATTCAGATGTAGCTTGGGGATAGCTCCCCCCCCCCCCCCCCCAGCAGCTGTGTGAGAGCTGGGTGACTAAATGAGCTTGAATAAGCTGAGACAGCGAGGAAGGGGTGGAATGGATGGGGCCACTCTGGTTTGTAGTTGGCGGCTGAAGCTCTTCGAGGTTGCAGGTGAGAGCCAGGAGTTTGTGCAAGAGAAAATTAAGAGAGAGAGGAATCATGATGGACTGGATAAAAAAGACTAGGGTTCAAGCCCAGCATTGGATTTGTAGGATCTCTGTTTTCTGCTGTGGCTGACAACCACCTCATGAGAACTTCAGTTCAGAGGGCATGCCCCCACACCGATAAAATCACAGGGCTGGACAGTAGAAGGGGGAAGAAGAGAAGGCAGAGCTATGGGGCATCATACAAGGGCTCCCACACTCACGGTGCTCCTTTCTCAGCCCGAGGGAGCACACCCTATGAATGGTAACATCACTGAGTGGACCCGTTGGCTCCAGCAATGATCTATAGGGGCAGGGTCTGGCGTTTGGCAGTAATCTCATCCATTGTCAGGCTGCTATTGTTTTCTTCCATCCCTGCCTCCTTTGTATTTTATGGCTTTCTTCCTCAGTCACTAAGAGTTATTTTCCCCAAATTGATTGCCGCTGGCCTGACCTGCAGCATCTGCTTTCCCCAACTGGCCAGCGGAAAGAAATCTATCAGAAAAAATGCAGGCCAGATCGAAGGTCCAACAAATGCCATGGAAAATGAAAACAATCATAAACCAAACTGAGTCCTAACCCATTCGTGGTCCAGGCAGATCCATCACTGTCTGAAGAAGGCCCAGTCTCCCGTCACCCTTCACACTTTGTGTACCCCAAGAAGCCAGTTCCCCTGGCCCTGGTGTGGCCTCCTATTCAGAGTTTCTGCCAGGATCACGTTATGGAGGCTGAAATGATGATGAGTAAGGTTGAAGCCACACGTGCTGCTGCAGTTCAGGCTAACATCAAGACACCTCCTTCAGTGGACCCGACAGAAAGGGCTTTCTAGAACTCACCAAGAATCAGAGAGGGCCATGGAATGCCCAAACTGGAGAAAGGGCAAGGTCATCTAGTCCAGTCTCCCACCCCATGCCGGGATCTCCTCTGTTAAAAACCTGACAGATGGTCATGCAACCTCCGCTTAAACACCTAAGGAGAGGGGGCGCTTGCATCCTGACTAGGCAGCCTCTCATAGCTTATGTGGATGTCAGCTATTTGTATGTGAATATGTGCATACATCTATGTGTATACAAAGATACATTGTAAACACATATGTATATGAGTGTTTATGTATATACATGTGTGCATAAACACATGCACACAAATAGTTAAGAGTTATATAAAATATGAGAGGCTGCCTTGTGAAGTAGCAGGTCCCCTATCTCTTTACGTGTTTAAGCATATACATGCACACATAGACATATGTGTACATGTTATACACATAGCATATACAGGTATTGTGCACATGTAGCATATGTGTTATGTTTATAGGTGTGGCTGTAGCATAAACATGTTATATACATGTGTGCATAGCTTTCATTGCTACATTGTAGATGTTCACACATATATACACACATATATTTTTACATATATATGTGTGGGGGGTAGAGAGAGTTGTTGTTGAGTAGTTTTTCAGTCATGTCTGACTCTCCCTGACCCCATTTGGAGTTTTCTTGACAAAGTTACTGGAGTGGTTTGCCATTTCTTCTTTCAGTTAATTTTACAAATGAGGAACTGAGGCAAACCAGAAGTTAAGTGACTTGCCCAGGGTCACACAACTAGTAAGTGTCTAAGGCCAAATTTGAACTCAGGTCCTTCTGACTCCATTGAGCCACTGTGTTTGTGTGTGTGTGTGTGTATCTATAGCTATATACCCACATACATGCACATATATACATATGCATATATATATACACATGTACACAAATAGTTAACATTTATATAGGGCTTACAACTTGTAAAATATTTCTATTTATCAGTTGTTTCTCTGGATGTAGGTAGTATCTTCCCTCATAGGTCCTTTGTAGTTAATTTGGGTATTTATAATAGTCAAAATAACTTTGTTGCTCAAGGTTTTTCTTAAAACAATATTGCTCTTGCTGTATACAGTGTTTCTTTGGTTCTGCTCACTTCACTCTTCATTATTGTGTTAGAAACTCTTTCCAAGTTTTTCTAAGATCATCAAGCTCATCGTTTCTTATAGCACAGTAGTATTCCATCAGATCATATACCACAACTTGTTCGACCGTTCCCCAGTTATACAAGTATGTATAGAATGATTTATAAATATATACATACACACATATGTATGTTAATGTACATATGCATGTGTGTGTGTGTCTAAAAGTGTCCATCTCTAAGGTGGAGGAGGGAAGAAAAAAATAAATTTATATGATAACTTTATTATATATTTAAAAGGAATAGTAAGTTGTACGTAATAGATTTGCAGTTTCATGTGCAATCATCATTTTTATTATGCTCTGTTATGGGAAAATTTACAAAATACTTCACATTTTATTTATTTTACTTAATACATTCCTCACAAAAACACTGTGAAGGAGGCATTCTTAATATCCCCATCTTGGGAAGACTGATATGCGGAGAGGTCAAGTGAATTGTTCAGGGTCACACAGTTAGAAAATGTTTGAGGTAGGATTTAAATTCAGGTCCCCTAACTCTGGGGCAGTTAGGTGGCACAGTGGATAGAGTTCCGGCTCTAGAGTTAGGAAAATGCATCTTCCTGAGTTCAAATCTGACCTCAGAGACTTCCTAGCTGTGTAACCCTGGGCAAGTCACTTACCCCTCTTCGCTTTGGTTTCCTCATCTGTAAAATGAGCTGGAGGAGGAAATGACAAACCATTCTACAATCTTTTCCAAGAAAACCCCAATTTGGATCACAAAGAGTTGGACGTGACTGAACAACCACTTCCTGGATCTCAATCCATCATTCTATTCACTAGACCACCTGCCCACCTACTATCACGTTCTCTTTCTTTGTCACTGTCTGTCTTTCTCTCCTGTACATCTCTCCATCTCTGTCTGTCAGTCTATCTATCTATCCATCCATCTATCATAATTGGCTTTTACATGTAATTTTAGATTTTATGAGAAAAGAAGACAACGCATTATCTACTGCATTGGATCTCATGGTCCTAAAACAACTTTGTGAGGTTATTAGGTAGATACTATAATTACTATCCCGATTTTTTTCAGATAAGGAAATTGAGACTTAGAGAAGGGTTAAATAACTTGCCTATGGTCACACATTGAGTAAGTGTTGGGACTGATTCCACATATAACACACATTCTGTTATTCCATGTTGCCCCTTTTCCGTTGTTCTGGACATCGTAGGATGAGGTAATGCAAGGAAAGCAAGTACTAGCAGCTGATAGAATCAGGAAAGACCTTGAATGGAAGGTGAGTGTAGAGGGTTAGGATAAGGTTGGAAGAATACTAGAGATGTGAGGTGAGGAGGGAGTAGGTTCCAGGCATGGAACCCAGTTGTGTTTGTATTGTTCTTCTTGTTGTTGTCATTGTTGTTTTGCTTGTGCAAAGTCATTGAGACAGGAGATGGAGTGCTATGTGTTAGGAATGGGAAGAATACCACTTTGGTTGAACTGAGTAATATATAAATAAGTCTAAAAAGACAGGTTGAGCCCAGGTTATAAAGAATTTTAAATGATACGGGCGTTTTGTATTTGATCCCAGGAGTTTGTTGAGTAGTGGAGCAATGTGGTCAAACCAGTGCTTTAAGAAAACCACTTCAATAGCTGGATGATTGGAAAGGGGAGAGATTTGCAGCAGGGAGACCAATTAGGAAGCTATTATCACAGTCCAGGAAGGATATAATAAGAGCCTGAGCGAGAAGGGTGGCCTTGTGAATGGAGAGAAGAAACAGGTGCAAGAGATGTTGTGGAAATAGCAGCAAGACTTGGTGACTGATTATATATATGGATTGAGGGAAAAGGCAGAGTTGAGGATTACTTTTGAGGTTCTGAACTTGGGTGAATAGAAGGGTGGTCCTACCCTTTATATAAATAGGGAAGTTCAAAAGAGTAGATTTGGGGGGAAAGATAACAGGTTCTGGTTTGTCATGTTAAGCTTAGGATGCCTATTTGGTATCTAATTCAAAATATCTACTAGCCCGGGGGTGAGGAACCTGGGACCTTGAGGCAACATAAACTGAAGTTTGGATTCAGTCAAAGGGCCACATTTGAGGACCTAGAAGGCCACACGTGACCTCGAGGCTGCAGGTTTGCCATCCCTGTCTAGCGATTTGGTGACATGAGACTGGAACACAGGAAGAAACCAAGGCCTAGACAGATAGAACTGGGAAACATGTGTAGTGATATTAACTCCATGGAAGCTGACTAGTTCACCAAGAGATGGAGTATAGAGAGAGGATAGAAGAGATCCCAGGATAGAATCTTGAGTAACACCGACAGAAATTGCAGTTGGGTTGATGACCCAGCAAGAGTGATAGAAAAGGAATGGTCGGACAGAAAAGAGTACAGTATCCCAAAATCCAGGGCAGCTAGGTGGTGCAGTGGAGAAAGCACCTGGCCTGGAGTCAGGAAGACCTGAGTTCAAATCTGGCCTCAGACACTTCCTAGCTGTGTGGCCCAGGGCAAGTCACTTACCCCTGTTTGCCTCAGTTTCCTCATCTGTCAAATGAACTGGAGAAGGAAATGGCAAACTGCTGCGGTATCTTTATCAAGAAAACCCCAAATCAGGTCACAAAGAATTGGACACGACTGAAACGACTGAACGGCAAATTCCAAAAACCCAGGGAGAAAGCATCCAGAAGGAGAGACTGGTCAATAGTGTCAAATGCTGCAGAGAAGATAAGCATTGAGAGAAGGCTATTAAATTTAGCAATTAGGAGATTCACTTCAAAAAGAAGTTTCAATTAAACGATGAGGTCAGAAGCTGGATTGCAAAAGGTTGAGAAGCAAATGCAAGGAGAGGAGTGAAAGCAATGAGCACAGACCATTTTAGCCCTAGGAATTTGGCTGTGAAAGAGAGAAGAAATATATAGGATGTTAGCTTGAGGGGGCAATAGGGTCGTGTGTGGGTTTTGGTTTTGGTTTTGGTTTTTGTATCTTTACGGATGAGAATACCTAGGCACGTTTATAGTCATGAAAGAAAAAAATAGGTAGAGGTTGGAGATTAGAGACTGTGAGACACCCTGCTGGGGGAGAATGGAGCAGGTGGGCTCCAGGGCACCTGCGGAGGGATTTTGCCTCCTCAGAGTGAAGGGCCAGCTCTTCATCAGCATACTCACTTCAATTCTTAAAACCTCTGGTTTCCTTCAAAGCTCAGCTTGAACCCCACTTCCTCCTTGAGACCTTTCCTGATACCCCCTATCAGTGACTCCCCCGCTCAAATGATCTTGTGTTTATTTTTGTATATGTATGTATGTATGTATGTGCGTATGTATATGCCTCTGACCCTGGAGAAATCATTTAACCCCTCTACACATCTCTTTAGGACTATTGTTGTTGAGTTGTTTCAGCCATGCCTGACTCTCCATGACCCCATTTAGGGTTTCTTTTTTCCTTTCCCCCCCTTTTTTCTCCCCCCCAGCAACAGCAATATTATTTTAAGAACAACTTTGAGCAAATAAGTAAGTTTGACTATTATAAATACCCCAATTGACTACAAAAGACATATGAAGAGAGACACTATTATCTGCATCCAGAGAAAGAAATGATAAACAGAAGTATGTATAGGACCATTTGGGGTTTTTTGGCAAAGCTACTGGAATGGTTTGCCGTTTCCTTCTCTAGCTCATTTTACAGAGGAGGAAACTGAGGCAGACAGGTTAAGTGACTTGCAAGTAAGAGTCTGAGGCCAGATTTGAACTCGGGAAGATGAGTCTTCCTGACTCCAGGCCCAGGGATCTACCCACTGTGTCACCTTGAGGATGTTTAGCCTGGAAAAAACAAGAGCCTGGGTGGGGAGAGGAAGAGTGGAGTGTAGGGCATGTAACTGTGGTCAAATTTTGAATGTGGAAGAGAGGCAAGACTTATTCTGGCCTTTAGAGAGGAGAACAAGGACTAAGAGGTGAGCATTAGGAGGCAAAATTCAAGTCAATATTGTGAAAACCTGCCGGACAATGACACCTGTTCCAGAACAGAAATGGTCCACCTAGTGGGGTGCATCACTGAGGACTCCATCACTGCAAGTGTTGAGATAGAAGATAGATAGTCCTGTGTCAGGCATAGTATGGAGGGGATCTTTCAGTGGAATGGAAGGGTGGATGAAATCCATGATCTAAAATAGAGCCAGGGAGACAGACAGAGACAGACAGAGACAGACAGAAGTGTAGAGGACTTGGAGGAAGACCTGGTTCCCAATCTCTCCTCAGACATTTACTATCTGTGATCCTGGGCAAGTCACTTAATCTGTTTGCCTTGGTTTCCTCATCTGTTAAATGGGGATAATATTAGCACCTTACCTCCGAGGTTGTGGTAAGGATCAAATGATATAGTATATGTAAAGTGCTACATAAATGTTAGCTGTTATGATGATTATGATTTAAAACTGACTTAGAGGCCTTCTAGTGTCCTCCTCCCCTCATTTTACAGATAAGGAAACCGAGGCCTAGGGAGGTAAAGTGAGCTGGGATTTGAATACACAGCAGGTGTTCTTAGCACTGTACCGTGCTGCCTCTCCTTTATATATAAAAGGTGTTTTGCTTTCTTACTGTAATAGCATCTGGAAGTAGCTCTCTCTTCTCTGGTACTCTCCAAGGTTGTCATCTATCTGAAATGGAAATTAATTACAAGGTGACCAAACAGCAGCTATTAAATGGTTAATGGGTTTCTGCCTGGAGGGGCAGATGGCCCTGTTGCATCTCGCTAGGCTGTCCTTGCCTTACTCCATCTCTCCCTTCATCTGAGGAGAAAAGCACCTGATTTTTAGGCTGCCTGGCCTGTGCGGGAGACACGTGACTGACCAGTGCCTTTCATTCCCACTCCTGCCACCCTTCCTGTTTTCACCAAAGGCCAATGATATGGATGCCTTTTTTTTTCTCTCTTCCTCACAAGGTGCTTCTGCAGCAGACTGAATGGCTCTGATAATTACCTCTCCTCTTCAGCATATGAAGAGATTTTAGGAAAAGTGACTTTCAAGGTTTTTTTTTTTTCCAGTGACTCATTTGCATTAAAATTGGGTGCTTAAACTCCAATTTTTGTAACATGTGATACATGTAATCTATCTGCTAACTTCAGACTGCATCTCACTTATAGGTGTTGATCTTTGGAGAATAAAGGCATCTGTTGCCTAGCAAGCAGGGAGGTGGGACAAGCCAGCATGCAGATATTCTGACAGGAGGCTGGGGAGCTTCCTGAGTTCAGGGTGGTACATTTCCAAAGTACAACTGGTTGACATTTCTTGAGGTTAATGCTGAGAAGGAAGAAAAGTAATGAAAATAGTAATGATAATAACTTTCTCAAAGCCCAACCAATCATTGTGGAGAATTCCAACAAATAAACGAGTCTGGTCACAAAGCACTTCCATAGATAAAGCTGTTTCCCACAGTTGACATAACATTGCTCCATAAACATTTAAGAGCAATGTTGAATAGATGTGACTACAAGTACTCATGACCTCGAATCTATACGGAAGGAAAAGTTTTCACAATCTAGAGACCTAGCTGAAGGAATCTGAGCCAAGTGGGTTCAGGAATAGGTGCACATCATCCCCGTTTGTGCTCCGTGCTGCTGCAGCTGTCCTAAACATGATTTCAGTGAGCCCACAGAAGATGCATTCATGTCCTAGTACTTTTATTCAGTTACAATAAGCATTTCTTTTATCCATCTATGTGTAGTATATAAAATATTAAAAACAACAACAGGATGGCAACTTGTCCGAGAGACATTTTTATCTAAAATTCTTTTAAAAAGATGAGAATGAAATTAATAATAATAATAAATGTGTATATTATTTTACAGACAAAATACAACAGATTATTTCTTGATCTTTGCAACTGTAAAGATAAATTTAGATATAATATATATCTAAAAGTATATACTATTTGTACATAAATACACTAAATACATACATTATATACACATATATCTTTGTGTATAAATAGTCCATATATAATACACAACACGTGTATATATATATACGTGTTTATGGTGCACACATGTATATGCACACATATATATATGCATATACACACATGTACACATATATACACATTGTGTGAGTATATACATATATTTACACATACTTGCACTTGTGGGCAATACAGGTAATATCTCCATTTCACAGGTAAGGAAACTGAGATTCAGACAAGTGGTGGCCGGCATGGGGCAGTATTATTTACTTGAAAGAACAAAGGACATGGAGCCAGAGCAGCTGAGTTGGAAATCTGGCTCCACCACTTTTTAGCCATGTGACTTTCAATAAGCCATATAACCTATCTGAGGCCTATAGAGACAATTAGACGGCAGAGTGGATAGAGTTCTGGGCCTGGAATCAGGAGGACAAAAGCAAATCTGGCATCAGTCACTTATTAGTTCTCTGATGCGGAATAAGTTACTTCACCATCTGCCTCAATTTCCTCATCTGTAAAATGGGGATAATAGGAGCACCTATCTCACAGGATTGATGTAGGGACCAAAAGAAATAATATTTGTATAGCACTTATCACAATGCCTAGCACCTAGTTGGCACTTAATAAATTCTTTTTCCTTCCTGCCTATGTGCCTGCCTATGGCAGTGGATCACAAGCCACAGAGTGATAGAAGGTGTCAAATATAATGAGCTTGGGCACAGCCTGACCAAGTGTGGAGAGGCTTGGTACTAGAGAGCTGCTCATCAGGTGATCTATCCTATTTTGGCCATGGCAGAACATGGAACAGAATAATATGCAAAATAGCTATCATTCGTCTTTGACAGTGATAGTGGGTTGCTTCAGGAGGTAGTGAGTTCTCTAACATAAAAAGTCTTCAAATAGAGCTAGATGACTGACTATTTTTTAGAGGGTGCTAAAGAAGGGATTCCTGTTCAGGTATATATTAGACTAGAGCCTGAGACATAGTAGATGCTTAATAAATGTATGTTGATTGACTGATTGGTCAATTACCACTGAAGTCACTTCCTATTCTGAGCTTTTAGGTCTCAGAGACATTTTTATATGTTTGAGGGCAGCTTGTCACTGTGGTAAGTGCCAACTAGGTGCTAGGCATTGTGATAAGTGCTATACAAATATTATTTCTTTTGGTCCCCACATCAATCCTGTGAGGTAGGCGCTCCTATTATCCCCATTTTACAGATGAGGAAATTGAGGCAGATGGTGAAGTAACTTGTTCAGGGTCAGAGAGCTAATAAGTGACTGATGCCAGATTTGTATTCAATCATTTTAGCCAGAGCTGCCTCTTCACAGAGAAAGAGAGATGCAGGTTTTAGCAAGAAAAACTAGAGATGCTGGGAAGGGGATGAGGATGGGGACACCATTCCCAGTCCTAACTTACTGAAACATACACACACAAAATAAAAGATCTTTGTTATACTTATAGAAGTTATCAGGAGAGACAGTCCAATGTAGTGGAGAGAACACTGGACTTCAAGGCTGGAGAGACCTGGATTTAAATCCCACTTCTAACATTTACTCACTATGGGATCATGGGCAAGTTACTTAACCTTTTTCATTTGTATAATGTAGACAATGATAGCTCTAGGACTTGTCTCACAGAAGGGATATGAAGCTCAAATGAGATAATGGATGAAAAGATTTTGACTTAAAGTACCCTAGAAATGTCAGTTATTATGTGGCCATAGGGGCTCTCCTCTCCCAAGCTGGCTCTCCCTCTAAGGGACTGTACTGTACATGTTTTTCACAGAAATTATCTGTAGCCAGATGTAGCTATATGATTTAGTCAAGTGGGATGCTAGTCATGAAGGCAGAATTTAAGGCTTGGCACCAACATTTGGAAGGGGCCCAGCACCCTATAGTAGTCCAATCAGATTCCCCCAAACCTGGAAGCCCTCCAACAGCCCAAAAAACTCCTTCAGCCAGTTTAATTACTCCATAATACTTGCTCTTGTCTGCCAGTCATCAAGGAGATACCTTATTGGGGAAACCGGAATTATTTCCCCACTAACCCAGGCAAGTGAAGTCATGTTTTTTCTGCCACCTGACCCCATTTAAATCTCATCTAGTTGGTTCAGCAATAACAAGCATAATTCTGCTCCACTCCAAACAGGAGGGACCCCCACATACATGCCAGTCCCCAGCAGGAGGAAAAAGGCTAATATCTGACGGATGGTTCCATCCATAGTCAAGGATGCATGCTCTCACTAGGGCTGCTGAGTGCCGCTTTAATGGCTACTCAAGGCTCTTCAAGAATGTTCACATCATCACATAAAAATTCACATAGTTGTGTCTCACACAGGAAGTCAATCATTCTTATGGAGAATGTACTCCAGAAAAGGACCTAATAGCTCAGTGTCCCTAGACAGCAGTTATAGTGAACTTGGTCACTGGACTGTTGCTTTCACAAGTCAGTGATAACATAGTGGCCAGAGGCATCCTTCTAAAAAGGGTCCACTTCATTGCACAATCATTGAACAAACATTAAGTTCCTACTATGTGCTACCAGGGGATGGGGAACCTGTGACCTCGAGGCCGCAAGTTCCCCACCCCTGTTTAAGCTAGACACTGAGGATACAAAGACAATAGTGAAGCAGCCCCTGCCCTCAAGGAGCTTACATTCTCTCAGAGAAAACAATAAGTGCACATATAGAACCTAACACAGTTTGTTTCCCTAGAAAATTTTCCTGAATTTGCCTTCTATAGATGCTTTACATGGTACTGGGGCCTCTAATTTATCACAGTTTCAAGTTATCTCCTTTTTCCACTGTCCTCCAGGTTAGATTTCATCTACCCATTACTCTTATTCCAAACATGTCAGGACCAACACCTCCATTGTTGTACCTGGTTGACTGCTTAGATGTTCTCCACACCATGGAGTTCTGCTAGAAGAACTAGATGGTGCAGTGAGGGAGCACTGGACCTGGAGTTAAACCTGAATTCAAATCTAGCCTCATATGCTTACAAGTCATCTGACATTAGACAAGTCACTTAACCTTTGTTTGCCTCAGTTTCCTCAACTGTAAAAGGGGGGTAATAATAGCACAACAACCCAGGGTTGTTGTAAGAAGCAAATGAGATAATATTTGTAAAGCATTTAACAGTACCTGGCACATAGTAGGTGCTTAATAAATGTTTGTTTCCTTCCTCCCTTCCAGCTATAACAACTTATTCCTCTCATCTACATCCAACAACCCATCTCTAGTAAAATGGAAGATTTCACCCTTTCTTCCCTCCTGCATCTCTCCTTCCCCCATCCCCACTTGAACCTCTCAGTGTCAATAGCTACCAATAATAGCCTGAGAACTTAGAAAGAGTCTAGGATTGTAGGGGCATTGATTTGGAGAAGGGAGGTACCTGAGAGGTCAGCTAGTTCAACTCTCTCATTGTCTAGATAAGGAAACCGAGACCCAAAGAGATGAAATAAGTTGTCCAAGGTCAAATAACCAGTAAAGAGCAGGGCCAGGCTATGAATTCAGGTTCCCCTGGCTCTGAATCCAAAGCATTCTTTCCTTTATACAAGTTACATTATATATACCCAGCGAGGCCTCCAGAAAGTTAGCAAATAACAATAGAATTCCAGGGAAGTCAGGATAGGATACAAATTTCAAGGTGAACAAGGTTTTAGAAGTTATCTAGCCCAACCCACTCATTTTAGAGATGAGGAAACTGAGTCCAAAGAGGGTTAGATGTGCCAAAGTACCTGGGTAACACAGGAAGTGGAGGAGCTGGAATTTGAACCCAGGTCTTCTGACTACAAATCTAACCTTTGTTCTACGGCATCAAGATAGGCTGGGCACAAAGAAGACGAGGGCTGAGACTCTCAAAGAGTTTAGCAGATCAAGTGCTGGGAGACGTCTCCATTGTTCAGACCACACGCCAGTGATGTACCCGTGATCTAGTGCCTACTTACAGCTCCTTGTGCCGTTGTTCAGGGATATAGGCACCGACCCAGACTTGTACTAGTCAGACCCTTACACAAGCCCCAGTACTCATGGACAGGGAGAACTCCTAGGGATAAAAATCCTCAACCCCCAGAGGCTCAGAGGTTACCTCCAGTATTTGCTGGGTTGAGGAGGAGGCAGGCCAGAGGAGAGGACCTAAAAGTTTGATTATGCCTCATCACTGTGAGAGGACTTCCTTCAATGACACTCCATTAGTGACAATAGCTTGCATTTATATAGCACTTTGAGGTTTGAAAAGTGCTTTATATATTTTCTGTTCTTTGATCCTAGCAACAATCTTGTTATTATTATCCCCATTTTACAGATGAAAGAGGTTAAGTGACATACAGGAACACAGAACTCAGAAGTGTCTAGGACAGGGTTCAGGTTCCAGGGGGACTCCTCAAGGGAGGACAGGGGTATTTGCCGCACCCTACAGTCATTGGAAGCTAAGTGAGGAGGCTGTGGGAACAAGAGGAATGTGCCAGCTGACAGCATTATGAATAAATAAGCCTGCATCACTGTATGTCACATAGAGGTTATTGAAGACAGCAGGAGCAAAAGCTGTCCAGCTGACCAGGGCCTTTGGGTGAGTTGGAATGTTGGCTGGCACCTGGGCAGGATTAAAACGTCCATGCTCCACCGGGTGAATGCCCATATTAGATGAAATTATGGGCTACCTTATTTCAGAATCCCACAGCTTCTGTTTGCTTCTTGGCCTTATGTGAAATGCACTTGTTATACCATGAGGATGAAGCTGCTTTCCAGAGTAAGGAAGACAATCTCCTATCTCACTGTGTTTGTGTGTACCACACCATTTTATGGCCTGTAAACCATGTAGAGAAATGATGGATGTATGTGCAGCCTGCCTGCCCACAATAAACTAGTACTCTTCTAGTGAAGAATTTGAAGACCTGGACAGAGAGGGTTTTAATGATGCTGGTGAAGGTGAGACTGATGTCACTTTTATATCTTGTGCAATAGGAAGGGTAGCATGTAAAATGTCTCATTTTATTAAGTTTTTCATGGCTAGATGTCATGATAGGTGGACCACTCAAACTTATAGAACTGATATGGTGCTGTTATCATTGAGTTGTTTCAGTCATGTCAGACTCTTTGTGACCCCGTTTAGGGTTTTCTTGGCAAAGATACTTGGGTGGTTTGCCGTTTCCTTCTCCAGCTCATTTTACAGCTGAGGAAACTAAGGCAAACAGGGTTAAGTGACCTACCCAGGGTCACAAAGCTAGTAAGTATCTGAGGCTGGATTTGAACTCACGTCTTCCTGATTCCCAGCCCAGTACTCTATCCACTGTTGATATAGAGTATAGTGCATTGATGGAACAGTGAATTTGGAGCCAAAAGACCTGAGTTCAAATCTCGGCTCTGCCCTTTACTGTCTGCATGATCTTGGGCAAATCATTTAATCTCTCCAGCCTTACTTTTCTCATCTATAAAATGGAATTGGGCTGGATGATTTCTAATGTCCCTTTGGAATCTAAAATGCCATGATTCCATAGAATCAGGATATTTTTATTCTATATATATATATGTATATACACATATAAATATATATGTATATCTATATCTATATCTATATATAGATATAGATATATATCTATACATGCCACCTACCATAATAGAATATAAGCTTACTAAGGGCAGAACCTGTTTCAGTTTTGTATAGTCTTAGAACGTCATAGACACTCAATAAATACTTGTTGATTGCTTTTTAGCCTCCCAGAAGTCTTAAATTTTCAGACGTCAGGCTATTTGTACAAAGAGGAAAATGATAGATATGAGATTACCATTTCTGTTCACAGCTCATAGATTCAGAGCTGGATGGGACCTTTGAGACTATGTATCCCAATCCCCCTCCCAATTTACAGATGAGGAAATTGAGCATCAAAGCAAATGGAAGAGTCAGAATTCAAACTCAGGTCCTATAACTTTAGATCCAGCCAGCTTCCACTACATCAGTTGCCCTCATCATGATAAGTAACCTGGAATCTGAAAGTGAATATAAATTCTATTTCAGCCTAGAAACCAATCTAAAAAATGAATGCATAGGTAGAAGGTGGTATGCAAATAGAAGTGACATTTTAATATTTAGGATTAGGTCCTTGACCTCTCACTAGGAGACAGCACTGGCCTGGGGATCAGAGGAGATTTAAATTCAAATCCTACTTCTGACACACCGATGGGGCCTCACTCAGGTTGCTTATTCTCATTGGGCCTCAGTTTCCCTATCTGTTAAATGAGGAGATTGGTCTGGATAGCCCCTGAATTCCTTCCAGCTTTCTGGCCCTGAGCTTCTGGCTAATCATGTGACTGAGCATCTAGGGGAAGCTGCCCCGGCCTAGCACAAATAGGTGGAGGTTTTCAATGAGGAGATGTTAGGGATAAGCAGGGGAAGAGATGGGATTTAGTTTGGGGGAAGGGGTGTCTGTGGAACAGACAACTTAGCTGTCAGATGTTAATCTGAGGTTTAAAGAAAATAAGCAGATAAAACCTTGTGCCTGATGGAAGAACAATTACACATCTCCCTGCTTGAAATTCAGAGTGGCTTTGGGTCTGCATGGAATTTATCACAAGGGAGATTATGCTGCTGCTGATTCAGCAAGAACCCCCATGCTAACTCCCCATAAAAAGTCTTTTCTGATCCCTCCTCTGCCCGCCTAACAGAAGCAATGGAGTGAAAGTGATGACTCGGCAGTTGCTGCCAGTGCTGAGAGTTAAGATTGTAAGCCCTACCTGGGAAATCAGCTGCAGCTCATCTCGGCTGACTGCAGGCCCAGTGGTCACAGCATCAACTCCCACTGCCCCCGGGGCGAATCTTATAGAGTGTCTTTCAAAGGTGACAGCAGAGCTCTGGGATGCATCTGGCCCTACAATTTATCAAAGCTTCCAGAAGGTGACACTGAATGATGTGTAGAAAAAAACAACAGCAGCAAACCATATGCACAAGAAAGTTTATTATCTTAACTGACTTCTGGGCATGACCAATCATTCTGTACTCAGCAGTTTTATGGGAACTGAGGCCTTAACCTTTTCTAAGTCATAGCATTAAGTTCTGTGCAGGCTACATCTAGTTGGTTAACTTTCTGAAATAGGGCTAGGTGCATTTCCTATAAGGTTAGGAGTCCCATGCTTCCAGAAAGGACAAAACCCAAAATATGGATGAAATTCCCAAGTGAATAAAGGTCTTTTCCTTTCTATTCATAAAAAGTGTCCTTGTTATATATTGTTTGTTCTCTTTCTTTGTCCTGAAATTTGCCAAACACTGTGATAAATGCAATAAGCAAATTAATTCCCTTCTCTAGTTTCATAACAAGCATCCCCATCATGTCTCCATTTATCTCAGGAAATAAAGAGCCAGTTTACATAAAATTAGTCTAAAGATTAGACCCCTTTACTGGTACTCAAGAACCCCTGAGTTTGAATCCTACCTCAGACATTTACTAACTCTTTGACCCCAAGACACTGATCTGTGCCTCACTTTTCTCATCTATAAAATGGATATAATAGTAGCTTCTACCTCACAGGATTGTTGTGAGAGTCAAATGAAACACTGTATAGAAAGTATATTGCAAACCTTAAAGTGAAATATAAATGTGTTATCATCATCACCACTATTATTATTATTATTATTATTATACATTTTAATATAAAACACATTCCAAAGGATCAGAAGCATAATTGAAGACAGAAAGGAAGGTGACCCTGGTAGTAGCAGAATGACCAATCAATAAATCAGAAATGAATATATTAACAAATTCAATAAATTCCAGTGGTGTCCCATTGACCAGCCCAAATTAAAAATATAAACTTTTCTGTTTGTCTTGTAAAACCCTTCACAACCTGAAACAACTTATTAGACACCACTCTCTGTCCCTACACTTTGTGATCCAACCAAACTGGCCTTTTCTCTGTTTTTCACACATGCATTCCTTCTCCTGTCTTCATACCTTTCTACCATGTCTTGAATTCACTCTCTCTTCACCTCCACCTCATGGAAACACTCTCTTCCTTCGAAACACAACTCATACATGAAGTCTTTCCTGATTCCCCCTACCAACTGCTAGTGACCTCCTCAACCTTTATTGTATTTAATTACTTTATGTTTATTTTTTTCATATTATTCTGTATATACTTATATGTAATATATATATATATAGCCGTGTGTATATATGTGTGTATGTGTATGTGTATGTATATACATACACACCCAGAATGTTATATTCATATGCGTATATCTACTTATTGTCTCTTCTGTTAAAATGTAAACTCCCAAGGTCTTTGCAAGTAGGGATTATTTAATTTATTATATTTAAATTCCCAGTCTCTTGAACTAGGGAATGGTACATAGTAGGAGATTAATAAGTGCTTGTTGGATGACTAATTGTATCAATAAGCTAGCACTCATTAATCACCTGTTATGTGCCAAGCACTGTGTTGGGACTACAAAGACAAAATGAAATAGTCCCTGATCTAATAGACTTTACATTCTGTTTGGGAAGACCACATATACATGGATAAACATATCTACAATACATTTCTACCTTTCTACCCTAAACATAACTAAATAACACTTTCTGGGGAAGAAATGTTGATATAAATGCAGATAGTAGCACCATACCAGCCTCATAAGAACAATACAATTAGAATACTCAGCACATTTTTGTGTAGGCCAACAAGTATGTAAATGCCCATTTCCTTCCTGTCTTTCCTCATTCATTCACTCAGCAGCAAATATTAAATTTAGTCCCTACAACATAAAAAGTCATATGTTGTAGGAGACAAAATGATGTATAAGATGCAATTTCTACCTTGAAAAACTTACAGTCTAATAGGGTAGATGAGACAAGCACACAGATAACCACAAATAAAGAGAGCAACATATGAGGAACATACAGAAAGTAGCATATGAGTTATACAAACATTTATTCAGAAGATGGAAAGATCACTTCCAGCCCAGCTAATCAGGAAAAGTTGGCATTTTCATTAAGCCCATGCATTGGAGGGGTAGCAGGTATGGTATAAAATATGCACATACACACACACACACACACATATGTGTGTGTGTGTGTGCATGTATCATATATGCATGTATGTATATTATTATGCCATACAATATATCAAATATACATGTTATATAAATACCCATGTATTTAATATAGTTATATTTAAATACATATATGTTATGTAAATATATGTTTTAATTAGATAGATGGAGATAGAGATATAAGCATTGGAGGAGTGCCTCAGTAATTTGCAGGAGAAAATAAAAGCAAATTATTTGTAGGAAAAACACTGATGGCCTCATTTGTCTATATACCATTGTACAGAAGTTGATCAGTAAGCAAAGACAACTTGAAATTTTAACACAAGAATGTAAATACAACTTCACAGTCATCACCAAAAGTTGGTGAGATGGGACTTATTCCTGGAAAATGATAATGGAAGCTATACCTTTTTTTCAAAAGAAATAGATATGATGGAGAGGTAGAAAAGCAGCGTTATGTGCCAAGTAACTATACACCTGACAATCCATGAACCTGAGCTTAAAAAGCAAGAAAGAGACCATTTGGGTGAGAATAAAAATAGAAATATGAGTGAAAGCTATTAGAAGACTAAGCCAAATGCAAACCTCTGTCCATGGTGCTGATGTTGCCAAGTCCTCAGCTGTTCTAAGTCTCATCATCCTTAAGGGAAGATTAGACATCTATGGAAATTACTACATTAATTACACCTGAGCTCTGAAGGAAACCAATAAGTAGGTGCAACTATTACTAAGGGTAAAGTGTATGGAAGAATGAACAGACTATATGGGGAGGTGGTAGCCATAAAAAGCAGCTAGGGACCCCCTACCTTTGCTGAGGTTTATCAGAGTTTTGCAGTTCTGACTTCACTGAGAACTAGTCATTACAGGTCTTAATGTTCTAAGGAGCCTCATTTCCAGTGTCTTGTGATTCTCTGCTTCATTCCCTTGGTTGTGAGTTTTATGTTTCTGCTAGGACTGCTCACTGGACATTCCTTGCATGCCTTCCCTGTAACTGGGAGATAGGGTTAACTCAGGAAATCTATATTGGTTTTGGTGGACTTTGGAGGATGTTGGCTTAAAAACCTTTTGATTCAATTCAGTAAAGATTTTAAAACCCAAACTATATGCAACACGTTGTGATAGCAACTGGGTATGTAAAGCTGGTCGCAGTACAGACCCTATTTTCAAGTATTTTACATCGTAGTAGAAGAAAAGATATGCACACCAGCAGCTATGATTCAGGGAACAGTGAGGTAAACACAAAGAAGAAAGGTCTAGACCAAGTGCTATGAATCAATTTGATGAAGGAAGTGAGAGATTATACTCACTTGGGCAAAAGGGCATAGAAGGATTCAAAGCCCTGAAAGGGGCTTTGAAGAAAGGAAAGAACTTTAACAATAAAGATGGTGAGAGGGGGAATCTCTGCACAAACACATGGGGGAAACAGTTGTAGCCTTGTTCATGTGGGCCCAGTGGTTAATTCATGGACAATGTACCATAACCTTTTTTCTGATTCTCTAGGCATTAAAATTCCAGAACCTATCTTGTATTTATCTTATTTAGTTGTAAGTACATAAAGGCTTGTAAATACACACACACACACGCACATATATGTATATACTTATAAATATAAAGTATCCTCAGTTACTGGAAACCTGTCAAGATCTTGTGTTCTTAACTAGGATCTAGTGTAATTGTCCATAACCTTAAGGTGGGAAAACTGATGATAGAGGGACTTCTCTTCCCCCATCCCCACCCCCATCCCCACTTTCCACATGGAAGTATGTACCATCTTAGCTACATTGTGAGACTGGCAGGAGAAGACCCTGTCCTAAGGGCAGTGGGTATAGTAAAACTCTCAGGTAGCCCTAAGGCAAGGGGAGGCCTTCTCTAAGGCTGGGAATCATGCTTTACTCATTCCATTAAGCAAGATTCTCACACATTTTCCTGTGGCAGAAAGGGAAACGCTGAAAGATTCATGCTCCCACCAACTTGGACACAGCTGGCTCTGCTAATTAAACCTTGCCAGCCTCTCCAGAGCCTCTTTCAGCAGCAGCCAGCCAGGAAGAATATGCGGCTGGGTACACAAGTGTCAGGTGGGAAGTCCCCTGGACAAAAGCTTTGAGGCTTCAAGTCCCTGTTATAGTCGTTAAGCTGCCAAATCCTGATTCCCTCCTAGACTCTGATCAAGGTGACTCTCAGCATGGCCTGCAAGCACCAGGCAGGGGAACATGCTTCAACAGAAAGACTGCGGTGACCATATGGCCCAGATTTTCCAGGACAGTCTGGATTTCAAATCATCTGTCCCTCTGTCCTCATAAACTATCAAAGTGTCCCAGACATTCCAATAATTCAGCAAAGAAGAGCTGCCTGAATCAAGTCGATAATCATTGCAATAAAAATATACACAAGTCACAAAAGATGGAAAATTATAGACTGAAGAAGCAGAGGGATAGTTTCACAAACATCTGAATTTACTATCATGCCTCATATTCATCTGTAGCTACAACTGTTTTGTGTATGCCGGGGTATATGGGATACAGCGCTGGTAACAATCAGCCACATTCAGTAACTGTATGTCATCTATGAATCAAAAAGCCGACTATGTGCCAGGCACTACACTAGGTAATAGGAATATAAATAGAAAGAATGAAACAATCCCTAGTCACAAAGAGCTTACGTTGTAACACGGAGGCAACAAATGCATATGTAACTGGATACAGAATAAATATGAGATAATGGATTTTAAAATAGTTAACTACAAGATAGCTTAAGAGACAGGGTATTATCAGATAGGGGATCAGGAAAGGATTCATTTAAAATAACAGGTCTAGGGGCAGCTAGGTAGCACAGTGGATAGAGCACTGGCCCTGAATTCAGGAGGACCCGAGTTCATATCTGGCCTCGGACACATTAACACTTACTAGCTGTGTGACCCTGCATGAGTCACTTAACCCCATTGCCTAGCCAAAAAATCTAAATAAGTAAAATAGCAGTTCTGTAAATTTGTGTGTGTGTGTGTTAATTTTAATTAGTGTATTTCAATATAATTAGTTTCTTTTGTACTCTGTTGTACTTTATTTTATTCATTTAAAAGTATTGTTCTGAGGAGTCTATAAACTATACCAAACTGCCAAAGGGGTTCATGACCCCTTATTTAGAAGGTAGTACTTGAACTGCATTTTGAATGAAGGGAAGGGTTCTATGTGGTAGGGAGGAAGTACATTCAGGCATGGGAGATGGCTAGTCACAGAGACAAGAAATGGAGTGTCATGTGTGAGGGAGAGTGAATAGGTCAGATTGGCTGGATCTCAAAGTGTAGGAAAGGGAGTGATGTATAAAGAGGTTGGAAAGATGGGTTGGGTCCAGGTTGTGAAAGGCTTTAAGAGCTAAACAGAGGAGTTCATATTTTATACAAAAGATAATAGGAAGGTAATGTTGTTTACTGAGTAGGGGAGTGATATGGTCAGATCTACTCCTAAGTACTTGGAACTAAAGTGGTTGCTATGAGAATAGAGAGAAGGGGTCAAAGAGTAAAGATGTGAAGGTAAAGCAAGATTTGGCAGGTGATAAGGTATGTGAGGTGAGTGAATGTGATGAGTCCTGGATAATGCTTAGGTTATAAGCTTGGGAGACTGGAAGAATGATAATACTTTCACATTAATAGGGAAGTTTTAAAGAGGTCTGAGTTGGAGGGGAGAGACAATGAGTTCTATTTTAGATACATTTAGTTTGAGATGTCTGGGACATTCAATTCAAAATGTCAAGTAGGTGATGTAAGACTGAAGTTCAAGGGAAAGACTGATATAAAGATCTGTAAGTCATCTGAATAGTGTACCTATGGGAAATGATAAGGTCACCAAGAAAGTGCAGAGAGAGGAGAGGAGGGTCTAGGACAGAGACAGATAACCACAATTAGGAGCCATGATGTGATTGATAAGTTAGCAAAGGAGATTGAAAAGATATGGTTAGACAGGTAGGAGAACCGGGAGAGAATAGTCATCAAAACTCAGGGAAGAGGAAATAGCCAGAAGAAGAGGAAGGTCAATAAATGAGTGAATGAATAAGCATTTATTAAGGACTTAGTATGTTCCAAGAACACTGAAGATAAAAATTCAGAAGTAGAAACAGTCCCTGCCCTCAGGAAACTTACATTTTTGATTAGAGAAGACAATAAAGATAAGAAAGTGGTGGCCAGGAAGGAGTGATTTGGTCTGGGAAATCATAGGGATGGTGAGTGTGGTTTTACATGGCAGCCATAGGGTAGTTGATTGACATGTCCTTTCCAGAAGTGGTAGTGCTGAGGACTTGGTTACTGTTGTGAGCACTGGAGGTGGGAATCTGGTGAAGATAAAGTAGGGAAGGCCTGACAGTGACAGGAGAGCATCAGGGAATGATGGATCTGGGTTGAACAGTTTAAAATGTAGGAAAGTCAAGAAGGATGAGGAGTGAGACAAGACCACTTCCATTGTATTATTTGTGCTGAAGGCGAATTTATTAAACAATCACTCAGAATAAAGCACTGAGTTCAAATCCAGCCTCAGACACTTTACTAGCTGTGTGACTCTGGGCTAGTCACTTAACTTCTATCTGCCTCAGTTTCCTCAGTTTTAAAATGAGGATAATGTGTACATTTCTTTTTTTTTTTTTAATGAGGCTAATAATAACACCTACCTCCCAGGATTGTTGTAAGAATCAAATGAAATAATATTTCTAAAGCATTTAGTACAGTGTCCAGAACATATTAAGACCTTAATAAAAGCTTGTTTCTTTCCTTCTTTCCTATATGTCCCTGGGCAAGGCATTTACCTTTTTTGAGTCTCAGTTTCCCCATCTGTAAAATGGATATTATACCTGTGGTAGCCATTTCACAGGGTTCTTATGAGTATCAAATCAGATAATTCATATGAAGTACTTTACAAACCTTTCAGCTATTGCAATTTTTATTGGTACAGAAAAAAAAGGCCACAATACACATGACTAAGCAAAAGGACCACTTGATAGGAATCATGACTCAGCTCCTCTTCTTTTATCACTCTTAGTTCTGGAGAAGACAGAATAAAAAGGGTGACATGACTTTCTTGCAGAAATTTCCTTCCGGGTGTGGATGTGTGGAGGCAGCCTGGAAATCCTCCCCTGTAGCCGGGTGGGGCATGTCTTCCGGAAGAAGCATCCCTATACGTTTCCAGAAGGCAACCTCAACACCTACATAAAGTGAGTTCTCTTCTTGAGGGGATGCTTCATGGGAAGGGGTCAACAAAGTATCTTCTGTTTAACTCAAGATAGTGATTGACTCCCAGTAGGTACTTAACTGCTTGTTGACTGATTGACTGTAGTCTTCCCACAGATTTGGTTATGAATGGCAGCCTCCCAGGTTGACCATGAGTTTGATGGCTGGACTGACTGCTTAGCCTCTGGATCTGTGCATGTGAGGGGAGGAAACCACTATTTTGGGGTCTGAGAATAGAAATGAACATGGTGTAGTGGAAAGCACATTGGAACCTTAACTCTTTAGGTCTTAGGTTGCTCATTAGGAAAATGAGAGAATTGCACTAGATGACATAAGATTTTTTTCTAGCTCATAAAAAAAAAATTCTGAAATTTCCACTTGTTTCTCTGGGCTTTGAGAAGAGGCCCTGACTTAAGCCTGAAATGACTATATGTCACTGGATAGTCTCCTCACTGTATTTCTTTCCCTGGTGAGTGATTTGACCAGTTGTGATTTTTGTACTATGGCTTTTTGGAATATTCCATGTTCCTATCTTTGGACAATATCCTGGAGAGAGTTGTCCAAATGAAGGGCATCAAAAAGAGGGGTGAACACCTAACAACAAGACCCCTGATACCAGTAGTCAGTTGTTATAAACTTTGCTCCCCAACATGAATCACTTCTTTTTCCTCTATTGGGGAAAAACTATGGAAAGAATAGAGAGATCAACAGTCACAAGTAGGATGATTCCTTCATTCTTCATATTTTAAATGCTGCCATTATTTCTTTTCTGTCTTTCCTCTGTCCTTTTTTTTTCTATTCTCCATGGGAAAATAAAATGTTCTGCTTTTTCTCTATTGTTGTCCTAGTTCTTTCCTCTCCTCACATTGTTTTCTAGTTTCTCTCCTCTCTCTTTCTCCTCTACCTATTTCTCTCCCATCCCTTGTGTTAGGGTTAGGGCTAGGACTCAGGTTTACTTAGGAGCGCACTTCTTGCTGTGTTCTTCTGCATTTGGTTATCTTTCCTTGTCCTTCACTTTTCACTCTTGTTTTAATAGGGGACATGTGAAGCAATGTGACTGTATAGGAGAAGTCAGTTTTTAAGAATTAGGAAAATAAAATGGAACAATATTGGAAGCACTAGAGAGAGGGAGAGAAAAACAGAGAAGAAGAGAGGAGAGAGGGAGGAGGGAGGAGGGAGGAGAGAGGAAAAGTCAGAGGATGAGGGAGGAAGAGAAAAGAAAAGAAGAAAGGAGGGGAGGAAAAGAGAGGAAGAGAGAGAGAAAGAATGAACAAGAAAACTATTCAATGAATGAATGAAGCATTTATTAAGTACTTTCTATGTGAAAAACACTGTGCTAAGCACTGAGAGTACAAATAGAAAATTAAGACAGTCCCTGCTGTCAATTCAATAATTTTAAAAGCTTACTGAGTGTAGAACACAGCACCAGGTTTAGATATGATGAGATATTTCTCTGAATAAACCTTACAGTCTAGCTGAGGGACAGGACATAAACAAATCCTTCACAACATATACCATGATAAGCACACAAATGAGCTATAAATAAAGTGTTCTGTGCAGCCTAAGGTGAAGGTCATTATTTACTGGTGCAGTGGTCAAGAGTGAAGAGTATGAGGGGCAGTTAGGTGGCGCAGTGGATAGAGCACTGGCCCTGAAGTCAGGAGGACCTGAATTCAAATCCGGTCTCAGACTAAACACTTGACACTTACTAGCTGTGTGACCCTGGGCAAGTCACTTAACCCCAATTGCCTAAAAAAAAAATGAAGAGTATGCCAATTCTTCCTCCTGAGTGTGAGAGAATGTGAGAGTGTGAGAGAATGAGCAGCCAGCCTAGGAAAAGATACCAAGAGATAACATGTGGCACCTGAGGGGAGAGAGCCCTTGGAAGGACTTATTTAATATTTTAACCATAAACCAAGCTTCTTGAGGGACAGTAGACTGCGTGTGTGATTAGCTCAACTGTTTGTAGCTTGGATCATCAGTCCTTAAAAATTATTCTTTTCCAATATCACAAGTTTAGCTACTTGTTTGAAATGGCTTTATGTGCTGTACAAAACATGACAGAAAGGATTGTGACTAGAGAAGAAAGAAGCAGTGGGAAAAGGCCAGCAGCATGGTCCTTAAGAGATAAAGTTTTCTTTTTTCACCCTTGCTACTGGCAGTAATTCAGTCCAATAATGGGACAGATTACCCTACTTACTTTCTCTTCTTGACTTCTTTGCCCCCTTTGTTGGATTTTTTCCAGGTTGTGCCTGCTAGCTGTTTGAGTGTCCCCCAAGACTTTCTTCAGGGTCCTCTATTTCTTATCCCCCCCATAGATAGATGGATAGAGAGAGATATAGATATAGATATATGTAACTTCACTTGGTGATTTCATCACCTCCAGTGGATGTAATTATCATCTCTAAGCAAAATATTCTCAGTTCTTTTGATCCAGCCCCAACCACTGACCTTCAATCTTGAATCTCTGTCTATTGGAATCTCAAATTGGGTGTCCCATAGACGTCTTAAACTCAACATGCCCAAAACTAAATTTGTTATCTTTTACCCAAAGCCATAGCCTCTTCCAAATTTCCCTTTTAATGTCCATCCTCCCATTCACTCAGCCTCCCTTACCCTCCATATCCATATTGCCAAATCCTGTTATCTGTACCTTCATAACCTCTTCCCTATACATATCCTTCTTTCCTTTGACATTGACACCACTCTGGTGTAGGCCTTCATCACTTTACACCTGGAATATTGCAGAAGCCTTCTGGCTGTTCTTCCTGCCTCAGGTGTGTCTCCCCACTGCAGTCCATCCTCCACTCAAGTGTCAAATCTATCTCCCTAAAGCATAGGTCTGATCATGTTACTTCTCTATTCGATAAACTCCAGTGACTCCCTATCACCTGCAGGATCAAATATAAAATCCCCTTTGGCTTTTAACTCTCTTCATAACCTGACCCTTCCTACCTTTCCAGTATTCTTACACCTGGACCTACATACTCTGAGGTCTAGTGACTCTTGTATCTTTGCTGTTTTTTTACACAAGACCTTCCATCTCCTGACCCCAGGCATTTTTACTAGATGTCCTCCAATTCTGGATTCTCTGCCTCCTTGTCTCCATCTCCTAGCCTCCCTGGTTTCCTTCAAATAGCAGCTAAAATCCCACCTTCTACAAGAAACCTTTTCCAATTCCTCTAAATGCTAATGCCTTCCTTTTGAGAGTATCTTCAATTTATACTGTATGCAGTATATCTTGTTTGTACATAGTTTTGTTTGCATGTTATCTCCTACATTTGACTGTTATCCTGCTGGTAGAAGGGATTGATTTTACCTTTATTTGTGTCATTAGAGCTTAGCATAATATCAGTCATATATCAGGCTCTTAATAAATGCTTATTAACTTGACTTATCCCCTTTCATCACAGTTCTGTCTCCACAAATGCAGAAGCTAGGCTCTAAAAATACATCCAGCCCAGTCTGGCATATACCTTTTAAGAAAAGGGTTACTTGTTATTTTTTTACCCAGATCTTTTGAGCAAAATTATTAATATCATGTCACCTTTTCAGAATCCTTCTTTCCCTCAATCCATCCAGGGAACCACCCATTGTAAGAAAAAAAACAAAAAGGAAAGAAGAGGAAAAAACAGTTCAGAAAACTAACCAATATACTAACAGAGTGTGACAGTATATAGAATATTTCACACACATAGTCCCCCTGCCTCTGCAAAAAAGGGAGAGAAGTACATCCGGAGAGGGTTATTTTAAACCATCTAAATCTTATGTTCGTTTTGAAAATCATCTAAGGACTTTAAGCTTTCTGTTTTGAGTTGGGCAGGGTCTAGTATCTATACAGTAGAAAGATTAGAGGCAGCAAAGCAAGGCAGTACTTGCCTGTTGTTCAGCCAACAGTATCTCAGCCTCTTTTCTAAGCTGGATATGTCCATGGTCCCTTTGAGTGCCCCACTGTGGTGTAATGGAAAGGTCAGTGGATTGGGAATGAGCAGAGGCAGGTTTAGACCTAGGCTCAAGGCTACTAGTGTGTGACCTTGGACAAGCTACTTATTTTTTTGGGGGGGGAGGGAAGGGTTGGTTTCCTCCTCTGTAGAATGAGGAGATGGGACAAGTTGATCTCTCAGGCCTTTTCTGAAAATTCCATGAACTTCTCCTTGATGGCCCGCCCTCCTTCTATTTTTCCAGGAATACCAAGCGTACAGCAGAGGTGTGGATGGATGAATTCAAGCATTACTTTTATGCCGCCAGACCTGTGGCCCAAGGACGACCTTTTGGAAAGTAAGTCACCTGTAGGTGGTAAATGGGAAAGAGCCTCAGTCTACCTCCCTTCAGAGCTTCTAAAGTCTTGTCCTACAATTGTTTCCAGAGGTCATGGTCCTATCCCCCCCAATTAGAATATAAGTTCCTCCAAGACAAAGTCTTTGTCTTGGGCCTCCCCCAGTGCTGGGCAGACAGGTGCTCAGGGTATACCTCTTAAGTGATTCTTTATTAGGTCAACCCAGGCCCCAGAAAATGGAAGTGGAACCTAATGACAATTGTATCTTTCTAAAGTTAAGAAGTATCCCTAAGAAATGGCTTCTTTCCATTTGTTTGTTGATAGACCATAAGACCCTCCTAATTCCCCTTCCACTTTGATCTCTTTTATTTAAATTTCTCTTCTCCACATAGGTTGCCCTTTTCCCTTGAGTCTGCCCTAAACTGTAGTGTAATTCTCTTGCTTCAACCCAGGTTCAGCCTTAAAATCAGGTCCTTTCTTGCCTGTTTTAAAGCTAGGTTCAAAGGGGAAACACCCTGTTCATTTGTTGTATTGAGGGATTCGGGGAAAGGAGAGGAAGCGGATAAAATACCTTGGTTGAGGATAATTCATTCTTAGCAAAATTAGTCAGTGACTCAGCTGCTAGGGAGTAATGGGGTGTTGTGCCAAAGTTAACTTCTGTCTGTAAAACAGTGTAACCCAAAGACAGGGGAGTGGCTTCAAATTCAGAAAACTAAGCCCTAACTTTGCCCCTAAACTCACTGTGCTATTCTGTGCAGGTCTCGGGTAAATTCCTGTCTCCCTGCTTCTGACCTCTCTTGAAGAATGATTGTTATAGGGGCTGCTAGGTGGCGCAGTGGATAGAGCACCGGCCCTGAAGTCAGGAGGACCTGAGTTCAAATTTGGCCTCGGACCAAATACTTGACACTTACTAGCTGTGTGACCCTGGGCAAGTCACTTAACCCCAATTGCCTAAAAACAAACAAAAAAAAAGAAAAGAATGACTGTTATAAATGGAGATGGTAGTCACAGTAGAAATAATAACGATAAATAATAATAAAATAGGCATTTATTTGGGTTTTAAGGCTTGCAAAGCATTTTCCATGTCTTATATTATTTGAGCTTCACAACATACCTGTGAGGTCAGTCTTGCCTATATTATTATCTCCATTTTACAGATGAGGAGACAGAGGCTCTGAGAGGTCAATTGATTTGCCCACAGTTATGTAGCTAATAAGTGTCAGCAGTCAGCTGGTACAGTAGAGGGGTGCTTAATAAGGTGCTTCAGTTTAAAGAGTCCAAGAAAGATAATGGTAGGCTCTTTTCTTGGGACCACAAACAACTATAGCATGTCCAGCAATTGACTCGATTTTTTTGATCATTCACCAACCACACTGAAGTGGCTAGGCATCACTGGCCATCTCCCCACAATCCATCCATCAACAACCATGTATTAAGATTCTAATAAATGCCGGGCACCGTGCTAGGTGCTGGAGATACACCACCACAAAAATAAAACACTTCCTGTCCACAAGGAGTTTTAACATTTTATTGGGACTCCATGCAGAGTATCTTTTTTTTTCTTTATATTTTTTCTTTATTTTATTCTGAACTTAAATAAATAAGCATTTCTATAACATAGCAGAATAGAAAAAAAGATGATTGCGCATGAAACTGAAAATCTATTATGTACAACTTGCTATTCCTTTTTCAATTTAGCATTTTATTTTTTCCCGGTGACATGTAAAAAACAATTTTTAGCATTCATTTTTAAAACTTTGAGTTCCACATTCTTTCCCTTCTTCCCTGCCCACCCCCATCCCTCATTGAGAAGACAAGCAGTTTGATAGAGGCCATACATGTGCAATCATGCAAATTGTTATTCTTTTTAAATATATAGTTAAGTTATCATGCAACTTTCCTTTTTTCCTTATTTTTTTCTTCCTTCTTCCCCCACTCCCAAAAACCATTCTGTACATATTTCTATTTATCAGTTCTTTTCCTGGATACAGATGGTGTTTTCCTTCATATGTCCTTTGTAGTTAATTTGGGTATTTATAATAGTCAAAATAATTTAGTTGCTCAAAGTTGTTCTTAAAACAATATTGTTCTTACTGTATGCAGTGTTCTCTTGGTTCTGCTCACTTCACTCTTCATTATTTTGTGCAAGTCAATCCGTGTTTTTCTAAGATCATTGAGCTCATGATTTCTTATAGCACAGTAGTATTCCATCACAATCATGTACCACAACTTGTTTGGCCATTCCAGAGCATCTTGATGGGAGTTAGGGGTTAGGAATATGAGGTAGGGGCAAACTGCCCTTGGGATTTGGGTCACAACCATCCCAGAATGTGGCTTCAGGGAACAGGCTCATTTGACCTTGAAGGAGCAGTCTTCAGGGGCATAAACAGGTCCGGAGATTTATGTGGTGTACTCACCCTGATGAAACCATAGTGCTAGCAAGAGAACATGGTGCAATAGTTCCAAAGTCAGAGGCCCTGGGTTCAAATCCTGGCTCTGCTACTCACTAACAATATAAGCTTAGACAGATTGCTTAACCTCTCTGGGCCTCACTTTCCTCATCAGAGAAGATAGGCTTATACTGGTTAACCTACCTGTAAGGTCCCTTCCAGCTCTGAACAATGATACTATGACAGCTATTAAATTACACTGAATGTTACAATGCTGTTATTTTTTTTCCAAACAAAAATGAAAGCTGTCTCTCAGATGCTACTCTCAAAGTGAAATAACGTTCTCTGAGCTATTATAGCTGACTGTTCCCAACGTTACTAAGTGTTTCTATAGCTCTCTATAGAGCACTGTATTTCACCCTCTCTTTCTAGTTCGGTTCTTCAGGATGCCAGAGGGAGGTGGGCACTAAGTGTGAGCACTTGTGTTCCCTAACCTCCACAGATTTCCTCAGCTACAAATGCCTCCAAGATCCTCAGCAGTTGAGACTATTGTAAAGCCATCTCCGTACAGTGACTATTTTCTTGCCCCTCTTCCCCCTTCTGTACAACCCAGCATACAAAGCCGAGTGGAGCTGAGGAAGCGTCTGAAGTGCCATACCTTCAAGTGGTACCTGGAGAATGTTTATCCAGAACTCAGGTATCCATCTTTCCTTTCAGAGATTTAAGTGGAGTTTTTTTTTAATCTTTGGCAAAAACCGTCGCTGGAGGTGGGGATATGGAAGCAAATACAGAAGACAGTCCAATGGCAGGTGTAGTTGTACTGGAAGGACTCAGCCTATGCTACGAAAGAAGTTTGGGAGAAATATGGGCCCTAGCAGAGAGGCCAGCACAGTGATGGGACCCTGAAGCATTGGCCAGCGATGAGCAAGGTAGTAGAGGCTTACAGAGTTACAGAGGGATCCTGGGAAGATGCATGCCCCTCCACCCCCACCACAATGTCACTTTGTGACAAAGCCCTTACCTCTCTGCCCTAGAAGTCACTTTAAATCCTTTTTATTCTTATCAATGGGGCAGCTAGGTGGTCAGCAGATAGGAGCCAGGCCTGAAGTTAGAAAGACCTGAGCTCAAATTCAGTCTCTGATATTTACTAGCTGTATGACCATGGGCAAGTCACTTAACCCTGTTTGCTGTAGTTTTCCTCATCTATAAAATGAGCTGGAGAAGGAAATGGTAAACCACTCCAGTATCTCTGCCAAGAAAACCCCAAATGGGGTCACAGACAGTTAGACACAACCAAAATGACTGAACAACAACAACAACAATTCTTATCAGTGCCATTACCCAAAAGGGGAAGAGAAAACATGAAGGAAATCTAGAGGGGAGCCTCAGGGAAGATCTGAATACTGAAAAGTTGGATCTGTAAGGAACAGCTAAAGATTATTAAATTACTTAGGATAAATTAAAGCTGACAGGCAACTTAATAATGGCTGTTATTTACAGTAGATAATGAGCGTTTACATGAAAGGTGACCTATTAATCTTTCTATTGAGGGTGGAGAAAGAAAGCTGTTTAAATAATAACATGGGGGGTTTAATTTAGAACCAAATTCTAAGCTACCTAAGAAAGAGTTTCTTTACCATGTTTTTAGATGCTGGAATGGGTAACTAGAGGGAGACTAGAATCTTTTCTCTAAAGTTCCCTTTAGTTCCTATCCCTAAAACAGGATAGACTCGTATTTGACCAAGGCAGTTTAGCTATAGTGTTACCCTAGGGCAGGGGAATAGACTTAACGATCCCCAATGCCCTTCCTAGCCTTGAAATATTCTTTTTTTGTTATAAGTGGAGTACGGTGGAAAGAACATTGACTCTGAAAGCAGAAGACCTGGGTTCAGAACCTACCTCGGACACTTATGGCCTATGTAAATGTGGATGATTTTTTGGATGAGATAACCTTTCCCAGATTCTTAGTTTCCTCATCTGTAAAAAGAGGAGTTTGTACTAGATGGCCTCCAAACTCCTTTCTATTCCCTAGCTATTCCCTATGGTTCTTTTATTTCCCCTTTGAACATCCCTCAAGCCTTAGGGAATGCTAACCCTCAGTGGTGCTTAAACTTACCTGCTCCTAAGTTATGTAAGACAAAGCCCCTGGACTTGAAAAGCAGGGAGCTATCATCTCTCTGTGCCTTTCCTTTAGGATTCCTGAGGAGTCCTTGTTCCAGAAGGGAATCATCCGGCAGAAACAGAAGTGCCTACAGTCCCGAAAGCAGGAAGGCCAAGAGTTCCCATCCCTGATCCTGAGTCCTTGTATTGATGGGGATGGAGAAGCATCAAAGCCCCAGGTAAAGACACTGACTTGGGAATTTGTTATGGTACTTGTGTCCATAGGTGATGGTGGTGCTGGTGGGTAGCCAAATTACACAGCCCAGCTCACCTGCTTTTATGACATGTCAGATATTCTTCATGCCCAATTCTATGCAGAGATCAGAGGCAGAGGCTGAGACTGAAAAAATGGTAATTTCCAGGCTTTTAGCAGCTGTATTTACTGCTTTTTATGTTTCTAAATGGATAGAATTTCTCTGAAAGAGGAGCCTAATGTTCAGCATTTATGCCATTATTAAATCAGTCACTAAACTAGCAGGAGCTTAATGAATATGACCTCTGTGCTTTACTTGCTGGGGGGAGAAAGTCCACCTTGTCACACTCAGAACAGGTTGTCTCTCTACCTCTCAAACTGTAAATGCAAACAAAGAAAAACAGTTCAGTGGATAATACAGCCTCCAGGCTAAAGTACCAAGTCCATGAAATTCGTACTTTCATGGTTCCTACTGCTGTTTTAACTCTTGACTTGCAAATGTTCACATTACTTTAGGTGAGACCCTCATATATTGAGCAATCTGAGCCACCTGTGACTTAACCTCAATGCACCCTTGTCCCCTCTCTCCATCTCCTCATCATCCTACATCCATTGGTCCCAGAGGAACAGTGGTCCTTTCTCTTCTCAAACATAACCCTTAACCTCATCCCCTTATGACTCCGAGATCTCACTACTGCTGGTATCCCCCCTTTCCAGTGTCTTCAATCCCTTTATGCCCCTCTGACTCCTTTCCCTCCTGAATTAATGAACAATAACAAAAAAGCATTTATTAAGCACTCACTGTGTGCCAAGGTAGCTAAGTGTCACAGTAGATAGAGTGCCAGGCCTAAAGTCAGGAACACCTGAGTTCAAATCCAGCTTTAGACACTTACTAACTTTGTGACCCTGAGCAAGTCACTTAACCCTGTTTGCTGTAGTTTTCCTCATCTGTAAAATGAGCTGGAGAAGGAAATGGCAAACCACTCCAATATCTTTGACAAGAAAACCCCAAATAGGATTACAAAGAATTGGACATAACTGAAACTACTAAACAATGATAATAACAATGTGCCAAGCATTTTTCCAGGCTCTGTTGATACAAATGCAAAATGCAAGATGGTGCCTGTCAGCAGAGTTTATATTCTAATAGAGGGAGACAACACAAAGAAGGGAATGATGGCTAGGGCAGATTGTTGTTATTAATCCTTTGTTCTCAAAGAGGACCAATGACATCAGAAGGGTGATGTCTTGACTTGCAAGTGAATTGGATTTAAGTGAGGCAGAGCTGTACAAAGTCATCAGCCTCCAGAATCATTGAAGTCCAATGGCATGATATAGATCAGGATAACTAGTGATGGCCCCAGATGCAGTAAGAGATGTTGGCCTTTTCAAGCTGAGATCTTTCTTAGTTCTCAGTTTGTCTGACCAACACCCATTCAGTAATTAAAGGCTAGGTAGGAATTGAGGCAAAAGATGGACTAGTTTGTCTTCATAAAAGAATCAGTCTACAAGGGGAAGACCCTCAGAGTTTCTTTCCAGAACAGAAACAATTGCTATCTACATTTACTCTGAGCCATCAAAACCCAAACAAGTGATCAAGGGTCAGTGCAAGAGTGCTTTGTTCTTGGGAGTGCCTCAGATGGTAACTGGAATAAATGACCCATCTGTTAGCACACACTCTCCCAAGGCAATGCTAATGTTTCTTTGGTTATAGTTCTCAGAGTAAGGGGTGGAAGGAAGGGTAGTGTTGATAATTACTTGCATTTGGAAGGGAGTAGAATTGGTGCTGAATTTGGAACGAGAGGATGCAGGTTGAAATCTTGGCTCTGCCACCTATAGGTAGGGCCGGTGTGACCTTGAACAGTTCACTTAATCTCTCTGGGTTTCCATTTCCCTAAGCGTGCAATGAAGAAGTTAGATTAGATGACCTTGGAGGCCCCTGCCATCACGTCTACCCTTCAGCAAGAATTTATTAAGATGACAATGTTCTAGACCCAGCAACAGGATGCTAAGGATAAAACAAAAAAGAATAAAGCAACCTCTACTCTTAAGGAAATTACATATTATCTGGGGAGATAACACACATGTCCATATATACATAAACACATAAGTATATACAGGATAAATCATAGAATCTCAGATTTAGAAATTTAAGGTTTGCAGAGTTTTTTAGAAACTTTATCTTATTTGATCCCATAATAACCCTCTGAGGTAAGTACCACAGGTCTTTCATTTTACTGATGAAGAAACTAAGTCTCAGAGAGATTGTTATTTGGCCAGGGTCACTTAATTAGTGAATATCAGAAGTTATTCACACATGCACACATCTCTCCCTCTTGAAATAACTTCATTTTTTTGAAAAAAATTTGTGTATTTTGATTTTTCATTGCTTAATTTTCCCCCTGTCTCCATCTCCTCCCCTTTCCCAAAGAGCTATCTCTTATAACAGAGATTTGAAAATGGAAAAAAGAGGAGAAAAAATCATTTAAACCAATCATCACATCAAAAAAAAAAGCTGACATTATATGCAGTGTTCCATACCTATGAACCCCAGCCTCTGCAAAAGAATAGGGAGAGATGTCCCCCTGTATCTCCTTTTTGAGGATTAAGCTTATTTTTTATTATTTCAAAACATTCAGTATCAATTGGTTTGTGATTTTTATTCCTCACATTAACATTGGTACAGTCACTTGATATATTGTTTTCACAACCCTGCTTACTTCACTTAGCATCAATCCCTATAAGACTTTCCATACTTCCTTTATTCATAGCACTCATCATTTCTTACAACATAATAATATTACATTATTGTCATGTGTCACAGGTGGTTTAGATACTCCCCTAAAGATGGACATCTACTTTGTTTATAATTCTTTGCTACAATAAAAGTGTTGCTATAAATATTTATATATATTTTTGGCCCAATAACTTCTTTAGGCTATATGCCTAGTAGTGAAATCTCTGAGTTGAAAGGTATAGATATTTTAGTCTCTTTATTTTTATAATTCCAAATCACCTTCCAGAATGGTTGTGTCAATTCCTAAATCCACTAGTAATGTATTAGTGTGCCTATCTTTTTATAATCTCTCTAACATTGACTATTCTCATTTTTACCATCATTATCAATTTCCTGGGAGTTGGGTGAAACTTCATGGTTTTTTATTTGCATTTCTCTGATGATTAGTTATTTGGAAGAATTTCAAATGGTTATTAATATTTTGTAATTCTTTTGAGAATTATTTATTTACATCCTTTGACCACTTATCTATTAGAGAATGGGTTTCGGACATATATTTCTGTTAGTTATCTATATATCTGGTGTATCACCTTTATCAGAGATATTTGATATTGGACATAGCTTTTGCGCCATCCTGCAGAGACTCACGGAATGTTAAAACTATAAGGCACCTTAGGGATTAGCTACTCCTGACTCTTAATTTTACAACTTTGCCCTTTAGCTGCTACCCAATTTCTTTTCTTGCTTTCTCTGCCAGACATCTTAAACAAGTTGGTAAGCAGTGTCTCTATTTCCTCACCACCCAGTCCCTCCATTAACTCTCTGTAGTCTCGCTTCCTTCCTCCCACTTTTCTAAAAGTGATCACTTAATGCCTTGTAGTGACCTTGTCAAATCCAAGGAACTTCATTCCATGTATATTCTCCTTATATAACAAGAAAACTGCTGGTGTGCTCTCTCCCTCTTTACTAAGGCCCTCTCTCAACTCTGGGCTTACACATTTGTGAACCAGATTCATCCCTAGAGGTGCCTGAACACAAAAATTGAGGGTCAGATTCCTTCTTTTCCTAATGCTTTTTGGCTCTGTAAACCCTGACCTTGGAATCCTGGAAAAATTACTGTAAGTGTAGGTTTAGTTCATATCTTTGGTCTTCCCAAAAGGAGAAGTAGAAAAATGCTCAAGGTACAGCTTAGGTCAGGTATAGAGCAGCTATTTACTTCCTCTGCACAAAACAAAACAACAAAAAAACCCAGCTTGATATGTATAAGACCTACAAGCATGCATTGACATAAAAACTTAAGCAGCAGTAGTAACATAACCAATATTATTCTCTTCAGACAGTTTGATACTTAAAACATCAGGAAATTATGTAGCACTGCAAAGTAAGCATTTGCAGTAAGAATGTAAAAGTAAGCATTTTACATTCTGCCTTGCCTCTGCCCTGTCTAAACAATTCCTTCCAGGTCCGTGTCCTTTGGTAAGCGAGGCTGGGGCTTGGGCTCATCTTCCTGTCTACATTCATTTTCTCCAAAAAGCTCTGTAGTAGATGTAGTGGGAATGTTCCGTAGTGTCTCTCACCCCCACTGAGGAACCCAGGAACTCTGACCTCTCTAAATCACAAGTGTGCTTCTAAATCTAGGCATATCCATCTCAGGATCAGTGTTTGGTCACCTATGTTCAAGGAAGAAAATACAAATCCTTCAAGAAAGCTGGGGGACCCTAGCTGAGCTCTGGCTCTAGTTGCCAGATGAGAGTAGTTGCCATGTTGCCAGAGTGGAGAAGGCCCCATGAAAAACCCTAGAATTACATGATGCCACCTACAGATGAAGAAGTGAGACAGAGTTGTCCCCTTTTAAAGGCCACTGATAGGCCATTCTTATGGGTTAGTTGGGTTAGTTAGTTAGTTACTAATCCTATTTGTAGCCTGTCTTTCTTTCAGCCAGCATATGGTAAAGGACCAAGAGATTATCTAGGGTTTATTGTGTCATTCCAAAGATACAAGTCCTTCTGAAGCGAGCGCATGTTTTCCCAGGGGTGACCAGAGCAGATCAGTGCACACTCCATGGGATGACCTCTACAGGCCCATCCCACTTATGCACCCCAGAGCCACTGAAGGTTTATGAGAAACAGAATATCCTGACAAAAGTAATCTTCTTTTGAGAAGATTTATATGGTGATAGTGTGCAGAATAGAATGGGGAAGGATGGCAAAATTGGATAAAGAGCAACTAATTAAGAGTCTAGGGGCAGCTAGTTGGTGTGGTAGATAGAGCACTGGCTCTGGAGTCAGGAGGACCTGAATTCAAATCTGGCCTCAGGCATCTGACACTTACTAGCTGTGTGACCCTGGGCAAGTCATTTAACCCCTATTGCCTTGTCAAAAAAAAAAAGAGTCTATGGCAGTAATCAAAGCAGGAAGTGAGAAGAATTAAGGTAGTAGCAGTATAGACAAGTAGGCATCTAATCTATGTAAGAGACATTTTGAATTAACAGTCTACAGAAGTTGGTAGACTAAATTTGGAGGGTGAAGGAAAAGAAGAAGGCAAAGATGAGTCAAAAGTCTTGAATTTGGGGATCTGGTGGTTTCACTGAAAGACTTATAGAAGTTAGAGGGATACAATCTGTGGGTAACAAAGGGAGAGGATAAGCTAGTGAGTTCATAGGATCTTAGGTTTTAGAGTTTTAAGGAACTTTAGAGATTAGCCAATCCAACCTTCTCTCCCCCTCCCATTTTATGAATAAAGTGACTGAGGCCAAGATAAGTTCAGTGATTTGTCCAAGGTCACAGAGGTGGTAAATAACAGTATCTGAAGTCAGGTCTATAGCTCCAAATCAGTCCTTCTTTACATTTTACAACACTGCCTTCATATTTAGTTTGAAATGACTTGAGATATTCCATCTATGCCTTCATCTAAGTCATTGATAAAAAAAATGGCAAAGAGTAGGGAGGGAGAGAGGGAGGGAGAAAAAATTGGAACTCAGAATTTTGTAAAATGGAGTATTAAAAATTGTCTTTACATATAATTGGAAAAAATAAAATACTATAAAATTGTGAAAAAAAATGGCACAGGGACAAACACAGGTCTTTGGATTGTTCCAATGGACACTTCCTTCCATGTCCATATTTATTTACTAATTTCTGCTCTTTGGGTTCAGTCATTTAACAAGTTCTGTAGTCACCTAACTATATTATCATCTAGTCCACATCACTGTAGAAGAATTCATTGAGTTTCTTCATCATTTGCTTTGCAGTTGTCTATGGTATTCGCCTAGTCTACCCATCTAATACCTATCAAGAAAATGAAGCTAGTCTAGGATGACCTCTTCTGGACAAAGACATTGAGTCTTTTAGTGACCATTACTCTTTTTTTCTAAAAGGTAACATATTCTCCCTTTAATTCTACCTTTTAGAATTTTCCAAGAATAAACGTTAAGGTCCTTTGTCTAGTTTTCGGATTGAACCTTCTTTCTTTTCTTTGAAAATCAGGACATTTTTCCTTCCCTTGTCCTGTGATACTACTTCCATCTTCCATAGTCTTTCGAAAATCCATCAACAGAAGCTCACCCAGGCCTATCTCTCAGATGTGTTGCTACCCTAAAGTTTATTTTATCCAGTCCTGGTAACATGAACTCAATGAGGACAAAGTGCTCTCAACCATTTCCTTACTTTGGGTTTCAGCTCTCTATTAATGATTTTTTTATAATTTACATTAAAAAATTCTTCTTCTTAGAAGAAAAAAAGAAGTACCTTAATGAGTAGCTGCACTTTCTCCTTATTATCTTTATCATCATTCTCATCACACTCAATAGTGCCCTATCCTTTCTTTAATCTTTCTCTTGCCCCTGATATAGTTGTAAAACAAAGACCTTTTCATTGCCCAAATTCAGCTCATTCTAGGTATAGCATTCATACCCTCTTCTTTCAGAACCATGCTTCTGTTTTGTATTTTTATACCATCCTCTGTCTAAAAACTATCTTGTATTCACTTTGTATTTTTCTTTATCATATGTGCATATTGCTTGTCATGATAAATGTAAGCTGCTTGAAGGCAAGAATCATTTCATTACTGCCTTTGAATCCCCAGCATCTAAAACAGTACCTGGCACATAATAGTCCCTTGGTAAATGCTTTTTGATTAATTGATTACTTAACTGTATCCATCCTTCTTTACTTGTCCTTGTGTGTATATTCTATACACATCATTTTTTAAAAATTCTAAGTCAGTCCCTTTAGACAGCTCTCCATTTCCTCCTGCTGAGAGTTATTCCTACTTATGCCAGTCTCAAGAGCTTTCTTTATGGAATTTTAGGCCTTTGGATCCATTTCTCCCTTCTTTGAATCCTTTTAAATTCACTCTCCCCAATCCTAGTCTGCCGGAATTATGCTTGAATTTGCTCTTCTTTATGATAAATTCTAAGATGGATTTGGAAAAACTTCAGATAAAACTAACACAGTTCCATGAAAGATTTAGAAGCAAAAAAAGTCCATATCCCCAAAGGACCTAATCTTATCACCTCTCTCTTTCTGTATCCTTTGCTTCATATCCTGGCTATCCTTCTCTTTCATTTGTGCTGTATCTGGTCCTCCTATCATATCAATTACCTATCTGTCCTATCCATTCCTCTATAGACTCTTCTATACCTCATCTCATAGCATTGCCATGTGCTTCTTCTATAGCTATAATCACCATTCGCCCTCACCTTCTTCAGCCATTTCTCCTATATTACTAGTTCAATGAGTGTTCCCTTTCTCTGTTGCTCCCTATCATCTCTGCCCCTCAACCTATGGTATTTTGTCCTCTTAGGCCTTCTACTTCCTGCTTCATGTGCTTATAAAAGCAAAGACATCAGAGGTCATTCAGTCCAACCCAAAAATCTTTGAACCCTTTGTCCTAAACCTTTGTCTCTCAATGATTTCATCAGTTCCTATCTGTATTCAAGGGACTCCTAAATACGCATATCCAGCTCTCATCTTTCTCCTGAGTTCCAGGCCCATATCTCCATATTGATGCCTTGTAGATATCTCAAACTTAATATGTCCAGAACAGAAATTATTATCTCTCTACCAAAAAAAAAAACCCAAAACAAACCTTTCCCCTTCTCTAACTTCCTTATTTCTGTAAAGGGTACCATCATCCTTCCACTTGGGCTTAGAATCACAAAATCATCCTCAAGTTCTCACTGTCCTTCATCTCCCACGTTCAATCAATTGACAAGTGTTGTCTATTCTATCTCCATAAAATCTCTTGCACCTACCGCCTTCTCTCTACTCAAACAACCACCACCCTAGGTTAGGCCCTCATTACTACTTGCCTAAACTATCTCACTAGCCTCCTAATTAGTTTCATCTCTAGTCCTTCCCTCTCTCCAATCCATCCTCCATAGAGCTACAAAACTGATATTCCTGAAGCCCACATCTGACCATGTCATTCCCCAATTCAAGAAATTTCAATGGATTCCTACTGTGTCCTGGATAAAATTACAAGCTCTTCTATTTGGCATTTGAAATCTAACTACATCTTGTGTTTCTCAGCTTTTTTCCACATTAATTTACCTTTTATACCCTAAATTCCAACCAAAGTGGCCAAATTGCTGTCCACTAAGTGACTTCACATCCCTGACCGCTGGGCCTTGCACAGGCTATTTCTTATTCTTGGGATATTCTGTTTCTTCATTTTTGATGAGAAAATTTCCTAACTTCCTTCAAAGCACAACTCTGCCTTGGAAGCTTCTCCTGAACTCCCCAGGTATTAATGCTCTCTCCCATTCCAGAAATTACTTTGTTTTTATTCCATGTATTTTGTACATGGCTTTGCTGGGTATGTGTTTTCTCGCAGTAGGATATAAGCTTTTTGAGGGAAGGGACTGTTCCTCTTTAGTCATTGAATCCCTAGTTCTTGGCATGGTACCAAGCACACAATAGCAAATTCTTGATAAAATGCTTATTGAATTGAATTTGGAGGGGGATTACAAGAGAGGTGGATTTTATGGATGGATAATGAAAGGTTACTTGAGCAGGAGCCAAAGTCTTCTCTCGCTGAGCCAGAGAATTTCTCCAGGCCCATCAGTTTTCTTGGCATATATTAGAGAATATCTGATATATTTAAGTCAGTCTATCAGATACTCCCCCCTGAAGTATTTTTATAGGACCTAGATGCCTCAAATACAGGCTGTTTTCAGGTACAAAATGAGCAGGGGCATGGCATGACTGATTCATTTATTTCATCCGTCACTATGATTGATATGGATCGCTATACAATCAATTTAACTATAGTGATTGGTATTGATCCTGAAAGCCATCAAAATAAGTCAGTTGGTATTGCCGTGAGCTGGTTTATCTATTGCAGGTAGGTGTGACCCCTAATGTCTCATTTACTTTTAGATTAAACCATTACTCAGTCATGGAGCTCTGCCCCAGCAATGGCCAGTATTGCCTAAAGAGTCCCTTTGGAAAACAACTTTGTCTGGGGTGGTTTATGGTGGTCACAAAGGAAACTTTTCCCTTCTTAGATCTGGTTCTCATTTTCCTTGTCATCTCCTGTCTACCTGTCCCTCCTGTCTTCCTTAGCTGAATTATTCATTCCTTTCTCTCTGTCTCTTTCTCTTCCTCTCTATTTCTCTGTATTTCTGTCTCCATCTCTGTCTTTCTGTCTCTCTCAATCTCTCTCCACTCCAGCACCCTCAGGGCCTCTCCTACCTACCATAACCCACAAATATCTTCCATAATTCAAGAAATGTCTGAAAACTCACTGTCTTGAGGAAAGAAATGTGTAGAAGAGAGATCGCGAATATCCTCCATCTGTTCCTATCTAAACATACAATTTATATGATTTCCGTCTTGTGCAACCTGCTAATCCCTAGTCAGTCCTAAATAATAATAATATGCCCACATGGAAAACCATTCCCTGTGTAAAATATAATACCAACTCAGTAATGTCAAGAACAATTGTTAGAAGATGTAGCATTTTTCAGGGACATAGTTTAAGTTCAATATAGTCTTGTGCAACCTGAAACACATTATTATCCCTTCAAAATTAAACTAAATATGTCCTCCAAGTTAAAGAAGAAATCAAATCAAAGTATCTTAATAACCAATTATTTGATGTAATTATAATCATAATTATAAGAAAAACACATTAAATAGTCCCTTCATATCATGGAATTGTTCTTAAATGATATCCAAATGATATTTACATTTGATCAGTATAAAATTTTTTATGTACACCAGAGAGAGATAAGGCTTTGAGCTTGGATCCAGAGGTCTTATTGAGCTAATTGATGAAGGCAATACCTACAGACATGTTGGTCTGCTCTAGGCAAGGCACAGGAGGATATCACAGAGAAGGTTGTGCATGACTACATTAAGTTCAACTTACTAGCATCTTGAAATCAAAGCTAAAGCAATTAACACCTACACAAAACTAGTCTTAATGTACACTTTTGGGGCTATAAAATACTCTCCAGTTTTGGAAAGCATTATCATAACAATCTGTACAATATAAACTCATCTCCTTAAAGTAACTATGGAAAGGTTAATATTTTCTTTTGAAAAAGGAAGGAAAAAGTTTAATAGACATCCTTGGAGCAAGTCAGAAACCTCTAGAAATACTTCTGGACCAAGCAAGTATGACTTCACTTTGCAATGGTAAAGGATAATAACAGGTACTTTCCATTGGATATAGAGCATAACTGAAAGTGGTTTATCTCTCCATGGTTCCTATGAGGAAGCTAAGATCCAAGCGTGAAATCCAAAGGCCCTCCATGGTTGACACCCTCATGAAGTCTCAGTGACTAAACAGCATTTCAAAATAGCTGATTCATATAGATTTGTTTTTGAAAACAGAGGAGTTTCTAGATGCCAATTCAGAACTAAGCCATTACTACCAGGAGTTACAGAAGTGTTATCCTTCAGGAACCTGGATTTATTTATGCAAGAGAAACAATAAGAACTGCTGCTAGACCTAAGGGGCTGGGGCACTGTACCTTGATGACTTCTCCTAAGTAAGGACTTTTTCTCAGCACTGGATGCACACACATGGATTATGTTCAATCCTGAAGGAGTTTGACAATCTAAAATAAGGATCAGGATCTTTTTTGCACAGTTTGGTTATTTATACTTCTTACTCAGTACTGCAAGGAAAAGCTTAGGTTTAATATACTTAAAACTTAGATTTAATTTATGTCTAGGGTCTCCCCTAAAAGGGAGGAATGAAAGCACCTGCTCAATGAACTATGTAAATCACATATGAGATAGCTATTTACTTCATTTTTCACATGAGTACTTAATATAAAGACTCCGGTGCATGCTCTGACTAAAGACTTAAAATAGAATACAGTAATTTATAATTATTGTCATAGTCTCCAAGGATCGTGAGACTTAAAGACATCAAAAAAACATAAATCATTTTTCAGGAGTGCAGATCAGACATCTTACATTTCACTTTAGCTATGTATTATCCAGTTTCCTCCAGGTTCTTGTCTTCTGTCTGGGTCATGCTCTCACTGGTGGTTATCTCCTCCAGGAAGCACTAATGAAGTTATAGAGGGTTCCTCTTCTATAATAGCAGGTACCAACTGAGAACCTAGGAGCTATGAACCTGTAGAACTCACACTATGGCCTGCAGGGTTGGACATGTGCATCACAGGATCACTGTTCAGTCACCTACACTCAGGAAAGAAATAAAGTGGAAGAAACAGCCAAGGCCCAGACTTAGGCTTGCTTAAGTCTCTATATGTACCTTTAACTGCCATCTGCTTATAGTCCACCATTTCTCACAGGGTGGGGGAAAGGGAATCAACCCGCCAGAGACAGACTTGAATAGTCCTGATCCAGTCTTTAAATAGGAAGAGAAAAAAGGCAAAGGTTGGGGTCATTCTTTATGAAAGATCCACTGAGTCAATAACATTGTTGCTCAGTAATCAGTAAAGGCATTGCATTGTCATTTTAAAGAATTAAGATTTTTGAGCATTGAGTCTCAGATGTCCCTGGAGTCCTTTGGTGAACTGCTGCCTCCCCCTAGAGTACTTGTGAATAGGAAGGAATGAGACGTCATTCCAAAAAGAAGGCTGAAGGTATTTGTGTTGGCATGCAAACCTGTGTATTCATGTTGGCAGCTCCTGATGTCTGAAACATGCTCCTTCCATATCTCAATCTGTTAAAAAATTCCTTTCCTTCAAGGCTCAACTCAGATACCACCTTCTCCATGAAACGTTTTCTGATTCCCCACCCCCTCATGCCCTGAAAGTGATGTCTTCCTCATTAAATTCCTTTTATCATTTTTTCTGGACTTTCATTAGCTCTTTATATTTTTGCCATAGTTATTTGTGGACATGCCTTACCTCCTTTTCCCCATTAGACCTTGAGGTCTTTATTGGAAGGTGTTGCATGGCTGCTCATCTTTACATGGGCGTCACCTAGCACGGTGCTCTGCACTTGTTGATAACAGATGGAGTCCTTATCAGGAAATCCAAGAAAAAAAATGACAGTGAGTCATTTTTGCGAGACCCATTCATCTTAAGGAGACAAGTCTGTGGTCACTGGGGATAAGGTCTAGCCAGGAATAGACAAGTAGAACATTCCTGAGCAGGGAGGGTCTGTTATTAGGGCAAGGAGTGGTTTCAAATCTAGCAAAGAGGGACTTGAACTTGTGTGAGGTGTAGAAATAGATGCCAGTTGTCAACTCGTTTGCTCACTGCCCAATTCTGAGTCACAGATCCAGACCTGACTAAGAAAAGGACCAGCCTTTAGGCATGGCATTCCAGGGTGAGGAACTGCCACTCACCATCTGCTGTATACTGAATAAGGAGCAAGTTCAGAAGGAAGCAGCAGCTGTGTGGCCTTGACCGGGAAGCAGAATGGACAATCATAAAGGGACTAAGGAAAGAACATGGAAGGATGATACACAAGTTCCACCCCCCCCCCCCAGAACTCTATCAGCATCAGGGGTCATAGAGGGAGTCTAATTAAACAAAGGCCCTGGGAATAGTCTAGTGTGTTTTAATGATCCTAAAAGATGAATGGATAGGGAAAAGAAGGCAAATACACCAAAGAGGAAAGTGAAAGGAAGAATGAGGGAAATTATCTCACATAATTGGAGTGCGCTACTGAAAGTCTTTACAAACCAGGAGGAGGGAGTGAACGGAGCAGATGACACTCCAACTTCACTTTCGTTGAACTGGTCAGAAGATGGAAGACTACACATACACCTGCACATAGTTAGGCATAGAAATATATTTCATTCACTAAGGAAATGGGAGGAAAAGGGGAGAAGGGAGAGGGGGAAATAAAGGGAAGGGAAGATCAAGGGAGAGATTAGTCCTAAGCAAAACCAACAGTAAACATGTGCAAAAATATTTATAACAGCTCTTTTTGTGGTGGTAAAGAATTAAGGAATGTTGGAAGAAGTTATGGTACATAGATGTGATAGAATACTATTGTGCTATAAGAAATGATGAAGGGACTGACTTCAGAGAAACCTTAGAAAACTTATATGAACTGATACAGAGTGAAGGGAACAGAATTGGGAGAAAAATCTGTATGATAACAGCAGTATTATAAAGACACACAACCTTGAAAAACTTAGGAACTTTGATTAGCTTAATGACCAACCATGATTCCAGAGTATTCATGATGAAAGAGGCTACCTACCTCCTGAAAAAAGAAGTGATGGATTCAGGGTGCGAATGGGACATATTTTTTGGACATAGCCAATGGGGGGATTTTTTTTGCTTGACTATCTATGTTTATAATGGGGTTTTGTTTTTGTTTTTGTTTTTCTCATTTGGAAGGGGAGGAGATAGGAGAGAGAAGGTGTATTTTTGTTCATTGAAATTTTTTTTAATAGAATGGAAAAACAAACAAAAAGAAATGAAAATGAAATGAATGAAAAGGAAAGGCATTGACAGTGAATGCATCCAGCTCCCTGCCCCCACCCTGCTGTTACTTGCTCCCATGGACTGAGGGTACAGCTTCCTCCCTGGCATTCTCCCTCTGGTCTTGCCTTTGTTAAAGAATTTCATTTTTCTTTCAACAACATAGTAGTAGATGTTTGTGTCAATGTATATGTGTACTCATGAGAATGTACATGTATGTACAAGAAGGAGAGGAGACCCCAATAACTGATTGTAATTTGACCAATTTTCCCCAAGATAAAGATGTTATAGAGAGCGTCAGGTCACTTCACTGTTGGTACTAAGCCAGAGACAATACCAGATAGTGCAGGCACCACTGTCTTCCTGGAGTCAGTTTCTGACTCCAGGATTCATTTAATAAACCCATTCATCATGGGCCATCCCAGGAAGCTTGACAAGCTGCAGAATGAGAATCGGAAACCTCTTAGACTGCAGGCCCTTGCCCCATGTCCTGGGCCATGAGCACAGCTCCTCTCTTCCCTCCCTTCCTCGCAGTGTGACCACTGATCAATGTTTCTCAGGAGTGTGGTCAGGCTGAATTATGTAATTGCCAGTAAAGTACTTGCTGATGGGAAACCAAGTGTGAGGGCTGAAATCAGTTTTTCATGCATCTTTTCATACAGGCAGCCAATCAGACTTTGAAAAATGCTGCTGAGGCATTCTCCCTCTCACCTTAGTGGGAGTATCCTAGCTTCCTTTTTTTTTTTCCTTTTTAAGACATTCCATCTTTGCCTTAGTTTCTCTCCTTGCAGTGGCTGCCATGAGAGGGGGAGAGATTTGCCAATGGGATTCGCTCAAGGTAAAGTCATTCCAACATTTCATTTGCCTCAGAAGAGGCATCCCAGTGACAAGTGTCCCCTCCCAGGGAAGGCCGTCTTCCAAAAACAGCCCCAAGTCATGATTGGAATTCTATTTGCCAGCTTAAATAAAAAGCCTTCTCAAGCCAAGGATTCATCTTGACATTCTCAGGCTTCTCACTGTCTTCATACCTCTGGAAGCAGTCTCTGTGTGGGTGTGGGTGTTAAAATGCCACTCAGCCTTTGGAGAGCTCCTTGGCACCTTCTTATGGGACACTGCCAACATGTAGGCTTCCCTAGAGAAGCAGGCAGATCTAAAAGGGAAGCTGGGAAGGAATTGGGCCCAGACCAAAACTTTGGATGTTTGGATGCCTGGGTTTCCCTTTTCTAACTGATGATTGATTGAAGATGTAGAACTAATTGTTATGCAGATCTCTCAAGAGATCTTAATACTCCCCTACACTGAGGTCAATCCAGTAGCTCCATGTTACCTCTAGGATCATATATACACTCTATTAAATATTTAAAGTCCTTCACAACCTAGCCTTGACCTACCTTTTCAGCTCTATCACACATTATTCCTTTCCAAGTACTGTACTCAAACTGATCACCTTACTGAGCCTCATGCATGACATTGCTCATTCTCTTTCTGCCCTTTCATTGGTTGTCCTCCATGCCTGGAATGGACTCCCTCCTAACCTCTACCTCCTGGAATCCCTACGTTCCATCACGGCTCAGCTCAAGCTACATGAAGCCTTTTTTAATATCCTCAGCTACTAGTGACTTCCAGGGCAGCTGGGTGGTGTAGCAGATAGAGCTCAGGACCTGGAGTCAGGAAGATCTGAATTCAAATCTGCCTTCAGACACTTACTAACTGGGTGACCCTGGGCAAGGCACTTCACCCTGTTTGCCTCAGTTCCTTATCTGTAAAATGAACTGGAGAAGAAAATAGCAAGCCACTCCAGTTACATTGCCAAGAAAACCCCAAAGGGGTCATGAAGAGTCAGACATAACTGAAAACAACTGAACAACTAGTGACTTCCCCTCTAAAATTATTATTTTCTATCTGTTATGTATATCTTTAGATTTGCACACATTAGTTCCCCCAAAAGAATATAAGCTCTTGGAGGAAAAGGACTGTTTCACTTCTGCTTTGAATATCTGGCACTTGCCACAGTACACAGACATAGTAAGCACTTAATAGATGTTTGTTGATTGCTTAATTATTTGGTAATTTGTAAGCTAAAGAATCCAGATTTTAAATTCTAGCTCTTTTACTTAACTAGCTGTGTGGCAACTCGCTTAATCTCTCTGGGTCTTGGGTTCCCAATCTAAAAAAGGGTCAAGGTTGGAATAGATGATCTGTCTGTCAGGTCCTTTACAGGTCTTATGATCCAACACTGCTTACATGTTGGCCCAGAAGATGTTCATATTCAGAGAATAAGACCTCACACTGGGATGTCTGACTTTCCACCCAGAGGGTTCTAGAATTGGGGAAAAGAAACAAGAAAAAATGCCATTAACCCATCATTTCAGTGGCCTGAAAATCCAGAAGAAATTTCAGAGCTTGTGAGAAGACCTAGGTTCAGAGCTGCAGAGAAAGACAGACCAGGTGAATTAGCAGACCAGTTTGGAGGCCTAAAGTTAGGTTGGGGGCAGTATCACATAGATCAGTATGCACCAGGGTACCTATAATGAAGGAGATCAAAACAATAAAATCATTAGATCCACGCGATTCCATGGGAGCAAATGAATGCAAGTCAAGGTTCAAACCAATAGGTCAAATAGACAAGAGAATCCACAAGTCAGAAGGTCAGGATCTGGGATGTCAACAAGAATGGACATGATAGATAGGCCTGAGAAGCAGATTTACAATGTATCTGATTCAAGAAAGACTTACTGGCCAAAGCAACTTTCTGCCCTGGCTCCTGACCCGGAAGGAGCCAAGGCCAGAATAGTCTAGATCCAGAGGCTCACAGAGAAGGGCACTTGAAAATAACTGACTGAACTGAGAAGACAATGACAAAATGAAAAATAGGTCCTGCTCTCAATGAACTTACATTTTTATAGTGGGAACAATACCCTAGCCTTTATCCTCAAGCAATTTAGTCTAATTTTTCTTTAAAAGGTATTGAAACCACCTTTAAGACTTGCTTGGTTCAGGTTTTTTGATATCACTTCTCGGTCATTCAAGTACCCAAGAGTCACAATGGGGAGAGAGAAAGAGAGAGAGATACAGATACAGATACAGATACAGATACAGATAGAAAGATAGACCTTGGGAAAGTCCATTCGTAGGTTTGTGGGGTACCCAAAATTGCAGAGTGAAGTCAGCATTTTTGTCAAGCTCTCCCAACACATTCTTCTACAGCAATTTAAAAAAGCATGTTGAACCAAATTCTGAGTATATATACCCCAAATGGCATACCATCTAAATTCTTGAAGAAAAAGTTAAGTGAATTACAGGAGGAAATAGTAAATCTATATTAGTGGGGGACCTCAACTTACCTCTCTCAGATCTAGGTAAATCTAACTTTAAAATAAATAAGAAAGAAATGAAGAAGATGAATAGAATTTTAGAAAAGTTAGCCATGATAGCTCTCTGGAGAATACTGAATGGGAATAGAAAGCAGTATGCCTTTTTTATCTGTAAATGGCACCTTTACAAAAATTGACCATAATACAGGGCATAAAACTATGTGAACACAATTACAAAACATTCATACAAATAAAGACAGATCTGAATAACTGGAAAAATATTAATTGCTCATGGGTAGACGGAGCCAATGTAATAAAAATGACAATACTACCTAAATTAATTTACTTATTTAGTGTCATACCAGTGAAACTACCAAAGAATTACTTTATAGAGCTAGGAGAATGATAACAAAATTCATCTGGAGGAATGAAAAGGTCAAGACTATCAAGGGAATTAATGGGGAAAAAAGTGCGAAACTGGAAAGTAGTCTGGTAGAAATTAGGGTAGAAACCAACATCTCATATTGTATACCAAGGTAAGCTCAAAAATGGGTACATGATTTAGACATAAAGGATGATATAAGCAAGTTAAGGGAGCACGAAAGAAATTATCCCAGATCTATGGAGAAGGGAAGAGGTCATGACCAAACAGGAGATAATATTGAGGTTCACAAGGGGTAAAATGGGTGATTTTAATTACATAAAATTAAAAAAGATTTGTACAAACAAAACCAATATAGCCAAAATTAGAAGAAAAGCAGGAAACTGGGGAAGAGGGGGCAGAATTTACCTGTGAGTTTCTCTGATAAAAGTGTCGTTTCTCAAATATATAAGGAATTGAATCAAATATATAAAAAAAAATAGGAGCCATTCCCCAACTAATAAATGGTCAAAGGATATGAACAGGCAGTTTTTGGAGGAAGAAATCAAAGCTATCAATAGTGATATAAAAATTCTCTAAAACTCCAATAATTAGAGAAATGCAAATTAAAACAAATCTAAAATACCAACTCACACCCATCAGGTTGGCTAAGATGACAAAAAAGGAGAATAACATTCTGGAGAGGATGTAAGAAAATAGGTATATTAATGCATTGTTGGTAGAGCTGTGAACTTTTCCAACCATTCTGGAGAACAATTTAGAACTATCCCCAAAGGATTATAAAACTATACATACCCTTATACCCAACAATACCACTACTAGTTCTATACCTAAAGGAGATCAAAGGACAAGGAAAAATATCCGTATGTAGAAAGACATTTATAGCACTTCTTTTTGTGGGGGCAAAGAATTGGAAACTGAGGGGATGCCCATCAATTGGGAAATGGCTGAACAAGTTATGGTATGTGAATATGATGGAATACATAATATTATGCTGTAAGAAATGAAGAGGATGGCTTAAAAAACTGTGAGAAGACATATGAAATGATGCAATATGAAGTGAGCACTACTAGGAGAATAATCTACAGTAACAGCAATATTGTAAAGATAGTCAACTGTGAAAGACTTAGTAACTCTAATCAACACAATGATCCACCACAGATCCAAAGGACTCATGATGTATCATCCTCTAAATTGTTGTTATAGTTGTTGTTGTTGTTGTTTTTCTGAGAACTGATGGACACAAGGTGTCCAAGCATTTTTTCCCTTTATTTTGCTTGCTATTTTTTGCTAGAACATGGCTGATACAAAAATATATTTTCATATGTTTCTTCATATGTATACTGGATAGAATATTTCTTGCCTTCTCAATCGGTGGAGGAGAGAGTGAAGGGAGGGAGAGAATTTGAAACTAAAAGTAAAAATACAATTTTAAAAAGTTTTAAAAATGAAAATCAGTTCACCTCTCTTGGCTTCATTTTCCTCAGTATGAGGAGATTGGACTAGATGACCTCTAAGGGGTACTTTGTAGTCTATAATCCTGGGTCATTTATCTTAATCTCACCAGTGTTAGGAAAAGAAGGGACACCTCCCTGAGTTATCCACATTTTACAAAAAGAAAGGGAGAGTCTTGTCAGAGTAGGGTTTCCCATGGTACCCACCTACATTCCATTCTCATCTCACCAGAGAGTTAAGAAGAACAGTGAACCATTTAAAGAGAATTGGGGATTTTCACATGAAAGATGTAGTATAAATATAACCATTTGTCTTGATAAATTACACAAATTTCTCTTCCTTTCAGGCTGTCAGAAAATCTTTTACCAATCCTTAGGCTTAGCCCTGTGAAAAAGGGATCAAGGGGCTGAAATGTATCAGCTTGAAATCGTGAGAGAAACTGGATTGAATTTTCAGAGAACCTGGGTTCATAACTTAATTATGCAGCTGTGTGGTGCAGTGGATAGTGTTTGGCCTAGAGTCAAGAAGGTCTAAATTCAGATCCAGCCTTGGACACTTACTAGCTGTGTGACTCTGGGCAAATCACTTTTTCTCACTTAGCCTGTTTCTTTAGATGTAAAATTGGGATAATAATAACATCTACCTCCCAGGTGTGATTGTGAAGATCAAATGAGATAGCATGTGGAAAAGACTTTGCAATCTTTAAAAGTGCTATATAAATGCAAGCTATGTGTTCTTATTCTTATTAACTATAGTAATAGTTGTGTAGTAGTAGTAGTAGTAGTAGTAGTAGTAGTAATAGTAGTAATAGTAGTAGTAATATTTATATGAGTGTATGTAAATCATTTAATCTTCCTTTTCTCATTTTCTTCATCTGTCAAAGAATAGGGTTATACCCTAAGGCCTTTAAGGTTCCTCTAGCCCTTAGTTCAATTAAATTCAGTTCATAAGGACTTGCTATGTGCAATGCATCGTTCTGAATTCTAGGTATACAAAGACAAAAAATAAACTGTCCCTAACCTCAACTAGGGTGGGATTCAACAGTGCGTAGATAAATAAATACAAAGTAGTTTTGTAGATAAACATTAACAATTGGGGAGTGAGGTCAGGAAAGGCTCCCTGCATGAGATGGTACCTTAGCTGAGCCTTAAAGGAAGCAATGGATTCCAACTGGCAACGGTGGAGAGGAGAACGTTACAGGTCAAGAAGAGAGCCCACGCAAAGACACAGAGACAAGAGAGGGCATTCTAAGTTCAGGGATTAGCGAGTTGGCCAACTTCATTGGAGAGTAGAATATACGAATGAGAGTAATGTGAAATCTAGAAAGATGGATTGGAGTCTGATTGTGATGGACTTTAAATGCCAAACAAAGATTTTATTCTATAGGAGAGGTAATAGGGAGCCACTAGAGTTTCTTGAGCAAGAGAATGATATGGTCTGGTTTATGCTCAAGAAATGTAAATTTTGCTGCTGTGTGGAGGATATATTAGAAAGGAGAAAGACTTGAAGAGAGAGGAAGTGTGGTTTTAAATCCATTGACCTTTCCTATTTGTTGTGGTTCATAGGTGTAATCTTTACCCTCCCATTTCTCTCTTCCTTCATTCTCTTGCCTCTCTCTGTCTCTGTCTGTCTGTCTCTCTCTTTTGCTACCACCATTTCCATTCCCCTCTTCCCTTTTCTGCTACCTCTCCTCCTCCTTCTCATCAGGATATTTCAGTCTTCAGGTTCCCAGTGTTTCCAAATTTGAGTCCTTCTTCATTTCTTTCTCCTCTCTTTTAGGAATGGGCTTATACCTATGCCCAGCAAATCTGCCAGCAGCAATTGTGTTTGTCGGTGCACATGCTTTTCCCTGGCTCTCAGGTACAGCTCTCTCCCTGCAAGGAAGGAGATGATAAACAGGTGAGGGCCAAGTGGGTCTATTACAGGGCCCAGCAGCAATGCTTCAAGATATTGGGTTCTATGTAGCTAATGTGGAAATGTTTCCATGATTGCGCATGTATAATCTATATCAGAGGGAGAGAGGGAGAAAAATCTGGAACTCAAAAACTTAAAAAATGAATGTTGAAAACTATCTTTACATATAATTGGACAAAAATACTATTCTACCAAAAAAAAAGATATTGGGTTCTACCAATGAACCTTGGTCATAGGCTTGGGAGAAGGAAGAGAAAGAAAAGAAAATGACAATAGTAGAAGAGGAAAGAGGGAAAATGAAAAGTTAGGGAGCATGCTGTAGATGTTAACCCATCAAAGGAGACTGAGAAGGATCAGCCGGAGAGATAGGAGGAGATCCAGGAGAAAATAGTATGATGAAAACTCAGAGAGGAAAGAATATACAGGGGGAGAGTGTGGTCAACAGTATCAAACATGGTCAAGAAAATTTGACAATTAAAAGATTGTTTGTGACTTTGGAGACAACAGTTTCATTTGAGTTATGAGGTTGAGAGCCGGATTGCAAAGAACTGAGGAGAGAGAGGAAGCAAGGATAGACAGCTTTTTCAAGCAGTTTGGCTGAGAACGGGAAAAGAGATATGGACAATAGCTTGAGGGAATTACCGGGCCCAGTGAAAGTATTTTAGGAATCAGAGAGACCCAGGCATGTTTTAAGGCAGTAGAGAAGGAACCAGTAGATGGGGGCAGATTGAAGATTAGAGAGAGGGAATGATTGAGGGCTCAATCTGCCAGAGAAGATGGGAAGAGATAGTATCAAAGGCACATATAGGAAAAAAAAAATTGGTTTTAGGAAGAAGGACCATCTCGTTACCAGCGACCAGAGAAAAGGAAGAGAAAGCAGAGAATGTGTTCAAAGTGTTTTAAGATGAAGAGAAGAGAAGAAGGAGCTCAAGGCAAAAGACCTCAGTTTTCTAAGTAAAGCAGGATGTGAGGCCATCGGCTAAGAGGTGGGGGAAGGTGGAATGTGGGAGGTTTGAGGAGAAAAGAGAAGGTTTGGAACAGCTTCTGTGGGTAGTGTGATAGGGAGATCTGGGTTCAAGTTCTGTCCTCTGAGCAATGGTGGCTTTGTGACTGTGGGTAAGTCATTTTACCACTCAGTGGCTAGGCAACCAACACTCTTAAGTTACTGAATAGTTGCTGACCTACATTGGTAGATGGAGTTGTCTACACCAGTGGTGTAAAACTCCACTAGAAATGGGGGCCACTAAACCATACATAAGGATCCCTGCTGCTCACTTTTTTCCCCTGGCCATTATCTCTCTCTTTTTAAATATTCATTTATTTTATTTCTAATTTATGGA
>NW_020948840.1:14865361-14873274 GCF_900497805.2 Vombatus ursinus
CTACATATGTCCATCACGATGAACCTCAAATCAATTAGTCAACAAGCATCTATTAAATGCCTACTCTAAGCCTGACATTCTGCTAGATCTTGGAAATACAAAGGCAAAAGGAAGTAGTTTCTGCCTATAGGGATCTTATATTTCACCAGGAAACAACATGTATACATGTATCTACATACAAAATAGATGCCAGGTAATTTTTTTTTTGTAGGGGAGGCACTATAGCTAAGAGATCAGGAAAGGCTACATGTAGAAGGTGGTACTTGAACTTAGCTTTGAAGGAAATTAGGGATTCTAAAGAAAAGACAAAGGTAAAGAGAGAGGGCATTCCAGAAATGGGGGATGAGGATGGGGGCAGCTGTTGCAAAGGCATGAAAATAGGAAATGGAGTGTTATGGTGCCAAGAAGACCAGTACTTCCTATGTGCAAAGGGGAATAATAAATAATAAATTATGGAGGATTATAGATGTTTAAAACCCCAGATGGGTCATAAAGAGTCAGACATGACTGAGATAATTGAACAACCAAAAAATAGATGTTGAAGATATAAAGTTCAGTATATACTGACCTTATGACAGCTCCAGGAAATATTAGTTAAATCCCAATGACTTGCCTATTTCTGCTGCATCTGTGTGTATGTGTGTATATATATGTATACATACACATATATGTTGTAGGTGTGTAAATTACATGTGTGGTGTATGTTGTGCATATATGTTTGTGTATGTGCATATATACTTCCATTTAATAAAGCCCAAGTAATTTGAAATATATTTATACATGTGTATACACACTAATATATCCACTATATGTATGTATATATTTAATAATTTAAATATATACATATGTGTATAAATCTTTTTTCAAGTTCGTTAGATTTTGTTGAATGGAAGTTTTTTCACTGATGTGTGCTGGGAAGTGAGTAAAGTTCTAATCCCTGATTCCCTGGGCCTTGAAAGAACCTTTTAAACAAGAAGAGAATAATACCTATCTCAGACTAATGGACCTCACCTTGTTTCCCTTCCCCTGAGTGGGGACACAAAGAAATAATTGAATATAGTGGAAACTAAATGGAACCACTGTCCTGGAATATACCATGTCAGGCCCAAGGTCCCAAGGTTCGTCAATCTAAACCTGGAAGGCCATCTGTCAAACCCAGGAGTAGGCAAACTGCAACTGGAGAGCCAAATCTGGACAGCTGCCTATTTTTGTATACCCCATCAGCTAAGAATGGTCTTTACATTTTAAAATAAAGTCTTATTGTATTTTTAAATGTAATGATCATTCTTAGTTAGAAGGCCTTACCAAAACAGGCTGCGCTGGATTTGCCCCTCAGACCACACTTTGCCAGAGCCCTGATCTACTCCAACCCCCTCCTTTTTACAGATAAGGAAACTGAGGTGACATGTCTGAGCCTCAGCGATAGGTGCTTGTGCAATAGAAATTACAGTGTTAATCTTTATGCAGATTATTCCCACTACAGAAATCAAAAAAATAAGGAGATAGCTGCTTTGTAAGACAACACAGGAGGCAGGTGGCGCAGTAGATAGAGCTCCAGGCCTAGAGTCAGGATGACTCATCTTCCTGAGTTCAAATCTAGCCTCAGACACTAGCTGTGTGACCCTGGGCAAGTCATTTAACCCTGTTCCCCTAAGTTTCCTCATCTGTAAAATGAGCTTGAGAAGGAAAAGGCAAACCACTTCAGTATCTTTGCCAAATGTCAGACATGACTGAAAATGACTGAACAACAACAACAAAAACAATGAAAGGATTAAGTTAATAAGAATGGGAACCCATAGAAATGTTATACCAAGTAAGGCAGTGTGGTCTAGTGGAACAAGCTCCTGTCTTGGAATTTGAGCCTGGGCAACAATATTTACTAAACTGTGTGGCCATGGATTAGTCACTTAACCTTTCTGAGCCTCAGTTTCCTCTTCCACAAAATGGGAATAATAACAGGGGAAGCTTCTTTGTAGGATTGTAATGGGGGTCAAATGAGTCAGTGTATCTTAGGTGTTTGAGGAATCTTAAAATACTATTTAACTGAGAGATGTAAGGGCTATAATAGATAGGTTTATTAAACCACCTTCCTTCTCCCACCTCCAAAACACTGTGGATCAATAGAGAAATAGTAAGACCAAATGATTGACATATGTAAATACAGCGTTTAAGGAGGTTAATGGTACAAGGCAAAGGTCAATGCTACAAGCAGTTAAACAGGATTATGAAGTGAATAAATTGAGGATTTTAAGGATTTTAATGTTCTCCACCAGGTATGTGAGATCTTTGAGTCCTGAAAGGGGTGATGGGTACAGTGAGTTTTGATGGGAGGTTGGGAGCCCTAAATGGTAATGATACTGAAAGAGACTGAGTTTTAGAGGACCTGGAGTTTCAGAAGGATTTGGAAAAGAAGAACAAATAGAATTGGTGTTGACTTGGTTGGAGACTCAGATCTAGGAAGCTGGGCTATATATACGTAAAACAGAAGGAAGGAAGGAAGGAAGGAAACAAGTATGTATTAAAGCACTTACTATGTGCCAGGCACTGTGCTAGGTGCTTTATAAATATCTCATTTAACAGAACAACCCTGAGAGGTAAGTTCTATTATTATCCCCATTTGACAGTTGAAGGAACCGAGGAAGACAAATTAAATGACTTGCCCAAGGTCCCACAACTAGTGTCCGAGGCTGGATTTGAACTCAGATCTTCCTGACTGTGGATGTAGCACTCTGTCTATTGCTCCATGCCAACAGAGGAGAGAGGAGATATTTTCATGAAGTCTCTGGATAGAATCGTAGGAACATAGATCTAGAGGTGAAACGATCTCCAGAAGCCTAGTCCAACCTCATCATTTTACAAACGAAAAAAAAAAACAACTGAGGCCCATTGAGGTTGTGACTTGCTAAAGGTCACACAGCAAGTAAATGTTGGAAGTAGGACTTGAACCCAAGCCCTCTGCCTTCAGAGTCAGTGTTCTTTTGACTGAACCACACCAATAGACTGAGAAGTTCATTAGACTGTGAAGTATAGCTTTGACCAGAAGCAAAGAAGAGGAGCCTGAGGACCAAACAGAAAAGGACCTTCCTTGCATCTCCATGGACCAAGGACTTCTTTGGGGTAGAAGCAGGAAAAAAAGAGCAAGACAGGAGTATGACCTCCAGGGTTGGGGCTAGGGCAAGAGGAAATGAAACAGGGAGAAATAGATTCCTGCTTTAAACTTCAACAGTCAACTAGGTCACATGAGACTGTGTACCTGCAATTTACCTTATTTGTATATGGATTGTGCCTTCAGATGATGGATGGCCTCCAATGTTATGCCACAGTGCACATGATAGAGGAGAACCACGAAGGGGAGAAAGGGCTAGGAATTCTTTGTCTGGGTCCACAATGGTAACAACATCACAGAGCAAGGATCATAAAATCTTGGATTTGGAGTTTGAAGGGAAATAAACATTTATTAAGCACCTACTAGATGCCAGGCACTGAAATTCAAGTTTCATGACTCCACTTTCCACTGCTCAAAATGTTACTACTATAAAGAGTATGATTTTGAGTGGAGACAATGCATGAAACAAACTACCGTTTGCTGATACCTTATTTTCCTCCATGATATTACCTGTTCTGTCCCATATTGTTCCATGGCCTGAGCCTGGTTCAGGTCTCTACTTTATGGTCTCTGCCTAGCCCTCTGTTTTTGTGATGCTAGTGGTCTGTGGTTTAGCCCAGTCTGGCCCTCACACCCTTTTCCTTTGGCGTATATTCTTTCCTTATAGGCTTATTAGTTGCCATCAGTGACCCATAGGGGTTAGTCCCATTCCAGTGGTGATGGAGTTGGAGGGAAGGTGAGAGAGTTAGAATCCTGCATTCTGAAGAATAACACCCCCACCCACCATTACAGTTCCCAAGATGGTGACAAGAAGTAAAGGCAGGAACCAATCTGAGGGCCTTCTGTTTGGAGACCTTCCTTAGGGTGTCCGTTTTTACCATCACAGCTTAAATTCAGAATAAATGAGAGGACATGATGCTTGGTGAAGCCATTCATCAATGCTGAATTAAACATTGAGTAGCTAGAGGCACCACAGTAATCAAAGTGACAGAGCATTTGTACCTTTTCTTCCCAAGAGGGACTTTTCAGATCTTCCAGCAGTAACAAAGGGGTAAAAAAACAAAAACACAGCAATGAGGGTTTGAGATAGAGTGAAAATATCGAGTTCTTTCTGACTTGGGCTGATAGAGACCCAGCACTCAGGCCTAAGGTGTTACAGCCTTGCCCTCAGATAAAATAAGGGCAAATTCCTTTGATCTGGGGCCTGGTCCTCAATATTGCAGGTCAAGAGCACTATTTAATCAGTTCATCCAAGTACCCTGGGGGAAATTAACTCATGTTAACCAAACTCTTAAGAAACAGTTTTGTAAACCAGAATGTCAATTTAATAATTTGCAATGGGGAATATACCTGACTAACAAAATGGAATGCTAATGACTGGGCTTTGAGGAGCTCCTTCCAGCAGATAGCCTGCTTAAGAACATAAATCATTTATTCAGTTCATCATTAATCGTGTGTCTAGTATCAGACAGGCACCATACTAGACAAAATGGCATAGTTCCTGCCCTCGAGGAGTTTATCTTCTACTTCCAGAATAAAGAGTATCCAGATTATTCATTCCACAATGAAGTGTGATGTGGGTAATCAATCACAGAAACATTTATTAAGTGCTTTCTATATGCTAGGCACTGTGCTGAGGGCCAGGGATTACAAAGCTGAAAGTGGAATAGTCCCTGCCCTTGAGGAACCTACATTCTAATGGGGGAGACAACACATGCATGTATAAAGAATATATATATAACGTGCAGAGAAGGTAGTTTTTGGAGCAATGTAGTTGAGTACTGGACATGGAGTCAAGGAGACCTGATTTTGAATACCACTTCAGGCTAGCTGTGTGTCACTGGGCAAGTAATTTAATCTTTTTAATTTTTTTAATCCTCATCTGTAAAGTGGGATAAAAATAGTACCTGTCAAATGAGATAGTATGTGCAAAACATTTTGCAAAACTTAAAGTACTTTAAGAATGCTAGCCTTTATGATTAGCAACAGCAGCTAGGGGCAAGAGGAGTCACAAGGAATCAGGAGAATTTTGGTGTAGAAGGTAATACTTGGGATTAGTCTTGAAGGAAATCAGGGATTCCAAGATAAGGAGGTGAAGAAAGGGAGCCACCTAGGCATGGAGGTATCCAGTTCAAAGACACAGAGATGGGAGATGGAGAATCACGTTTGAAGGACAGCAAGTATGGTTGGATTATAGAGGTCATGGAAGAGATTAGTGTGTCAGAGGACTGGAAAGTTAGCAAGTGGCTAAATCGTGAAGAGCTTTAAATGACAGGCCAAGAGGTTGGTATTTGATACCCTGGGTAATAAGGCATCATTGGAGTCTATTGAGAATAGGAATGACCTGGTCAGATGTATACCTTGTATTACTCTGGGAAAATATAAGGAAGGAGAAAACATTTGGAAGTGGGGACAGAGTGAGAACTATGGAATTCTATACAGAAGAGAGGTCAAATGACCCTGACTTTGAAGGGAGAGAAAGATTCTGAAAAGCAAAGGTAAGGAAGGAGTCTATTATATGCATATGGGATAGTCAACTTCAATATGCAGAGGTAGAAGACAGAATGTCACATTCAGAAGACACTCAATAAAGTCTGGGTGAAATATAAAATGCACAAAGGGGAAAACATGAAAAAAGGATGGATAGAATAGGATCTTAGGTCTAGAGCAGACTTCAAAAGTTCTCTAGTCTGTTTCTTATCTAATACGTGGGGAAATTGAGGCCCATGGAGACTGAGTTACATACAAGGAGTAATGATCAAAGGCAGACTTTTAACCTTGGTCCTCTAACTCGTAGACCAGGCAGCGTTCCACTGTACCAGTGGAACACCCTGGTGGATCAGATCGTAGAGGGGATTAACTATCAGACTAAAGAGTTTGCCTTTTCTCCTATATAAGCAATAAGGAGACACTGAACATTTTTAGCAGGGGTGTGACATGGTCAGATTTGCCCCTTAGAAAAATTATTTAGGCAGTTATGTGAAAGATGGGTTGAAGGGAAAAGATATTGGAGGTGGAGAAACCAGTTAGGAGGCTCTTATGATTGTCTAGGGGGATGAGGGTCAGAACTTGGGTGACATGAGAAAGCAGAAGAAGAGAGTGGATGAAAGTAGTATGGAAATAAAATCTATAAGATTTGACAACTTGATTGGAATATAAAATGAAGGAGAGGAAAGCATTAAGATTCAGAGGCTTAGAGCCTAGCTAACTAGGATGAGTGGCACCAACAATAGAAACGAGGAAGTTAGGTGGTACAGTATATAAAACACCAGCCTTGGCATCAGCAGAACCTGAGTTCAAATCCAGCCTCAGACACTTACTAGCTATGTGTCCTTGGGTAAGTCACTTAACCCTGATTGCCTTCCAAAAAAAAGAAAGAAATAAGTTACAAAAGGCCTTCACTTTTAGGCATATTGACTTTGAGGTACTGGGGTATATCTAGGTGAAGTAATGGTGTAGCTTGGCAGAGATTAAGTATAAGCATGTAAATTTGTGGTCATCTGCAGAAATAATAAATGGTCACATCAGATCATTAAGAGAAAGACTAGAGAAATAGAAGTCCTTTATTGGCCTTATGGGATAGCTATACTTAGGGAACAGGAGAAGGATAAAGCAGAGATGGAAATGACCACCAGACAGGTAAAATATCCGGGATAGAACAGTGTAAAAGAAGCCAAGAGAGGGGATGTTAAACAAGAGGAGGAGTGGTCAACAGTGTCAAATACTACACAAAAGTCAAGAAGAATTAGGCCTGAGAAAAAAGTCCTCAGATTTATTAAAATTAAGATGTCACTGGTGACTTTTGAAAGAGTTGTTTCAGTGTAATGATGGGGGTAATCAGAAGATAGATTGCAGTAAGCAAGAAGGTGGAGAAGAGCTAATGTGATTGCATACTGCTCTTTCCAGGATTGTAGCTATGATAGTATGGGCATAAATAAAATAACAATTTAATTGAATAGCAAAGTAAGGGGAAAGATTTTTAAGAGGGAAATGGGGTCAAGCATGTTTATAGTGAGTAGAAAAGAAGCCAGGAAATAGGGAAATATGAGAGAGAGAGAGAGAGAGAGAGAGAGAGAGAGAGAATTACCAGTTACCAGTGTGACAAGCTCCCAAAGGACACATGAGGAGAAAGGGCCAAATAGAAGTTAGTTAGCATTGATATAGTGAAGAGCCATTTTAACCTCTGAGGCTGGAGCAAAATGGGTAATATAGTATAGAACCCTCTCTCAAGTCATTTCCCAATTCTTACTCAAAAAGGCAGACTGGGTCCCCCTGAGAGGAGCCGACTACTGCCCCCCCAGGGTACCAGGGTTGACCTTGAGGGCCTGATGGTTTTTTAGCACCATCACAGGTTTCCATCTTGTGCACTCCTGTTCAATGATTATCAACCAGGCAATTATCTTAGAAAGGGAATTTTCTGAGCATGTATAGCAAAGACATTTGTTACCCAAACATCCCCCCTTGTATACACTAGGTCCCGGGGAAAACAGGCTCAAACTTAGGGAATTCATGGAGCCAAAAGGGCCAAATAATAGCTCTTGGTTATCAGGAGTCTTTTTCTCCCTTCATATAATTCTCATGAAACTTCTTTTAGGTATAGCTCTCTTCTGGGCTGCAAGAGGCAATTCTCTAAAGTTGCGTTTCTTCAATGTCTACTTTGTCATCAGTATATCTCTTGATTCCTAATGAAAATGCTGCTATCAGTCACTGAGGCCTCTGGGGACACTCCTACATATATGTGTTATGTATGTATATATATGTGTGTATATGTATGTATGTGTGTATATATATTATATATATATATATA
>NW_020948840.1:14873374-14917747 GCF_900497805.2 Vombatus ursinus
AGAGAGAGAGAGAGAGAGAGAGAGAGAGAGAGAGAGAGAGAGAGAAAGAGAGAGAGAAACACATTGTCTCCCAGTCTTCAAAGTTCACTCTGTCAATTGAAGGGCTAAGGAGATAAGCTCCATCTCCCCTCTCTTCTAATGTAATTCCCTCTCAGGAGTCCTTAACCCCTTGACTGACCTGCTGCTGGAATGTGTGATTCTAAATTTGCTTGCTGTGTTATAGCGATAGGTCCAGAAATATGTCTAATTCTTTCAACCAATCACAAGATATTTCCTGTGTGGCATCATCTGTCTTTATATCCGACGGTTGCAGCGCTTTGCTCCTCCCAAATTGATTAAGGAATTGTTCACACTTAGTTTACACCAAAGATTGATTGATCAATTCAGTGTTGAAGTCTGGTCCTTCAGTGTTTAGATTAATTGGAATTATAGACTGAGAATTTCCATAGACCTCACAAAGTCCATCTAGTTATATCTGCTTATTTTACAGATAAGAAAACTGAGGGAGGCCCAAGGACATTAAGTGCCCTGCCCAAGTTTACAGAGATAGTAAACAGTGGATCTGAATTCAAACTTAGTCCTGTGACTTCATGTTCTGCCCTCTTCCTATTCCACCCTGCAAAAGAGTATAAAGATGCAGGGGTGAGTATTAAGGTATGGCGGAAGGGCGATGAGAGACCTCCCAATAACTGGCTTCAATCTACTCATTTCAGTAGAGGGAAAGGTCATCTTTTACTAGAGAGAGGTATGGTGTAGTCTACCCAGCAAAGTGATATTGATTTTAGGGGATGTGTCTTCGATTAGCCAATGACTGTTAGCAACTACATCCAGCTGAAGGCACTGTGGTCTGATTCGGATATTTCTATTAAGGACATGCTATAAAGCATCTAATTAGATTAAGTAAAAGGTCTTACAATGAGAAACATTACTTTCTTATAATATGCCATCCAGTGTTTACTACACCTAGTGTTTCTTAAAGATGGAAACCGTTTCTTTAAGGTTAAAGTCAGTCTTTCTCTCTCTCATCTCCTGCTTAGGAATGAAAATTAATATGTAATTCCCATTCTTTGATGCTTCTGGCCAGGAGCTAGGCAAGGGTAATTCATTTCCAAAGAGGACTGTGTTGATCAGTTCAGAAACTGTGAGCACCTAGTGTCCTTCCAAAAGGTTTCATACACTGGGGCAACTGGATTTGACTTGGCTTTCCCAAGTTCTGAAGGTCTTCTTCAAATAATCAAATGAGATAATATTTATGAAGCACTTAGCACAGTGCCTGGCACATAGTAGGTGCTTAATAAATGCTTATTCCTTTCCCCTTCTCCTTCTCCTTCCCCTTCTCCCCCAACTTTGTCTTGGTACTCTCTTTCTCTAGAAATTAGAAAAGGACATAAATCTATATTTCTGTCCCTTTAGTCCCAGAACAAAGCCCTTTGGGGTATTGCTGGGGAATTTCTGGGACACTATGATTGATCCTTCCTTTCCCAATCTCCTTTTTCTGGTTAAATGGTCCTAATGTCTGTTATTCTCTGATCATACTTCCTAATTAACTCCTGGCTACAATTATTAGACATCAGTATATTAGAAATAAAACATCGAAGGCAGGAATGGAAGGCAAGGGAAGACATATTTACAACAATAAGATCTTGTTACAGTATGCATAGGTTTAGGGATCATGCATATTTTACCTCATAATGACAGGTTTTAATATTGCAAATGCTAACAAGAAAGAAAAAAAAAACCTGACAGTAATGGAAATCTTTAATGCTTCCATCAAGTCTAGGAAGAAATAATTTGTTCAAACAATGTACTTATTTTAATCTTAGGATTGAGGATGTGGGGAGAAACGGATATGCATCCTCTGTTTCGCTGCAAAATGTCTAACAACATAATTCCTTGTAGGCCTAAGGGATTTTGTAAATTTCCTCAAGGACAATTTTTTGTCTCCTTGGCCTTTCACCCAGCTTAGGGCCTTATTATCTATGTGACCTTGGACAAGTCTTTTGTCTCTTTGGGCCTCAATTTCCCATTTGGAAAAGGTGTTATACTAGGTAACATCTAAAGATCCTTCCAATTCTATATCCATGCTCCAGTGTTTGTTATTCTGTTTCATTTCTCCTCTACTGGCCAAACCCTTCAATAATTTCCAGGTTCTGCACTGACCCCTACATTACCTTCATTTCCCACCGTATTTGTTAGGCTTCCATGTACAGTCTAGTATCTTCCTTTGCCACTATGACTTGGAACAGACAATTATATAGATAGCTATCACATTCCTATATCACTTAGAAGATTAGTGGCTATATTTGAAATAGAGCTGTCTAAACAAGTCATCAGCAATTGGAGTGAGGATCTAGAGATGAAAGGGACCTCAGAGACCACCTAATCCAAACCCCTCATTTTACAGACAAGTCAAACAGACAACTTTTTTGCCTCAGTTTCCTCATCTGTAAAATGAGCTGGAGAAGGAAATGGCAAATCACTCCAGTATCTTTGCCAAGAAAATCCCAAATGGGGTCATGAAGAGTCAGACAAGATGGAAATGATTAAGCAGCCATAACCCAAGGAGGTTGACTTTTCCAATATCACACAGGCAGTAAATGGCATGACCAGAATTTAACTCTGATCCTCTAACTCCAGGTACTCCTCCTTCAACAGTTTCTTGGATACCCTCTCCAGGGTGCTGATTGCTGGAGAGGTATACCCTACCATCTGAATGTGCAGGGCCAACTTTAAAGGGCCTCTCTTGATTCATTCATCCAATCTTTCATTCATTTGTCATGTGTAAAGCTTTGAGTTTCCCATTAAGTGTCTAAGGAGAGGCTTGGAGGCCACCTTTCACAACTTTTGTAGAGGGAATTTCTGAATGATATGAGAGGTTGTGCTAGAATCCTAGACTTATATCTGGTTCATGGCTATAGGCAGCCCACGCTGGATTAGTAAAGGATCTAAAGCCAAAAGAGCTATTCCATTTGCTACGGATCTGATTAATTTAATGAAGCCATCATGATGTAGACCTCAAGGGCTTATTGGGAAGAGACTCAAGCACAATATTATTTCACAGCAGTAGATTGCATCATTTCCATTTCACAGCTTTCCAGCAGGAAATAATAAAACAAAATTACAGACATAATGAAGAAAAAGAGAAAAAGAAAAAAAATGCTCAGGAAAATAACTGCATCCTTGGTGTAGTAATGGAGTTGGTTATTTTATTCAACTGAGCCAGTGAATAGTACTCAGCCTTGTACTGGTGGAAGGAGAGAACTCCAGGATTTCTTCACTCAATGCAGAAGAGAATCAGTGATAATAATTCGCTTTCCAAGAGCAGTTTGAAATTTTTGGAGATCCTGTTGTCATTTAACTAGATATATTTGAGAACTTCTTGATTCTAAGACCCTAAGATGGAGCTTCCACAATGCTGGAGGGAATAATAGTCATTAATAATGATAATGCATGATACACATAAACACTTTTTTCCTTCCCCACCCTACTCCTAAAAAAAAAATACCTTACATAGCTACATTTACTCTGGGAATATAGAAAAAGATGAAGGGGGAAAGGTCTCTTCCCTGTTCCTCACTTGTATTTGAGATGTACCTTTTGTCAGCAGCTCGGAATGGCCAATGTAACATGGTTGAAGACAAAGCAATAAAACTAATACCATCTTGGACATCATGATGGCTTCATTAAATTATTAAGTGTAGCTTGTATCCCAAAGGATCCCAAAGGATCCCCAGACCGAATGTGGGGAATATGCCCAATCACATCTATAGAAACATGACTCAACCCACTATGCAGAGAATTCTCTACTAACAGATTGGGGATCATAAATTAAAAGAAAAAAAAACTTTTAATTAAGACAGAATAGAAAAATAACTAACAAGGAAAAATCACCTTGCCCACAAACTCATGGCCCTAGGTTATATTTGAGCTAAAACATCTCCATCTCCCAACAACCAATTCATGCTTCACCATGACACCACTCTGCCCCCAGTGCTGCTATTCTCATGTAAGATGCTGTTCTCATCTATTGCTGGCTTTTCTTTTCACCGAGTTACTTATGCCACCTGATGAGATTGTCTTCTGTTGCTAGGGTTTCTTCCTCAAAGGAATTGGTAATTATTAATATTTTGTTATACTTCCTGGCCAACATGTCTAGGGTTAATCAACATATTTGCAGTCTTTTTTTTTCCTTAAGTCAAACCCGCAGATATATTCAGTCATCATACAAAAGGGACCCCTAGGCTAAAATCTATTTTTCTCCCTAATGCCATGTCTCCTCCCCATAAACAGGAAGTTCCATAAGCTCTTTATGTTGAGATGACTAAATTTCTTTCAACTCCTTTCAATTATTATCTTTGCTGATTCCCTCAGCTTTTTAAAGTAAATCATGTCATTAGCAAATAAGGATATTTTTTTTAACCTATCTTTGCCTTTAGTTTCTTTCTCTAGTCTTTTTTTTGTTTTGTTTTGTTTTTAGGCAATGGAGTTAAGTGATTTGCCCAGGGTCACACAGCTAGTAAGTGTTATGTATCTGAGACCGGATCTGAACTCAGGTACTCCTGACTCCAGGGCCGGTGCTCTATCCACTGCCCACCTAGCTGCCCCCAAGATCTATTTCTTTTTAAAAGGAGTAGAATTGTTCTGTATGGATTCAAAGGGCAGACTTAGCAGAAATAAGTAGAAATTACAATGAGACAGTTTGCCTGATTACTAGAACCGTCCAACAATGGAACAGGTTTTCTTATTAAGTACTAAGCTCTGCATCACTGGAAATACTCATGCAAAGGCTGGGTGACCTTCTGTCAAGGATGTTTTAAAGGAAATTCTTGAGTGGATTGAGAAAATTGACATAGAAGAATAGAATCTTCGAATCAAAAGGAATCTTAGTGGTCCTCTAACTCAATTTTTCACCCAATGCAACATTTACTCCTATCACATCTCTGACTGGGACCTTCAACCTCAGGACACTAGTATTAATGGGAAAATTAAAACATCACATGGCTGTGCATTCTAGTTTTAAGCTGCTTTAGTTGTTGTTAGAAAGTTATATTGAGACAGGATCTGCTTCCTTGTCATTTCCACCTATTGATTCTATTTTTCCATTGTGGAATTGGAGGAGAGTGTAAGAATACAAATTTCTGGATGCATATTCTGGAACATTTTCACTAGGGACCCAGAAAAAAATGTGGATTTATGATAGCCAAAATAGATGACTTCTAAGGTCTCTTCCAACACTAAAATTCAATGATGGGTAAGGCAGGTCACAGTAAAGGACAGAAAATGGTATAATGAGTCTAGTAGCTATTTGATAGTGGAAAATGCTTTGCCTGCAATGATATGAGATCTTTACAGAACAGAAGCTGGGTATGTTGGGAATATTAAGGCAGGGGTAGATAATATAGGGGGAAAGGGGAAGACAATGGGTTCAGTAGACCCAGATGATTACCTCTTCTCAGAGTTATAGTGAACTAGAGTGGATTCATCTGTGTAGTCCCAGTACCTAACATAGGGACCTTCACATAGGAACCTCACATAGTAGATACTTAGTCAATCAATTAATAAACATTTATTAAGTGCCTACCATGTGCTAGGTATGCAAAGAGTCCCTTCCCTCAAGGAGTTACAATTTATTAGGGGAGACAACATGGGAACAAATACATTCAAAGCAAGCTGTATATAGCTTAATTAGAAAATAACTAACAAAAAGACAACACTAAAATTAATAGAGTTTGAGGAAGGCTTCCTTTGAAAGACAGGATTTTAGTTGGAACTTAAAGGAAACCAGAAAGGGAAGGACAGTAGGTACAGCAGGGGAGGGAGAATATTGCAGGCATGGGAAAAAACAGTGAAAATGCCCAGAGCCAAAAGATAGAGCATCTTCTGGAATAGCCAGGGGACCAGTGTCATTGGATCAAAGAGTACATGAGGAGTAAGGTATGAGGAAAATGAAAAGGTAGGAGGGGGCTAGGATATGAAGTGCTAAATTATATTCTAAATAAGTCTAGGGGAATGCAACTCTTGAAAGATGAGTTTACTACATAAGCAGAAAAACTAACAATAACTGATATTTCCATAGCATATCAAAGTTTACAAGAGCAACTTTTCAAAAGATCTTTAATGCCCTATTATGGCATAGAGGTTATCTAAGGCATGGATATGCTAGTAGAGTTCCAAGTTCTAGGTGATATACCATCCTGGGAAGGTTTTAAGTATGGCCTGACTAAAGAATATTTACTGTCCTGAGATTAGCCAAGCTAAGTATAGAGTTCTTATTCCCATGAAGTTGGCTACTAAACAAGAATTCTTTGGCCATTGTAACCCATGAAACAGACAAAAATATATAATGGCCTACAGTCCTGTGTTGCCTTCTTCAATTTCTGACTAATGGTGGTAGAATAGAAAAGAAAGGGGGCAAAGAATCAAAGTTAATGACTTATCTGTTGGTACTCTTCCTGTAAGCTCTTTTTCCAATCACAAATGAGTTGATGTGGTAGAGGAAGAATTGAACCATGTTCCTATGATCTTTCTCACCATAAATGAAACTGAAAAATATAAATAAGGTGCAACTTAATAATAATAATAATAATAGCTAACATTTATATAGTGCTTACTATGTATTAGGCACCATACTAAGCATGTTAGAATTATTAGCTCATTTGATCCTCACAGCATCCCTAGGAGGTGAGGGCTATTATTACCTCCAATTTATAGGTAAGAAAATAGAGGCAAACAGATGTTAAGTGACTTACCCAGGGTCATACAGCTGCTAAGGGTCTCAAGTCAGATTGGATCTCAGGTCTTCCCACAAATTCTCCTTTGAGAGGTAAATAAAGGAGCAGAAAGATTTGGATTCATTGAGTATCCAAAGGCAGCAAGCAACATAACTCATGGAATTCTTCATATCTTGACTTGCAGTCATGATAAATGTAAACAAACCACAATCAAAAGTAGCCACTGTCCTTTCACCGATATCTGTTGCCGAGGATAAAGGAGAGAACACAACATGATTTACCATATATATGTCATGTATGCACCGAGTTATTTACATGTTGTTTTCCCCATTATAATGTGAGTTCTCTGAAGGCAAGAATCATGTTTTTACCTTTCTTTGTATTTCTGACTCTTAGTACAGTGCCCAACATATAAACAGTGCTTAATAAATGTTTGTTGACTGACTGTCTTTTAAACTATGTCATCACATACCTTAATACTCTCTGACTTCAATGAACAATGGACACAAAAGAGACTGGCAAAAAAGGGATATGTTGAAAAACACAGCTCAGAATTAAGGAAGGAAAGAGGCTGGAGGGTTGAAAATAACTAGGAAGCTTCACACTTAGAATCACTGACACCTCTGAGAATCAGAAATCCCAAGGCATGGTGGGCACTAAACAGAATCCTCCAAAACAAACAAAAGCAAAAACAATGAAATCGACTACATTTTAACATATAAGAATCAGTTAGTTATTGACATGGGAGTCACTTCAAAATCAATTGTTTACATGCAGGCAAATTTTTGGCTATTTAAGGAAAAGTTCAAAAATAATGCCAAATTAGAAAAATCAAGTCAACAAGCATTTATTAAATTCCGATTATGTGCTAGGCACTGTGCTCAGCACTAGGCATGTGAAGTCTAATGGGAGAAATACCATACAAATCATGCACAAATAAGGTACTTATAGGAAGAATTGAACACCATTTTAAAAAGAAGACATTAACATTAAGGAGGACTGAGAATGGCAAAGAATGGGCTTTAGCCAGGACCTGAAAGAAATTAGGAGACAGAGATGAGAAGGCAGAGAATTCCATTCATTGAGGGACAACCAATGAAAATGTACAGTCAGGAATATTGTACAAAGAACAGCAAAGAGTCATTGGATCACAAAGAACAAGGAAGGGAAATACAAAAAGACTTAAAATGTTGGAAGGGAATGCGTTTTGAAGGCCTTTAAAAATCAAACAGAGGATTTTATATTTCATTATGGATGTAATAGGGAACCACTGGAATTTATTGAACAGGATGATAACATGGTCAGACTTGAACTTTAAGAAGATCACTTTGATAGCTGAATGGAGGGTGGATCAGAGTGGGAAGAGACTTTTGAGGCAGGTAGACCAACCAGAAGGTATTGTAATAAGCCAGGTGGGAGGGGATGAAGTCCTGAACCAGGGTAGTAGCTCTGTCAGAGAGGGATGAAGATAAAATCTACAGAACTTTGATTGTATATAGGGGAATGAAAGCAAGTAAGAAGTTTAGAATGACACTTAGGTCGCAAGCCTGGGTGACTATAAGGATGTTGGTGCTATTTCTCTAAGTTCAGTCCTCTTTGAACCAAACCACACTATACTTCCTTTTAAAGAAAGGATAAAGATATGAAGACACTAAGTGCAACTACCTGAGCTCCAATATGAGCAGTTTAAACAAGCTACTGACACTGACCAATGGGAAATGGATAAAGGTTAAGACATTGACTCTGATTATCACTATTTCATAGAAGTCTAAATTGATGTAAAGCAGTAGTGATATTTTCTTAAGTTTAAAATAGCCTCCAAATTGTTAGTTGGCAAATGCTTTCCTGGTCAACTGAATAGACATGGCTATCAAAGGCAACACCAATTTAGAGTACAAGCTCATTTGTAAAACATTGCAGAGGAGGATGGTAGAATGTTATGGGCAGTACTGCTTAATATATATCGAAAAACAGTAGAGGGGAAAGTGAGTGTGTAGAAAACTTAGGATGAGATGCAAATAAACCACAATATACCAAGAGCATTTTTAGATGAAACTGGAAGGATGACAATAAATAGAAGTGACATGGAATAGATTTGCCAGTATCTCTCTAGATCTATTCTCATCAGTAACAGTGAAAACACCACATTTGGATTACACCACCTCAGCACCCAATGTGCTATGTGATGAAGCAGAAATTACTTTAATAAGATGAAAACAGGAAAAGCTGGACCAGACTTTCAATCTCTCTCTCTCTCTCTCTCTCTCTCTCTCTCTCTCTCTCTGTCTCTCTCTCTCTCTCTCTCTCTCTCGCCTTCTGTCTCTTTCACCAAGAACAAATTTGTGGTATGAGGTCCATCCTCTCTGGGCTACAGTAGTGCCCTACCTCCATCTCCAACCTTCATTTCACTGGAAAATAAAAACAAATAAAAATTTAAAAAATATATATATGGAGAGAGAGTTACATCAGATGTGATACAATCTTAAAGGCGCTCAGTAACTAATTTTCAAAATATTTCAAGAAAAAGAGATTCCAAAAAGATGGAAAAGATCATGAATGATCTTATTACAAAAATATTTTAACCTAGAAGACATATTGAGCTATTGACCTACACTTCTACTCTGTCAACTTTATAAAATCTTTAAGAGATTAGTCTCTGAATGCATCAAGGTTATCCTTGATAAAAACATGATAAGGAAACAGACAATTTTCTACAGCAGACAACATTTTCACAGTCACACAATTAACTGAGTATAGAGAATATGAGATCCTGCTGTGTTTATTGTTTGTTGATTACAAAAAAAAAACAGAAACAAAAAGCCCTCCACACATTTTACTCAATAGAGCCAAACACAGCCTTAAAGACTTTCTTTCAACATGATGTCTATTATATGTATATGTTAATATCATAAAAGTTTCTATGATAGATGAGACTCTGCAGAGATAACTCTGTTCACTGAGCCTCTGAGAATCACCATCAAGCAGGCATAAAACAGGGAGGTGTGCTTAACAAAGTTTTTGCCAGAGTCTGGGAGGCTATCCAAGTCTAAGTTGAAATGAAAGAGAAATTTCCTATGGATTCTGAGGTTCTCCCAATGTTGATGTTTGTAAATGACTTTGTTCTGATTTCATTGAACTTCAAACCCTGCAGTGCCTCTTCAGTGAGATCTATGATCCCTATAAAGATATTAAACTGGAAATCTCCATAGGAAAATAAAATAGATGAAGAATATCTGTTGCTCAGATTATGGCTCAATGTGAAATGGGCAATCCCTTGAGCTAGTCAATAACTCTTGGGCAGGCATTACAAATTGATAATGGACTAGACTGACAATTGAATAGGAATGTGGGCTGGATCACATTAAGGGAATCACAGAACATTTTTAGCATTTCCAACCTGCCCCTTAATATCAAGGCCTTCCTTCTTTAATACCAACATTTGCCCTAAGATGTTATATGTCACGCAGATCTTGGAAAAATAAAAATTGCAAGGGACCCAAAAGCAATGGAAGTATGCATGTATCTCTCTAAATCTAGTCTCATCAGTAACAGTGAAAACACCACATTTGGATTGGACTATAGCGGACTACCAATGATGATGTACATTACATGAAGTGGAGTAAAAGGCATCACTGAGGTTAAGTGGGGAAGAACCATGGTACAGTAGAAAGGCCATTCATTGGCTCTGGAGTAAAAGAACCATCCATTAGCTCCGGAGTCATATCCTACTTCTGACCATTTCTACTTGTGTGACCTTAAGCAAGTTGATTATCCTCCTTCAGTCTCTGTTTTCTAATATATAAAATGAGACAGTTGGACCAGATGGTCTCTGAGGTCTCTTCTAAATCTGCATCTATAATCCTATGATCTATGATGCTATTTATATATGACTGGGGTGTTCAGGGAGGGCTTGTACCTCTGGTATGAAGGCTTGCTGAGTCCTTTTCAGGGATGCTTATCTACCATTGGTATCTACATGGCACTCAGCTCTCAGCTGTGTCTCCAAGAAACTTTAGCTTGTGCAGGGGCCATACCCGAGTTAAATTATCTCAGCAGATGAGCTATACCATGTTGAGCATACCTGAACAGGCCTCAAATCCATTGGTGAGTTAGACCCCCAAGCATGTGAAGACTTCCTCTGGCAGAACGGGCAGATAAGAACAATTTGTTCCAATTCCATGAATATGGCTGAAGCAAGGGCTATGGAACACTTAGATCTTGGTCAGACATCAAAGATGCCAAGGTCATCCACTGCATCCCAGGCCACCACCAGTCATCTTGACTTTTGTCCTGCCACTGGGCTTTGATGACTCTGGAAGAGAGAGGGAGGCTGACAATTTCTTGCAACTCTGCCTCACTTAAATCTGATTCATTCACACATGAGTCAAGTCATCACCCCATGATGTCACTCATCCTCTTTGAAAACAAAGGATAAACAACAACTGGGAGAAGAGGTATTCCAGTCAAATAGTAAAGGAGAAGACCTCAATAGTGCCGTTGTGTCCACAAAAAACACAAGAACTGGAGGAAGGCACTAGCTTAGATCTCTGATTCCTTGATCTCTCTCCCCATCCCTAATTTATTGATTTCCCTAGTTGCTCCAGCTTCCAAAGATTTGTTCTCCAGCACCTGCTTTACTACCAGATCTCCCTGATCCCAATGAGCTGATGTTTGGACCTTTACTAAGTATCTGCCTCATCCCTGATTTGAGTCATAGTGTGGCTCTTGGAGTCTGCTTCAATTTTGGCTTATGCTATAGGAGATTATTCCCAATCTACCTATCCTTTCATCTTGGTCTGATCTCCCAGTATTCACGTGACTATAGTTAGAGCAAGGATTTGAACCCAGGTCTCCTAACTCTAAATCTAGTACTTTCTCACTATAGCTTTCCCTTTCCTTTTGACCTTATCCTGAGTCTTGTTTTGCCTAGTTTGATTTGCTTAGCACCAAAACTCTAGTTATGACTAATAGAAATGGGGGTAAGGGGTGAGGGAAGGGTATTGAGAGAAGAGTGGGGGGGGGGTCATTTGTTAGGGGTAATATAAATACAAGCCATGATTTAGTTAAAGGTTAGAAAGATGACCTCTGAGGTCCTTTTCCATCAGGCTCAATGAACCTGAGAATCGTTGCCAAGTTTTATATGATAAACCTCAGATCACTCCACTCTGAATCTGCTGCACTGCCTTATTTCAATTTCACAGAACAAGATGTTCCCATGGTGGGTACCACCATGTCTCTCCCTTTCCCAGTTTTCCTGCCTCTTTTTGTGTGTTGTCTCCTTCCATTAGATTGTGAGTTTCTTGAGGACAGAGACTCTTTCTTTTTATTAATTACATCCCCAGCCCTTCAGCAAAGTACCTATCTGGGGCATAGTAGGTACTTAATAAATGTTAATTGATTGGATTGGATTGGATCATGGATTTGGATCTGGGAAGGACCTTAGAAGTCATCTATTGCATTCCCTCATTTTACAGTGAGGATCTCATAATAAGAAGACCTGGGTTCTAGTCTCCACGTCTCTCATTGATAGCTGTATAATTGTGGTCAAGCCATTTAACCTCTGCTAGAGTCTGCTTCCTCATAGTTACTTACACAGTAGTTACTTACAATGCCCCCCCTCACTGGGACTGCTATGTAGGAAAACACCACATAAAATATAGCAGGTGCCATAAATATATGTGAGCTATGCTGATAATTGTCCTTTCTGAAGGAGACACTCTCCTTTCTGATTTCTCAGTAATACTTATACAAAGAAATAGAAAATAAAATTGCATTTGTCTCCCCCACAACCCTCTCCCCACATACCCAAATTTGAAACTTTGCAGACTCATATCTAATTTGTGTTCCATTATTCTGGCGGTTGAAGTGTGACAAAATGTCATATTGATAATTAGGGTGTTCACGGTGGTTGCAGGTAAAGCAAACTTGCATAGCAAGGTTGCAAGCTCTTTTCATTATAAATACCTTTCGTTCCTCATAGCTTTGAGACATTCTCCTCTGAGACTGAAAATATGCACGGTTCATTGCCGCCCGGGGCTGAATTGTTTTATAAAACCTGAGCAAAATCGGTTAAGTGTTTTTAGAGTTAGGCAAGCAAGAAAATATTTGGGTTTTGTTCCTTATTTAATGAAAGCTATTTTTTGTAATAAAGTGGAAAACTTTCTTGGTGGCATTTCTTTCTTTAAATAAAAAGTTTCTAGAAGAAGCAGAAAGCCACAGTTTGTACTCCAGGCCCAAGTGACTGAATGCTTGGCACACTGTGGGAGAGCTTGGCTTTAACTTTGCATAGGCAAAGTCAGATCTATAAAGCACATGGATCACGGGTGGACTCTTCCCTTTGTGGAAGCAGCCTCACCAACCCTTCTGTTAATCGCTATTGCCCTGGTCCTTTTGAAGTAGGATTCCAGTATGGAAGTTCTCAACTGAGACTTCATATAGGCAGCCTTTCCTCATCCCTCTCCAACCACCCTGCTACAATGGAAAGAACGCTTGATCTGGTGTCTAAAGGAACCGAGTTCAAAGCCTGGCTTTATTACTCATTGCCTAGTATACCTGTCTGGGTCTCTGTTGAGACTTATAAGGGGAATATAGAGTTGTTAATGTTTAGTCATTCAGTCGTATCCGACTCTTTGTGATCTTATTTGGGGTTTTCTTGGAGAAGATGATGGAGTGTTTGCCATTTCCTTCTTCAGATCATTTTATAGATGAAGAAACTGAGGCAGACGGGGTAAGTGGCTTGCTCAGGGTCACACAGCTAGTAACTAGACGAGGCCAGATTCAAAGTCAGGAAGTCATTGACTCTAGGACCGGCACTCTTATCAACTGTACCACCTAGCTGCCCTGTAATTAAATGGCCACTAATATCTCTTTCATTTCTAAATCTGTGATCTAGATATGAGTTATACTTCCTCTGGACCCCCGTGGCATTTTGTTGGTACCTCTGTTGCAGGGGTATGGCGATAAATACTTAACAGTTTCAGAGGTTTAAAATCTCACACTGAAAATTTAACAATTATTTCTCCTGAGCTGACCCCAGATGACTCCGTCACATTCCTACCTGTTGTGACATAGTAAATACCATGCCGAACTCAGACTCGGGAAGAAATAGATTTAAATCCAAACTTAGGACCTTATTAATTCAGGTTCTTATTAACAAAGTGACCCCAAGCAAGTCATTTAATCTCTGTGACTTATCTACTAGAAGAGAAAGGGGAGATGATCTGCCAAAGTGGAGGGAATATTGATACTGGGAGTCCCTTTTACCTTGCTGCCTCCATCAACACACCACAGAAATCACTTCATGTATTTGCATAGTCTCTTATGGCCCTGATCATGTTCTATCTTGTATTATAGTTACTCTTATACTAACCACATCCACTCTCCACTAAATTATAATCTCCTTAAAGGTAGGCACTGTGTCCTCTTTTATTTTTGAACATGCCTCTCTTCCAGCCCCCATCCTCACCCCAGATGCATAAATTCTCAAGAATTCTTAAACTCTCAAGAATTTGTTGAATTTCACACCTTTGAAGAGTTTCAGTTGTATGAAGTGAGGTCTCTCTTTAAATAAGATATGTCCTCTCCCAAACTGGATTTTCTTTGTTATGTAAAGCAAGGCCAACTCCCTCCTTCTTCTCCCCACTCAAGTCTAACTCTAATGGTTTATAGTAACATAGAGGTAACTGGGTTTTTGAGGGCTATGCCAGCTAACGAAGCCCTGCCTGGTCCTACCAAACTGCAAAGGCTTTGAGCTTGGGCTTAGTGGTGGACAATGTATCAACTGCCTCACCACCAGTCTTGACAATGAGTTAACAGAAGAGTAACAAATTTCTTCAGTCATAGCATACTGTCTAAAAGATAGTATTTGTGGTCAGGGAAAACCTGGCTTCACACCACACCTTAGACTCTTATTAACTGTGTGACCATGGGCAAAAATCACTTCATGAAAACTTGGGAAGACTTACATGAACTGATGCAAAGTGGAAAGAGCAGAATCAGGAGAATACTGAAACAGCAACAGCAACATTGTAAGATGATCAACTGTGAATGACTTATTCTCAGCAATACAATGATCCAAGACAATTCTGAAGGACTTATGATAAAAATGCTAGCTACTTCTAGAGAAAGAACTGATGGCACATGAATGCAGACTGAAGCATACTTTTAAAAAACTTCCTTTATTATTATTTTTTGGTCTGTGTTTTCTTTTGCAACATGACTACTATGGAAATATGTTTTGCCTGACTACACATGTATAATCTATATCAAATTGCTTGCCTTCTCAAGGAATGGGGAGGGAAAGGAGGATGAAAGAGGATTTGGAACACAAAATTTAAAAAACAAATGCTAGACATTTTTGTTTACATGTACTTGAGAAAAAATAAAATAAAAAATTAAAAAGATAATAATAAAGTCACTTCATGTCTCTGAACATCTGTTGCCTAATCTGCAAATTGGGATAATGATATCTATCTCCTAGGGTTGTTGTGAGAATCAAATCTCAGTCAATCAACAAAAATAACATATATAAGGAGCTATGTAAACCTTAAAGTGCTATATAAAGGTCCCTAGTTACCATTACCACTACCACTATAGGTACCACTGCAACACTACTATTACTTTTATTTCATCATCTAAGGTAGTGATCTCTGTCAGTAGAGAGAAGACCCATGCCCAACCTTATGGAGGCTTGAATCTTTGAAGTATGGAAGAAATGAAGCAAAGTTTGGCTTGTATTCTTGAAGATCCAAGGGAACATAGCAGAAAAAATACTAAAGCAGGAGTGAGAAGGCCTAGGTTCAAATCACAGTTCTATCAGTACCTGACTATGTGATCTTGGGCAAGAGGCTTCATCTCTCTAAGCCTTAGTTTTCTAATCTGTAAAATAATACTCATTCTACCTATCTCAAATAGCTGTTGTGAGGAAAAAAGAGATAAGATAGCACTATGTAACTGTACAACATGATAAAAATCTAAGCCAAAAGTTATGGACATTGTCAAAACCTGGGTTCAAGCTGGCGGAAAAAGGTGTCACATTGGAAATGACCAGGATGCCAAGGCTAGGCAGACATGAAAGACTAAGCAGAAAGAATGCTGGTCTCATATTCCAGAGGCTGGGATTTGAGTCCGAGGTGTAACACTGATGCCTTGTCCTTCACAGAATCATAGAATGGGAAAGTTGGAAGGGACTTCAGCCACCATATCCAAGAAGAATCTCTACTACATTTTTGACGAGTGATCAGTCAGCTTCTTCTTAAAAGACTTCAAAAGAAACAAAAAACATTCCCGCTCAAGGCAACCATTACACTTTCAGCCCTCTTTATTTATTGGAAGGCCACATCTCCAAACTCTTGAACTTGGAGTCATTCTTGAGGCATCCATATTGCCCATGGATTCTCCTCTGGGCCCCTGTGGTTGAACATGTGTAGCTTCTATACACTTTTCCAGAAAACTATAACTGGCCGTTACTTGGGGCTGAGAAAGTCCATTCTCTGGCCCTCTCAGGCCCCATGGTAACCTCATACATCACCCATATGCTTCTTTATCAAGGCAGCCATCAATGTTTTCATGGAGGAGGGACTGAGTTCATAGATAGACTTCCCTCCCCCCAAAACCCTACGCCCTTCAGTATCTCCAAGGCAATATGAGCCACAAAAAAAGCTTATTAGAGCTAGCAGTTTTGCTTTTACAGACTCTCAGACAGAGGGCAGCTAGGCAGTGCAATATTTAGAGCCCTGGGCCTAGAATCAGGAAGGCCTGAGTTCAAATCTAACTTTAGACACTTACTAGCTGTGTGACTCTGGGCAAGTCATTTAACCTCTCTCTGCTTCAATTTCCTCAAATGTGGAATGGGGATGCTAATAGTACATATCTCCTAGGGTTGTTGTGTGGATCAAATGAGATTTCATTTGTGAAGCACTTAGCACAGTGCCTAGAATACAGTAGATAATTAATAAATGCTTGTTTGCTTGTTCCCTCTCTCTGCCCTTTCTTCAGAAATAAGTATCTCATCCCAATAGAGTCCATCTTTCTCCATGTCTGGACTGACCAAATCATATTGGGAGCAGCCCCAGTCATTGAAACTTAATCAGGAGTTGTGTCTCTTGTTATCTTAACAAGGTGCCAGTGGGCATACTGAATGGCAGAGTGGATAGAGAGGCAATATATGAAGTCCTGCCACACTCGGGTAGAACCCACCTCTAAAACAGTATAAAGTGAGTCAAAAGTAAATCTCCCTAATTGTTTACTTTGCTTTGTTTTTTTTAAGAGTTTTTGAGTGGCAGCCTGATGCGGTGACAAGAGTCAAGATTTGAAGTCGGAAGCACTGGGTTCAAATTCCATCTCTACTATTTAGAGTGTAATCATGGGCAAGTCGCTTAGCCTCTCGTGACCTCATTTCTTCATCTGTAAAACGAGGGATTTGGTTTAGATGAACTCTAAGATCCCTTCCAACTCTAGGCCTGGGGTCCTAAAGCCATACTCTCCAGTGGACATCCACTCACCACCACTCACTCCTTAGCTGTTGTAGTGAATGAGTAATGTGAAATTGAAGTAAGATTTAGTGTGCAAAAGGGGGAGCTGGAATGATATTTCTTCCTTTATTAAAATAATGTAATTCTTTAGATTATCTACCTTGATTGAATCTCCATTCTCCTTATAGACACACCACCCACTCAATCCATATGCAGAAATGTATAGAATTCTGAATCTTGTGTGGGCGTTATATAAAGAAAAGTGAGGGAAGAGAAAGGGAAAGGTGAAGAAAAAGGATGTTTATGTAAGGTAAAGTAAAATCAAAGAGGACAGGGGAGGGAAAGAGAAAGAAAAAAGGCAATAAGGTACGGTGGAAAGAACACTAACTCAGGGGTCAAAAGATAGGGGTTCCAATCCTACCTCTCACACTTAACTAGCTGGGTGACCTTGATCAAGTCATTGAAGCTCCCTGTGCCTTGATTTGTTCATCTGTTCAATGGGGGAGTTGGACTACATAGCCATTGAGTTCCCTTTCAGCTCTATATCTATGCTCCTATGAGGACAACCTGGAGTAATTTATTGCCAATAGGAATAGGCATAGAGGTGCACTCTTCCATCTAACTGCAAGTCCAGAAATGAAGGCATCTAATTATGCAGTTCATTTATATCCTACCCATGGATTGTAAAAAGGCCTCACTGGCAGATTTCCAAGGGCCAAGAACCACTTTCACATAACAGGGTGCTATAGTGGACAGAGTACTGGACATGACATCAGGAAGACCTAGGTTCATATCCTGCCTCAGGCACTTACTAGCTTTTTGACCCTAGGCAAGTTATTTTACTACTATGGGCCTCAGTTTCCCCATTTGTAAAATGAAGTTAGTCCTAATGACCTCTCTAAAGTCCCTTCCAGCTCTAAATCTATGATCTTGAAGGAAACACGTATTTAGAAGTGTCTCCTACACACCACTCACTGTGCTAGGTGCTTTACAAATTTGATCTCATGTGATCCTCACAACAACCCCAGGAGGCAGGTGCTATTATGGGGGAAAACTGAGGCAAATAAAAATTAAGTGACTTGCCTAGGGCCACATAGCTAAGTGACTTGCCTAGGGCCACGTAGCTAGTAGGTGTCTAAGGCTGGATTTGAACTCATGTCTTCCTGACTCCAGTCCCAGTGCTCTATCCACTGAGCCACCCACCTACCTCAACAAAAAAAAAAGGAAAGTCTATCCAGTAACTGAATTCAGTGGTGGTTATGTATTCACATGCCCCATCCAAGAGATTCCATCATCAATTCCTGCTCTAGCTGCTATATTCTCTCTGCACAATAGCTGTTCTGTTTTCCATTAAACATGAACCATTCTCACCCAGCAGCCCTGTGATTGAGTTAAACAACACTGCTCCCAAATACACCGTAATTTCTGATCATTAGTTACGTTTCCTGGTTAATTTTGATTCAGCAGATTTTCTGAGAAAACAGCTCCTTTTTTTTTTTGAGTAGTTCCACACAGACTATTAAGGCGGATAATAAATCAGAGTGTTCATCTCCTTCCCAGTGATGAATCAGCTTTGTCCTTTGGAAAGGACAAAGATAAGAGAACAGAGGGGGCCTCTTCTCTAGGAGAGGCTGGTCTCATGGAAATTCCCGGAACTTGGAGTCATTTAAGGACATCTTTATGAAGAGCTTCTAGAGAGAGACCATGTCCATAATGGCATTTGATGAAAAGATTGTCCATGAACTCAAGAGCAGACTGATTGAGGAAAAATGAGAATATTAATAGTATATGTACATCTACATAATGCTTTAAGGTTTGCAAAGTGCTCTCTAATTGTCTAAGGTGAGATTTGAGCCTACATCTTGCAGATTTCAAGTCTAAGCACTCTATGTACTATGTATGCCAGGCCATCTCTCTTGACAGTTGGTTCAGATCAGCAAATGGCATTTCTGTCCAAAGGATCTCATCAGCTTACACGAATGGGATATAGCTGAATATCATTCATTTGACTTCTCCGTGCATTCATCTAATATGGAAGGCACAGGGGCAGAGCTGTCCCTAGGCAAAATTGTGAAGCAGTCAAAGTTGGTCTTTGGTATTCCAATAATCCATAGCCTCTCCCCTTTCTGTGATGCCCCTGCCCTCCTCTCCTGGCATCCAATGCTTTCCTGCTACCAGTGTGGTAGAAAAGCAACACACTCATTCATACTGAGGTGGTAGGATTTAAGATAATGGGATGGAGATATCATAGGATCACAGAGGCATCATGGCTCATACACTTAGGTGAGTATATGGGATTTTATTTCATGAGAGACCTGGATTTGAATATTGTTTTTGAATGTTTATTACCTTCTATGTTCCAAGCACTGTGCTAAGCTCTGGGGATACCAAGACATAAATGAAACAGTCCCTGATCTCAAGGAGCTTACAGTCTATCCAGTCCAAAGTCACAGAGCTTGAGTGGCAGACCTGGTACTTAAAATCAGATTTCTTGACTCCCAGTTCAATAGTCTTGCCCAAGTCCCAGTAACCTGTCAGGGTTCGTGATAGAACCAAGACTACAACTCAGGTCTCCAGACTTCCCCATCCGCAGCTCTTTCTGTTATTCTATATAGACATCTGGTTATTGTCTGGAAATGTATATTTAGTTGACAATGAATTTAAAAAAATTCTAAATCCCCAAGTTAGGAAAGGGGGTAGGTGGGAAGATGGAGAGATTATTCTGTTACTGTTTTGGGAAAAGAGCAAAGGAGCTGGGGGGAGGGTTTATTTTATCGGCTGCTGTCTCCGATTCATGCAGTCTTTATAATCCAAGCCAAAGTTCGAGCAGACTGGAAAGACTGATTACCCACTCACTGCACCACATGGATCAGCATGGGGTTTATTAGAAGCAGGGTCTCATTTCACAATGTCAAGAGTGTATTTATTATTAAGCGGGACATTCAACAGTCTAAATGGAAAGACATTAGTCCCTTCAGACACTGAGGAAGGGGGTGCTTAGAAAGTCAGAGGGCCAAGTTAGTTTGTGCTGGAAGAAATACAAACAGTCCCATCGGTGCTTCCCCCAGGAGAGGAAGGTGAAACAAGGAACTGAGCTTCCCTTCCCCCCAGCTCTGCAAGTGGAGGAGAGGCTGAAGGAGCTCAGGGACCAGAAGTTAGCTGCTCAGTGTTCAGGAGAAGGTTTGGCCTATTGCGAGGCAAGAATCAAGCAGCCCCATACCTTCATTATTGGTCCTTCCATTTAGTAGTAGCTGCCATACTAACTGCTTGCCTGTACTGATTAGCAAGTAATTCTGTAAGCAATGAGATGGAGAATTCATTCAAAACAAGTGCTGGGATTAAACGAATGAAGCATTTTAAGTAGAGCTGAGCTGTATTTAGGGTGGGGTACAGCTTTAGCTGGTAGAAACAATTGAGGTTAGTACCTAACAAGAATAACTAGCTCCTGTGGTGTGCACACCAGGTGAGCTCATCATGGCCAAACCCAGGCCAGTCCTGCTCTCTCCTCCTGCAGTGACATGCCTTCTACACCAAAGGTGGGAGTCCCAGGTCTTTATCCTCATGAGGTTTTGTGACCTGAGATCATCTCCCTGGAATCTCCTAAGCATTCTAACTCTATTTTTGTTCCTTACTCATTTTGTGATGCTTGTGGAGCAGTGGATAGAGTGCTGGGCCTGGAGTCAGGAAGACTCATTTGTCTGAGTTTTCAGATCTGGCCTCAAACACTCACTAGCTATGTGACATTGGGTAAGTTGCTTAACCCTGTTTGCCTCAGTTTTCTTATCTGTAAAATGAGTTGGGGAAGGAAATAGCAAACCACTGCAGTATCTTTGCCAAGACCTCCCCAAATGGGGTCATGAAGAATCAGACAGGACTGAAAATTACTTAAAAATAAACAAAACCCTCAGATAAGAATTGCTAATTAGGCCTCTAATATAGTCAGGGAGAGAAGCAAGGCAACTTAGCTAAAATAATTCTCCTTTCAATGAATGTTGTCACTATTTGATAGATGAAGAAATGGAGCTCATAGAGTTGAAATGATTTCCCATTGACCTCAGGCCTTTGTTTTGACCTAAGTTTTCAGTGCTTTTTCTATTAGATGTTATGAAATAAGATCAGATCTCCTAGGACTGTTACCAGGTATCACACACACACATACACACACACACACACACACACACACACACACACACACACACACACTGCTAGACAGACAACATCAAACTATACTGAACTATTAAGATTTAAGTGAATCCCCTAACCCAGGGCTATGCACAAAGCAGGTGCTTAATGAAAGTTTGTTGAACTCAGAGAGCGGAAGCCTGCCAGCATGAACTTGACCTTAATCCTAAATACCAATGGTTGAGTTAGAAAGTCAAATGTATTCTTTACTAGGCTATGAGAGTAGATGGGAATACTGACATTTTTTAATCAATCATTCAACAAGCATGCATTACCTACCATATTCCAAGCACTGTGCTAAGCTCTGGGGATATCAAGACTTAAAGGAAACAGTCCCTGCCCTCAAGGAGTTTACAATCTATCCAGTGAGAGAAAATATACCCATGTAAGCATAGACAAATAGCTACAAAGTTATTTTGGAGGGAGAAGGCATGAGCGTCTGGGGGTGGGGGTGGGGAGGAGATCTGAAAAGTATTTATGTAGAGAGTTATGCCTGAGTTGAGTTTTGAAGAGGATTCTGAGAGATGAGGTTGAAGGGGGAGTTCATTCCAGGCATAGGGAACAGTCAGAAAATCTAGTGATGCTATTGAGAAACCTAGAGTACGGTAGGTTTGACTCTGGACTTCTGAGACAGGAGGCTCTAAGAGAAATATCGTGAACTGGTTTCTCAGGCACTTAGATGTGGGGAGGCAAAGTCTAAACCCACCAGAAAGCTCACTCTTCTGGATCCTCCCCCAAGTTTCCTCCCTCCCTTCTCCCTCTGAAGTGTGGTTCAGCACAATGTAGCTCAGAGGGAAAGGATTCTGAATCTAGACTTACAGACCTGGCTGGGTTCAAATCTGTGGCTATCTGTAAGATCTTGGACAAAGCACACGACCTCTGTTTGACTCGTTTCCTCATCCATAACATGAGTGATTTAACAAGAAAGCCTCAGAAATTCCCTCCTGCTTTACAGAGATGATCCTAGGGTAGCCTTGCCCTGTTAGCTTTATCCTTAAACCCAGCCTTCTTTCCAATTTCTCTGTTACTCAAGAGGCCACCATCCTTCCGGTTACTCAAATTGGAAGCCTCATTGTTGTCATCCTCACCCTCACCCACTCCACATTGACAATCATTTATAAATCTTATCACTTCTATCTCCACACCATCTCCTTATTTGCTCACACAGTACAAGTAGACTTGCCAGACATTAAAATTTAATCCAACAAATTCAGGACTAATTCAGAACATAGAAGGGAATGGGCAAGGGAGACAGTCAATCAACAAGCAATTACTGAGAGCTTACTATATTTCAGGTTTTGTGCTAGCATATGAAGCAAAAAGAATTAGAGTTAGATGACAGAAGCAAGCAGGCCAACATCTATTTTGTACACAATCTGGGTCCACTATGGTGCTTAATAAATGTTATTATCCAATTAATTGATGCGAATCATTAAGTAAATCAAAAGCATTTATTAAGCTGCTACTTTGTGTCAAGCACTCTACTAAAGGCTCTCAATTGTGGCTCTGAGAAGTTGTAGCATGTACAGTGGTCACACTCCAGTAAAACATTCTCGGCAGATAGGCTAAACCAGGTTGAGGGTACCCAATAGCCTCAGACCCCTCAGTGAGTTAGGGAGATGTCTACATCAAGCATGTGATGACATGCCCAACAGAATGGACTGCTGGAAAAAAAAAATTGTTCCAAAGGCCATGAAGGCGGCTGAAGCAAGTACTGTGGAGCACTTAGATCTTGATCAGACATCAAAGATGCCAAGGTCATCCATAGCATCCCAAGCCATCACCAATTGTCTTGATTTTTGTCCTGCCATTAGACTTCAATGACTCTGGAAGAGAGAGTGAGACTACTGACTTTGTGCAGCTCTGCCTCACTTCAATCCAATTCATGCACAAGTCAGGACATCGTCATTGTTCCTCTTTGAAAATGAAGGATAAACAAAAACAAGACCTGGTATACAAAGACAAAAATGAAACAATCCCTGTCCTTAAGAAACTTGTATTTAAGGGAGGGAGGCAGCATATATATGTAGAAGTATGTAGACAATAGGTATAAGATTACAGGGTAGTCTTGGCAGGGAGTACTAGCAGATTAGGGGACTGTGAAAGACACCCTTTTTTTGGTGGGTGGTGCTTGAGTTTTAAATGAAACAAGAGATTATAATAGGAAGAATAGCATTCCAGGCATGAGGAACAGCAAGGAGATGAGCAAAGGTGGACTGAAATATTTGGGTGAGAGTATGATATAAGAGAGCTAGAAAGGTAGGAAGGGGGCCAGGTTGTGAAGAGCTTAAAAGCTCAACAGACATTTGTTTCTAGTTATCCAAGGAGGTAATAGGGAGCTATTGCAGTTTATTGAGTACGGTCAGACGCACTTTAGGAAAATCACTTTGGTGACTGTCAAGGATGAATTGTAAAGGGGAGACACTTGAGGAAGAGGGAGCAAATAGGGGGCTATTACAATAGTCTAGGTGAGAAATAAGAGCCTGAGCTAGGCTTGTAGCTGTGAGAGCAAATAAGGAAATGTTGTGGAGATAGAAGTGATTTGTAAGATTTGTAAATGATTGTAAATGTGGAGTAGGTGAGGGTGAGGATGACACTGAGGTTTCCAGCCTGGGTGACTGGAAGGATGGTAGCACTCTTGAGTAATAGAGAAATTTGAAAGAAGGCTGGGTTTAAGGATAAAGCTAACAGGGCAAGGCTACCCTAGGATCATCTATGTAAAGCAGGAGGGAATTTCTGCAGCTTTACCTCATGTTATGGATGAGGAAATTGAGTAAAAGAGAGGTTATGTGCTTTGTCCAAAGTCTTACAGATAGCTATAGATTTGAACCCAGTCAAGTCTGTAAGTCAAGATTCAGAATTCTCCCCCCAACCCAAACTACATTATGGAGCACCACACTTCAAAGGGAGAAAGGGGTGAGGGGAGAGAAGTTCTGCTCAGATCCTTGCTTCCTTGGCATAAATAGCTTGATATTGTCCAATTGTTTCCCAGAGATTTGTTTTTTTTGTTTGTTTGTTTTGTTTTGTTTTGTTTTTTAAGGCAATTGGGGTTAAGTGACTTGCCCACAGTCACACAGCTAGTAAGTGTCAAGTGTTTGGTCTGAGGCTGGATTTGAACTCAGGTCCTCCTGACTTCAGGGCTGGTACTCTATCCACTGCACCACCTAGCTGCCCTGTTTCCCAGGGATTTGGGAAGGGGTGCCATGATTCCATCTCACTCTTTTGCCTCCATACAAAGCTATATGGCTGACACCTAATTCAAGCCCTCCTTACTTCTGAGATAGGCTATTACGGTAGCCTCCTTATTGATCTCCCTGATTCTTACTTCTCTCCTCTCCAGTCTACCCTTCACGTTTCCGTCAAACTGCTATTCCTAAAGTGGAGTTTGGATCAGTCACTTCCCTGGTCAAGAAGCCCCAGTGGCTCCCTATTTCCTTTCCCTTCTCAATTCGGATGTAACCTATGTTTATATATGGATAAACACTTCTCCCCCTCACACATTTTACATTCTAGCCAAATTGTAGTTCCTCATGCCAGACAATCCATCTCCCGCCTCTGGGATGCTGCACAAGCACCCCTCTGCCTGGTGTGGCCTCCCTCCTCACCTCCATCTTGTAGAATCCCTACCTGTCTTCACGGCACAGCTCATGTGCCATCTTCTCCAGAAGACCTTTCCTCTTCCCTTCAGATGGCATTGTTCTCCCCTCCTCCTCCCAAAATTCCTTTGTATTTGTTTTGTCTGTAGAGTAGAAGGTAAGCTTTTCCAGGCACAGTCTCCTTTTTTGTCTTTGTATTATCAGCACTTCGCACATTGTCTGGGATATAGTAGTTGCTCAGTAAATGCCTTTTGAAGTTGCTTTTCAATAATCCCCATTTTGCTCTTGTGACCCTGTCAAAAGGCCAACAAACATATCCTGAGCTGGAAGAAATACAAATAGAGATGCTTCTGGAAACTGAACAGTCAGAATCCATCATCCAAGGGCCCCACTCTGCTTCATCTCCCTGAGGCTTGTCTGTAATATCTCTTATAGAAAGTGTATGAGAACTGGCCCAGTGAATCTTTTGGGAACCCAATCCCTGCAACTAATAGGTCTCTGCCTGGCATTTAGTCTTGTCGGAGGGAAGCCAGAGCTTGAGAGGGGATAAAAAAAGGACTCATCCCATTTCCTACCACCTTCTTTTTCTCTTCCACCAGTTAGGGTCCTGGGGAGGGGAATGGAAAGAAGGAAGAAAATGAAGGAAAGTAAGAAGAAGTAGAAGAAACATGGGTGGGGGAGAAAGGTGGAAGAGAAGTTCAGAAATCCCATTTTCCCCATCCTTATCTCCAGCATGGCCAGTAGCTGGATAGCATGGGTTGGTGAGCATTTACCATCTTTCTTCACCCAGTTTAAAACTCTGTTCTGTATTGCATATGTGTAACAGCCTTAATATTAGGTTTGAAAACAATTGTAATCAGTTGCACTAATTAATCTAATTTAATTTAATTTCCCATTCCAAGAACTAGGGGTGTGTGAACTCCATATGCCAACTTATGCAAAACAACATGCAAATGTGTATCTTGAGCCCAGAGACCTGAACACTTTTCATTTTAAAACGTATTTATTTTATAAGACTGCAGCAATGTGTGGGAGGGCATGAGTGACTCTAGCCACAAGCAGTGCAGGATAAAGGGAAGGATTCTGGATTTTGAATCAGAAGACCTTCATTCAAATCCCAACTGTGTTGCTGTGGGACCTTGGCAATGCATTAACCCTCCAGAGACATATATTCCCTAACATGTAAGACTAGAGGGTTAGCCTATATCACTCTAAAACTCCTTTTAGTTCTAATTCCTTTCCTTCCTCCCCATCAACCCTTTCAGAGAAGCTAGATGCAAGGTTCTACTGTATGTCACCTGTTGTTTTGATGCAGTTTCCTTTCCTCCCGTCTCTTCCACTTCTCACCAGATCCTTCTGATCCTCCCAATACACATAAGCCTTTTCTATAGATCTCCTTCAAGAATTTGGTCTTCTCTTCATGTGTCTTTCTTCCCCAACCCTTATCCCCTAGTTCAAGGCTCAAGACAGAGTCCCAGACAGCACACAGATGTCTAACATCTGCCAAGAGGAAGCCTGATAACCAACCTCTACTCTTGAATGCTCTTTTTTCTCTCTATTTTTTGGTGACACTCTTGTCTCTTAGTTGTCTTCCTATCTGTTTGATCATTCCTTACATGCTTCTGCTTTAAATGTCATGCCACCTAATAAGGCCCTTTGCTCTGTCCTGGGCCTCTTTCCTTCTCTCTTTACAATCTTTCCCTTGGTGACCTTTACTTCCCATTTATTCTGTCTATATCTTGTATGTACATAGTTCTTTGTATGTTATCTCTCCCTTAAAATGTGAGAATCTTATGGGTAGGGACTGTATTTTTTTTTTTGCCTTTCTTTGTATCCCAGCACTTAGCACAGTGCCATGCTTAATATCAAGGGCAACATCATTTTTTCAGTCACCCTGATTTACAATCTCAATGTTATCCTCAACTCCTCACTTTCCATCACCCTACAGATCTAATTGGTTGCCAGATTTTCCTGTTTCTACCTTCATGACATCTTTCATATCCATCTCCTTCTTACTATTCAAATAGCCACCATCTTAGTTAAACAGAGGTGAGAAGGCAAGGAAATAGTTCACCTAGAGCTTTATCACCTCTCAACCTGACTATTACAGACTTCATGGGACACTGTACACCAAATCTCTCCTTACTCTAATCCATCCCTTATGCAGCTATCAAAGCAATTTTCCTTGTGCACAAATCATTTCCCCACTCAAACCAAGTTCATCATGCATTATTCCATTCCCACTCTCTATAGTCCAGTCAATTCTGTCCTCTCCTCTGGCCTTCATTTATGCCTTTGCAAATGGCTACTTCTCCCTCACATCCACTTCACAGGGTCCCTCTTTTCCATCAAGATGCACCCCCAAAATAACCTTCTATAGGAAGGGTTTCCTGATTCCTGAAAATGTCTAATACTCAGACTATAAGTTGCAGAGAAGCTGCTGATCTGCATTGGTAGAAGGAGTGTCCTCACCTGGGAGTTCTACAGATACAGTGCTTGGCACATAGTAATTACTTAATAAATATTTGCTTGTTGACAGTCTGTTTCCAAATCCAGCAGTCTTTCCATTGTATCATACCCAACCAATTCTTTTTTTTTTTAAAGATGAAGAAATAAATACCTGAAGTGGTTAAGGATCCCTTAGACTTGGATAAAATTGACAGAATCAATATTCCTTCCTGAGAAGCATCACAATCTAGTGGAAAGAACACTGAGTTTGGAGTCAGGGGCTCTGGGCACAAATCCCGCCTCTCTCATTCCTTATCTGTGTGACCCTAGGTAAGTCATTTAACTTTTCTGTGCTTCAGTGTGCTCATCCATCAAATGAGAGGGTTGGACTAGATGGTCTCTAATTACCTTCTAGCCCTGGATCTATGACCCTCAAAGTTCCTCCCAGCGTCTATGGCCTTGAATCTGATCTCATTGGTTAGTCAGGCCAGGACCAGAACTGGTTAGAAGAGTGATGTTGGCATAGCTTATCTCTTATAATTTCCCCTTATGTCCTCAAGACCAATTCTTTTCTTCCTACCCTTCACTGACATTTTTGTGCTAACATTTGGCAGAAAGCATCATGAATAAGCTGAACTGGACACCTAGAAGAAGGGGAAGAGAAAAAACAGAAAGAAGAAATATGGTGTCCTAGAAAAGGCACAGGGCTGAGTCACCAGTTTTAAATTCTAGGCCCAAGCTCTTCCACTAAGTAGCTTTGTGACCTTGAGTAAGATATTTCGCTCTAGTCTTCAATTTCTCCATAAACAAAAAGAGGAGGTTGAATTAAATATTTTAGATCCCTTCCATCTGTAGCATTTTATGATAATGTGTTACTTAATATCTCTGAGCCTCAGTTTCCTCATCTGTAAAGTCAAGATAATAATATCACCTATAATAATAACTATGTGGTTAGTTGTAAGAATGGAATGAAGTGATGCCCATAAAGCACTTTACAAACTTTAAAATTCTCTATATAAATGTGAGCTATTATTATTACCTTTCCCAGGAGAGAGGGGTAAAGGAAAAAAAGAGGGTATATTTTTAAAGCAAGTTTATTAATTCATAACAAGGATTATAGGATCATTAACTTAAAGCTGGAGGAGACTTTAAAGGTAATACAGTTGAACTCTATTTTTAAAGACAAGAAAACTGAGAAACAGAGATCTTGAGTGATATGCCCAAGATCATACAATTTTGGGATTTTCAGGAATTTTAAGAATCCATGGAGGCAGCCTTACTTTGCTCAGCAGCTGGTCCTGCATCAAAAAGGGAGCAATTTCTCTCAGTCCTAAACCTTCTTTTTATCTGAGTCCCTAGGGACTTGTCAACTTACCTGTTTTGAAAAAATGAAGGATTATCTCAAGGTAATGGGAGAGGAGAATGTAAGATGACCAGGTCCCTATCTATATGTTCCCAAGCCAATGGTAAGACTCTGCTTCACTAAAGTCCTATGCTGAAGCATCATCTTGGTATGAAAGTGGTCCTACTTTTTAAGTTTTTATTTTATTTTTTCAATAAATAAATATCAGTTTCTCTCCTTCCTGCCTCCTTCACTCTCATTGAAAAAAGAAAAGGAAAACTACTGTAAGAAATACACAGTCAAGCAAAATAAATTTCTACATTGGCCACATCCAAATATATGTATAATTCTGTACCAAATATGTGTCTAATTCTATCACCTCTATATCAAGAGGTGGGAAGCATGGTTCTAATCCTACATTTCTGAACAGTCTTCCATTACAGTATGAGATTTTTTTGGTTCCTACTGAAATATAAAGGTTTTGAGCATGAGGCAGGTGACAAATGGACATGTTATTTGATAACAAACCCAGGTAAGTCTGAAATGATCATCCCCTGAAGGAAGGCCCCAGTATCTCATGAAACCATCCCCACAAAGGCTCAAAGTATTTTTGTCTTAGATTTCTTAAATCGGTGCTTTGAGGGAGCATTTGAAGTATAGCAGCACTACTGTATCTTCTTGCCTAATTCCCTATTCACTTCTCCTAATTCATGGTGATTTAAAGGCCTTTCTTTATCTCTCTATTAGAAGCTTAGCTAGAAGATTAGAGTGGTTTTTTTCCACCTCCAGTAAAATTCAAATGAATTAATATATTTGTCCTATGGTGAACTTATGAAAGGACACGAATGCGAGTCACACAAAATGAGAGAGCATGAATGTATTGCCAGGGAAGAGATGTTCACATTGATGAGATCACAAAATCCATCCATACTTTGGAGAATATTAATAGTCATCATTGTACTGATCCATTTTACTTTTTGAGGTTTAGATTGTACAGAATTGGTCATGTAATAAAGTCTAACATTTTTCACATTAGGTATTTGTGTTGTGTATGCACAGTGTTCATAAAGTAAAAAAAAAAGGCTCATTGACCTATATTTGTATTTGCTTTTCATTATACTAAAAATTCTCATATACTTGGAGTTCACTATCTAGCTATTTGACCTCGAGCAAATTACTTAACCTTTCAAGGCCTTGGTTTCCTCTAAGGTGTTTCTATGATCTTATTGGAATATTTGAAATTAATTCATATGTCTTAAAGGAGAGAGTTGGTATAGTACATAGTTGGAAAGGGCACTGAATCTGGAATGATGAACTTGGAATCACAGGACCTGATCTGAATCCTAACTCTGGCAACTTACTACGTGGTAGCCTTACGCAAATCAATTAATGTTTCTGAGCCTCAGTTTCCTCATCTATAAAGTGAGATGCCTTCTAAATTCTCCAAAGACTCTAGCTATATGATACTATGATGAACAGATCAGAAGAATGTTTTGATTTCAACAAAGCATTTGACAGTGCCTCATACTTGCATTGTAGACAAGATGGAGAGATATAGTCTAGATGATAGAATATTTAAGTGGATTAAATGTACACTGGCTAAATGATTAGACCAGAAGAGTAGTCTCTAATGGATTGATGTCATCTTGGAGCAAGGTGACAGGGATCAGTCCTTGACCTTACACTATTTAGCATTTTTATTAGTGACTAGGATGAAGACATGGTTGGCACACTTTGTCAGATTTGCAAATGAGCTAAGAGGGACAACTAACATATTGGACAATAGTCAAGATGCAAGAAGTCCTAGACTGGTCAGAAATGAATTAGATTGAATTTAATAGGGACAAATGTAAAGTCCTACATTTGTGTTCAGAAAACAACTTTACCAATGCAGGATAGGAAAGGCATGGTTAGGCAACAGTTTACATGAAAAAAATTGGGGTGTTGAATGAACATTAATCTCAATATGTCAACAATGTGAAATCATGGCCAAAAAAGTTAACTTTATCTTAGAGTGCATGAATAGAATTGTGGTATCTAGAAAGAGGGAGTCCTGCTATACATTACCCTAGTCAAACTACATCTGGAGCACTATGTTTGGAGACCACATTTTTGGATGGACGCTGACAAGCTGTAGTATATCCAGAGGAGAGTGACCAAAGTGGTAAAGGGATTGGAGATCATGACATATGAAGATCTATTGAAAGAATTGAGGATGCTTACCATTGGATGTGTATGGGGTGGGATGCTGGGAACAAGGGGTGGGTGTAACAGACATTTTGGGTTATCTGAAGGACTGTCACAGGGAAGAGAAATTAGGTGCGTGACTTGCCAGAGGGCAGAATTGGGAGTAAAGAGTGGAAATTTCAGTTCAATGTGAGGAACAACTTTTTAACAAGTAGAGCTATCCCAAAGTGGAAAGGGGTGACCTCAGGAAAGGGAAGCAGATTTCCAATCACAGGAAGTCTAAATAACCACTGGTTAAGGGAGTTTTAGAGGGGGATCAATTTCATATGGGAGTCTGCCTAGATGCCCTCTGAGGTACCTACCAAATCTGAGTTCCTGCAGTTCTGTGATCACTTCTAACTGGTTTGGGAGGGGGAAGGGAGGATGAACTCTAGGAATCATAATCCAAAAGAATTCATGTCAAAGACCCATTCAGTGAGTCCTTGGGTTGAAGAAGTATTGTTCAACCATCTAGGACTATACTTGGTCAATATCCAAAAGCTTTCAGCTTCCTTTTTCTTTCTACAGGTGATTCCATAATATTCTTTGGTGATGTGTGCTAGGCTGATATATACCTGCAGCTTAGACAAAGAATTCTCAAATTGTGACCCACAAACATCTGACCACCACAAGGTGCTTTCAGGGGCTCCGTGAGGTCAAAACTATTTTAATTACAATACTAAAATGTTGTTTGCATATTAAAATATTCCTTTTCCCAACTACATATCTGGGTGAGGTCAGATTTTCTTCATATACTTCAACCAAAACAACATATCCCAACAGATTGTATGCAGAAGCAGACATGAAAATCCAGCTGTCTTCTATTAAGCCCCAGACATTAAAGAGATTTGTAAAAAAAAATATGTAAAACAATGTAAATTTTCTCAGTATTTTTTATTTTGAAAAATAGTTCTCTTTCATATAAAGTATTCTTTAAAGTAACATGTAATGCGTTTGTTATTGTTATTTTAATGAATTAATAAATATTTTTAAATTTTATCACTTAAAATTCCTGATATAGTAAACATTGATAGATATAATTCAAATGAACAGCAGTTCTTTGAAATTTCCAATAATTTTTAAGAGTTAAAGGGGTCTTGAAGACAAAACGTTTGAAAAACCCTGGTGTAGAAATTCTTTCTAGTCACTATAGTGGAAGTCTATTTTCTCTTAACCTGTTATCATTGGGAAGGAAAATAAAGTTTGTCCACTGTGTACAAAACAAATATAGTGTCCCAGCTGAAACCTCTAAGCTTTTCATTCTAAGACAAACACCCCAATTCTTCTTTTAAAAAAATCATATTTTCCAAAGATCATTTTTTAGAAAATCATTATTCATTTATTTTAGCATTTTTTTATTTTGAATTTCTCTCTCTTCACCTACTTAGAAACCATGCAATATGATATCAATTATACATGTGAAATCATGTAAAATATATTTTCGTATTAGCCATATTACAAAAAGCAAGAAAAATAAAGAAAGTAAGAAAATTATGTTTCAATTTGCACTCAGAGTTCATCAGTTCTCTCTCTGATGGTGGCTAACATTTTTCATCATGAGTCCTCCGGAATTGCCTTGGATCATTGTATTGATCAGAATATCAAATTCTTTCACAGTTGATAACCAATTCAATGTTGTTGTTATTGTGTGCAATGATCTCTTGGTCCTGCTCATTTAACTTTGCATCAGTTCATATAGATCTTCCCAGGTTTTGCTGAAATTATTCCCTTCATTATTACTTTTAGCACAATAGAATTTCATCACAATTATATATCATAACTTGTTCAGCCCCAATTAATAGGCATCTCCTCAATTTCTAGTTCTTTGGCACCACAAAAAGAACTGCTACAAATATTTTTGTATGACTTGGTCCTTTCCTGTTTTCTCTGATCGTTTTAGGAAATAGCCTTAGTAGGGTACAAACAGTTTTATAGCTCTTTGGACATAGTTTTAAATTGTTATCCAGAATGACTGGACCAGTTTAGAACTCCACCAACAGTGCATTAGTGTACCTATTTTTCTATATCCCTTCCAGCATTTGTCATTTTTGAAAGATGTGAGATGGTACCTCAGAATAGTTTTAATTTACATTTCTCTAATCAGTAGTGATTTAGAGTATTTTATGACTATTTTTAAAATAAATTTATTCTTTATTTTTAACCTTCTTTTCTTTTTCAATTTCAAGTTTCAAATTCTCTCTCTTCTACCCCTCCTCCACTCACTGAGAAGGCAAACAGCAGACTCAGTGATGCTCTTCTCTGTATGGTGTGTCTGCAGAAGAAGGGGCAGGAGGCATGAAAGGTAAATGCAGTAAATGAGAAGACTTACCAAGACTCAGAGATAAGATCTTAAGAGTTCATTTACAGGATAGTCAAGAGCTCATTGTAAACAAGAGGAACTTAATTCATGTTAGGTGGATCCTTGAAACATTGTATCATTAAATTTTGAAAAACCAAGTATTATTTTTAAGACACAAATTCCTTTATTATTTACAGGAATCCTTCTGCAATCTGTTTAAACCACCTCCTAAACCCTTTTCCTTTGTCTTCGTCTTTCTCTTTCCATCTCTCTGAATCTCTCACTCTTGTTTCTCTCTCTTCCCTGTGGTCTGTCTGTCTCTCTGTCTCTGTCTGACTCTTCCTCCTTCTCTCCTTCTTAACCCCTCCCTCCTTCACATATCTCTCTAGTCTCTCTCGTTTATATTTCTCTCCTTTCTGGTAAACTGACGTTTCATATACTATCAGATTTGCTGAAAGCCAGGTTTGTGTGTGTATACACACATCGCCCACATCCTTTACATATTGCATCGCCCTCAAATCCTGGGACAGGGCTGCTCGGGGACTTCTCCCGCCTGTCACTGCATCGAGTCTTTGTTCCCGGTTTGTAATGTTCAGACTTGATCCTCTCCTCCTGCCTCCTCCTCCAGGGCTCAGGCTCCAGGGCTCACTTTTGGCACACTTCAGTTAGAGAGAGAAGACTTAGTCTGATCTCAGCTCAACAGGAACAGTTGTCAACTAAGCATGATAAACACCTCCTGCACCTGGGCAGGTTGGCAGGATTCCAGGCATAACCTTTATATTCATTAGATTGTTGCTTCCTAATTTCTATGATCAATATTCATAGACCTTCCTCCCTCGCCGCTGCCACAAGATCAGGTTCACCTCCCACCACTGAGCGTAGTTTTCTCTCTTCTAAATTATCCAATTGATGATTTTCCCCAGGAATACCTAGTACGACCTTGAATATAAGCAGGATCTCCTCTAATTAGCTGCTTGTACCAGAAAGCTCAGTTGACACGGTTATAAGAGTTTAAAGTCATTACAGTGTCTTGGCTCTATGGAATAAAGACAGTCAATGAGATGCAGTGGATTGCACAGAGGATCAAAATGCTGCCATACGGGAAGGCCTGGGTTCAAATCCTGCCTCTGACTTCTTATTGTTGTGTGACTGTGGGCAAGTCAATTAATCTCTTAAGTCTCAGTTTATGTAAATGGGGATGACACATGTATTAGCTTCTTTACAAGGTTGCAGGGAAGCTAAAATGAATTAATATATGTAAACTTCAATGTTTTATATAAATATTATTTTATTAACAAAATTATTAAACAATTAACTAGCAAGCATTTATTAAGCACTGACTGTACCTGAAATCATTGTTGTTGTTGTTGTTGTTATATCTTATATCATGAGAGGAATGTAGGGCACATCTTGAAAGAGATGGTTTCCAATCTCACCTCTAAGCCTGGGGGACAATTCCAGAGTAATTTTTTTCTCTATCTTTGTTACTATGCTAAGTTGGGTGTTGGGTATATTTTCACCCACAGAAAAGGTAGTGTGGTATTGTAGAAACAACACGAGACTTGGAGTCAGAAGACCTCATTTACATCATCTTTAAAGTGTGAGGATTGGACTGGATGATCTGTAAGGTTCCTTCTAAATCTTATCATCCAAGGGAGGGAGGGAAAAGAGGGAGAGAACGAAGGTGTAAGTAAGGAAGGGAGGGAGGGAGGGAGGAAAGAAGGAAGGAAAGGAGAGAGGGTGGAAGGAAAAGAGAGAGGGAGGGAGGAAGGGAGGAAGGAAGGGAGAGAGGGAGGGAGAAAGGAAGGAAGGGAGAGGCGAGGAAGGAAGGAAGGAAGGAAAGGAGAGAGGGAGGGAGGAAGGAAGGAAGGGATAGAGGTAGGAAGGGAGGAAGGAACAAAGGATGAAGGAATGAAGGGTGGAAGGAAGGAAGGAAGGAATAATGGATAAACAACATGTATTAAGGGTTTGCTATATGCCAGGCCCTGTGCTAAGACCTGGAGACAGTACAATAGTAATACAAAAGATAATTTTGTAAGAAAAGATAATACAAAAGATAAATCTCTCAAGCAGCTTTCTAATAGGGCAAAACAACACATATATGGAAGTGATGGACAAGAGGGTTATTTTGGTCTGGTAAGCCTCAGGGATAGTAAATGGAACCATCAGGCAATTGAGTAACATAACCTTTCCAGAAGCAATGATAATGTTAATTTGAATATAGTTCCCAGAGCAAGTGGAAAGGGGAGAAGGGAAAGGACATGAGAGATATGGCAGGAAGAAATCTGTGAAGCATGGTCCAGTGGCAAGGAGCTGATCTAGATAGGTTGAATTTTCACCAATTAGAACAGCATGGATTCATCAACTGAACAAGCTGTGGTATATAATTGTGATGGAATATTACTGTGCTATAAGAAATGACAAGCAGGATGATTTCAGAAAAACATGGAAAGACTTACATGAACTGATGCAAAGAGCAGAACTAGGAGAATGGTGTGCATAGTATCAGTACTATTGCACAATGAAGAACTATGAATGACTTAGCTATTTTCAGCAATACAATGATCCAAGACAATCCTAAAGAACTAATGATGAAACATAACTATCTGCCTCCAAAGAAAGAATTGATATTGATTAAATACAGATTGAAGTATGCAATTTTTTACTTTCTTTCATTTTTTATTCGAGTTTTCTTATACAAAATAACTAACATGGAAATATTTTACATGATTGCATGTATATTGGATTGAATATGTTGGATTGCTTACTATCTCAGGGAGGGAGGAAGGGGAAGGAGGGATTGAATTTGGAACTCAAAATTTAAAAAAATGTTAAAAAAATTGTTATACCATGTAATTAGGGAAAAACATAATATTATTAAAAAAAAAAAGAATGGCATGGAACCTAGGGTGGGAGATGGAGGTCCTGGTAGGAGGGTGTAGTGGGGAGAGCAGGAGGGTAGAAAGATCTGAAGCCCCAGATATACAATTACTAACCACATGTCCTTGGACAAATTGCTTTACCAGTGTTTGATTTCTTTCATTTTTTAATCCTATGTCATATTTTCAAACTTCCTTTTTCCTTTATCTTTTCTCTTCCCTGCCTTTGCATCAAAGTCACTGAGTGAAAAGGTATGTTTTCTTGGTATGGAAGATATTGTCAAATTCTTCATAGAATTTTTCTACCTCAACAATTCCAGCAGATGCTGGCCCATAAGCTGCAGGCATCTTCATGGTGGTTGTCCTGCTTATGCTCACCATGAGCACTGCAAGGCAAGATTACAAGTATCTCATGAAAGAAAATTGGTTGTTATCTTTGAGCACATGGAATAAGAAACTCTGCCAGCGCTTTGTTTGCCTCTCCAACCCATGAGCAGACCTCCTACTTAACGGCAATTTCTTATGTCTTCTGGTTTAATTTATAGCAAAAATGTCAATATTGATGTGGTTCATGTCCTCCTGTAGTATATCACGTCATTGGTGGTTGGACAAAGATGTAGATCAGAAACAATTATGTTGATGTTTACAAACCATTTAAAAACAATGCAATTCTTAATATCCTTTACCCAATTCTCTCACCCATAAAATGGAAGCAAACAATAGGGGCTCAACCCCTGTCACTTCAGGGGCAGAAAAGGGCCACCCAGGATTAAGGACCATGAATATTTTTTCTAAAAATTATTTCATCAGTCACTATGTCTCTCCATATTTAAAGAGGCTGGGCCTCAGACAACAAGCACTGTCTGTAGCTTGGATTGTGTCTGAAGTCTTTCCAATTTGTTAAAGGATGATGGAATTTGGGCTCAACTGCCATAGGCCATGAGAATAAAATGTCATATTCAAAATATAATTAGACATTGGATTAGGACTTCTGTGGAGACCTTAATGGAAGCAGGGGAAGGTTAAGAAGATGAGAAGATGAGTTCAGTGTGGGGAAGGGAGGATGTCGTCAAGGTCAGGGGTGTCAAACACAAATAGAAATTGGGGCTATTGAGCCATGTATAAAGATCCCTGTGGGCTGCATGAACCACATATTAACATATATTCTTTTGTATTTTTATGTATTTTGCTAAATGTTTCCCAATTATGTTTTAATCTATTTCTGCCACAGTGGAGTGTTTCAGACTGCGTATTTGACACTTCCTATCTAGGTGACAGCTGGAAATAGGGGCAGGAGTTCAGAAGAGAGATTCATACTAGTCATATGGATTTGGGAGTTATCTGTATAGCAATGATAATTGAAGTCATAGGGTGAGCTATTTTTGCTACTGTTAGAAAAGAGGTGGTACTGTAGTTCTCACCTTGGCCCCTTTTGTTTTTTCTCCCCCTCCTTCCATCCCCCATCCCAACCCCTCACCGCTGCTTTCCTGCCTCCTTTCATGTGTTATCTTCCCCCTTTAGATTGTAAGCTTCTTGAGTGCAGGGACCATCTTTTTCTTCTCGTATCCCCAGAGCTTAGCACAGTGCCTGGCACATAGTAGGTGCTTAATAAATGTTTATTGAACTAACTGAATATCTTAATAGTATTGTGGGAGTGGAGTCCTGTGTAAATACATGCTTTCCTATGGAGGCTGAAGTCCTAGTCTGTAGCTGGTGGAGGGGGTCAAAGTTGCATGTGTATGTGGGGGGTCCATTTCCTTTAATAAGCGCTTCAAATGTATCATGTCATCACCTGCAGATGATATCACTGGCTGGGAGAACTAGTACTTGTAGCTACAGGGAATCAGGGACCCTTCCTGGGTAAAGACCAGAAGTATAGATCAGGAAAGAAATGACCACACTTCTCCCCAGATCATACCACCTTGAAAACATTGAAAATTTGCAGACCCCCAGAACTAGGTTTTAAAATAATAGCACAAAAAAGCTGAAAGCTTGGAATAATGGCTCCCCAGCCCTAGGTGACAAAAGCCCAACTTTTACATAAAGTTCAAAGTAAAAAAAACAGGTTGGAAAAAATGAGCAAACAATAGCAACAACAGCAACAACAACAACAAAAACAACTTAACCATAAAAAAATACTATGGTGGCAGACAAGACCAAGTCATAAACTCAAAAGAAGACAACAATATGAAAGCAGCTATAGGCAAAGCCTCAAAGAAAAATGCTAATTGGACCCAAGCCCAACAAGAATTCCTAGAATAGTTAAAGAAAAAGATAAGAGTGGTAGGGAAAGTTTTGAGAAAAGAAATGAGAGTAATGCAAGAAAAAATATGAAAAGAAAATTAATAGCTTGGCAAAGGGGTACAAAAATATTGAAGAACTCCTTAAATGGCAGAATTTGCCAAATGAAAAGAGAGGTACAAAAGCTCACTGAAGAAAAGAATTCCTTAAAAATTAAAATTGGGCAAGTGAAAGCTAATGACTTCAGAAGATGTCAAGAAACAAGAAAACAAAGCCAAAAGAATAAAAAAACAGAAGAAAATGTAAAATATTTCATCAGAAAATCAACTGACCTGGAAAATAGATCAAGGAGAAGGAATTTAAGAATTACTGTATTACCTGAAAGCCATGATAAAAAATATGCTAGATATCATATTTTAAGGAATCATCAAGGAAAACTGCCCTGATGTTTTAGATCTAAAGGGTAAAATAGAAATTGAAAGAATCCACTGATAATCTCCTGAAAGAGATCCAAAAATGAAAACTCCCAGGAATATTATAGTCTAATTTCCAAATTTCCATGTTAAGGAGAAAATATTGCAAGCAGACAGAAAGAAATAATTTAAATATCACAGAGCCATAGTCAGGATCACACAAGATTTAACACTTTCCATGTTAAAGGAGCCAAGGATTTGGAATATAGTATTCCACAAGGCAAAGGAGCTAGGATTACAGAATAATTTACCCAGCAAAACTGAGTTTAATCTTCAGGGAGAAAATGGATATTTAATGAAATTCAGGACTTTCAAGCATCCCTCATGAAAAGACCCAAGCTCAATGGAAAATTTGACATTCATACACAAGACTCAAGAGAAGCATAAAAAGATAAACATGAAAGAGTATTCATAAGGAACTCAATAAAGTTAAACTGTTTATACTCCTATATGGGAAGAAGATACATATAGCTCCTAAGAACTTTATCATTATTAGGGTAGTTAGAAGGAGCCTACATAGACAGAAGGCATGGATATGAGTTGATTATGTTAGGATGATCTAAAAATGAAGGGGTGAGAAAGAAGGATGCATTGGGAGGAGGGAGAAGGCAGAGGTAGAATGGGGAAATTTTTTTCACATAAAAAGGTACACAAAGAAAATCTTCTGAAGTGGAGGGGAAAATTTGGGGTGAAGGCGCAATGCTTAACCTTGCATCTGAAGTAGTTCAAAGAGGGAAGAATGCACACACACACACGCACACACACACACACACACAGAATTAGGCGTAGAAATCTATTCTAACCAATAGGGAAATAGGAGGGGAAGGGAAAAAGAGATACAGAGATTGTGGTGGGAGAGATGATAGATGATAAAAGGAAGGATGGATTAAGTGAGGCAGTGATCAGAAGCAAGAAAGAGAGAAAGAAGTGTATATAGAAGAAAATAGGATGGAGAGAAATTTAGTAATCATAATTGTGAATGTGAATGGGATGAGCTCACCCATAAAACAGAAGCAAATAGAAGGATGATTTAGAAATTAGAATCCAATGATATGTTGTTTACAAGAGAAACACTTGAAACAGAAAGACACACAAAATTAAAATAAAAGGCTGGAGCAGAATCTATTATGCTTCAGCTGAAGTAAAAAAAAAAAAGGCAGATGTATCAATCATGATCTTAGACAAAGCAAAAGCAAAAATAGACCTAATTAAAGAGATAATCAGGGAAACTACATTTTACTAAAAGGTAACATAGACAATGAAGTAATATTAAAAAAATTTAATGGTAAGTTTCTCTGATAAAGGTCTCATTTCTCAAATATATATAGAGAACTGAGTCAAACTTAGAAAAATCAAGGACATTCCTAAGTTAATAAATAGTTAAAGGATGTGAACAAGAAGTTTTCAGAAGAAATAAAGGCTATCTATAGTCATATAAAATGTTCTAAATCACTACTGACTAGAGAATAGCAAATTATAACCACCCTGAGATATCACCTTATACCTATCATAAATGACAAATGCTAGAGGGGTTGAGAAAAATAGGTACACTAATAAACTGTTGGTAGAATTGTGAACTGGTCCAACCATTCTGGAGAGAAATTTGGAACTATGCCCAAAGGGCTATAAAACTGCACATACCCTTTGATACAGCAATACCACTACTAGGTCCGTACTCCAAAAAGATCAATGAAAAAGGAAAATGACATATATGTTGTGTTTGTAGTTCTTTTTGTGGTTGCAAAAAAGTGGAAATCAAGGGCATGCTCATCAACTGGGGAATGGCTGGACAAGTTGTAGCACATGATTGTAATTGAGTACAATTGTGCTATAAGAAATGACAAAGACAGTGGTTTCAGGGAAAACAAAACAAAGCAAAACAAAACAAAAATGGCAAGACCTATATGAACTAATGCAAAGTGAAGTGAGAAGAACCAGGAGATCATTGTACACAGTAACAGCAATGCTGTAATGATGATCAATTGTGAAAGACTTGGCTACTCTGATCAATACAATGATCCAAGATGATTCTAAAGGACTGATGATGAAAAAATGCTATTCATCTCCAGAGACAGAACTGATTACCTCTGAATGCAAATTGAAGTATAATTTTCTTTTTTTTTTTGCTTTATTATTATTTTTGCAATATGGCTAATGTGGAAATATGTTTTGCATAATTTCACTTGTATAATTGATATACTATTGCTTGCCTTTTTAGGGGATGCTGGAGGGGTGGGAGAGAATTTGGAACTCAAAATTTAAAAAGAAAAGAATGTTAAAAATAAATAAATAATCATTTTAAAAGGAAAAAAAAAAGATACTATGGTACAGCTAGTGGCACAGTGGATAGAGTGCTGGGCCTGGAATCAGAAAGACCTGCATTCAAACCTGGCCTCAGACACTTACTAGCTGTGTGACTCTGGATAAGTCATCTAAACTCTATTGGCTGGGTTTCCTCATTTGTACAATCATATAATAATAGTACCTATCTCCTAAGGTTGTTTTGACGACAAATGAGATAGTAATTGTAAAGCACTTAACACAGTGTTGTGTTAACAGACTAATAGTGTTAACACATGTGCCTGGCACATAGTAGGTGCTCCACAAACATTAGCTGTTATAATCATTATTGTTATTATTATTATTGTTATTATTATTAAAGTGGGGGGGCAGGAATAATAGCACCTGTCTTGCAGGGTTGTTGTGAATATCCAATGAGATAATATTTGTACAAGCGCTTAGCAGAACTCCTGGCACTTAGTAGGTGCTACATAACTGCTTTATTCCCTTCCCTCATAGTTATTTTTTTAACAGATAAACCAAGAATAATCTGAAAATGGATTAAATGGGAAAGATTTAGGATTGGATGAAAGCTAAGAAATCATCCAGTTCAACCATCTCATTTTTCAGATGAGGAAAGTGAAGGTTAGAGAGGTGACATACATTTTCCAAAGGCCCTCTAATTAGTAAGTAATAGAGGCAAATTTTGAACCCAGGTCTTCTGACTCCAAGGACGGTGCTGTTTTTATGTCATTTTATTGGAAAAGTATCTGATACAGTGCCCCAGTTAAGATAGCTCTGGTTAAGTCAACCCCCAGTTGTGGGGCTCATGGTGATGTGCTAAGTACAAAAGAAGTAGGTGTTGCCAGACTATATTTACACAGTTCTACAAGAAGCCCAGCTACTTATCAGAATGGCTTCAGCTGCAGAATCATGGTATTTTCACACTAAAAGGGACCCTAGAGAATATTTCACTTGTTGGCTCCATTTTACAAATGAAGAAACTGAGGCCCAAAGACAGAATGGGACTTGAGCAAGATGACAACATTAGCTAAGGTCAGTGTGGGGACCTGATGCCAGGTCATAAACTCTTAGATCCAAAATTACAGGTCAATTGTCTAATTCCTCAAGTTCCAAATGAAGAAACTGAGTAAGCTGAGAGGCAAGATTCACATTCAGGTCCTCTGTCTCCAAATAGAATGTTCTTCCCATTTCACCACTTTCATTTGCCACTAGCTGTTCTGTTTGATTTTGACTCCATCATCATCTTCAGCATGCCTTGCCCATGAAAAACTCATCAGATAGTTTCATCACCAAGAAACTTATTAGTCCTAGAGAGTGCTTCAGCTTTGCTCCTCATACTTCATGAGTATCCTCAGCTGCATCTGACCCTCTGATTGGAAGGCTGGAGAATGAAGGAAAAAAATTCCTCCTACAGTCATATAGAGCTCAAAATGCCAGCCAGCTCTTCACTTGCCATGGGCTGATCTGCTTGGTTTCTATTCCATTATCATCTTTAGTACCCTCTGGTACTCCCACCTCCTCATCCCCTTCAGCTTCCTTTTCTGCACTGTCTTCACTCATTAGATTGTAAGTTCCTTGAGGGCAAGGACCATCTCTTTTTTTTCTTGTATATATATATCCTGAGCACTTTGCTTAGTGCCTGGCACATAGCAGCAGCTTAATAAATGTTTATCATATTGTATCATCCTATTCATTCACTTGAAGTCAAGTTCTCTTTACAGTTCTTTATTTTCATTGTTGTTTTGAGTTGTTTCAGTCATGTCTGACTCTCCATGACCCCATTTGGATTTTCTTGGCAAAGATATTGGGGTGGTTTGCTATTTCCCTCTCCAGCTCATTTTACAGATAAGAAATTGAGGCAAACAGGGTTAAGTGACTTGCCCAGAGTCACACAGCTGGTAAATATCTGAAGTCAAATTTGGACTCATGAAGATGAGTCTTCCTGACTCCAGGCCCAGTACTCTATCTACTGTGCCACCTAGCTTCCCTATAATTCTTTATACTGTCTCTGATTTAAATATTCCTCAGTTTCCATGTTTGATCTAGTTCCTGGGTCAGATCTACTATACATGACAGTTTAATTTCTTTCCTTGTAGGTTTCCATGATGTTTGTCCTGAAAAGGATGTTTATATTGGTAAGTTCCACTGAATTATTTATGTCATCAAATAGCAGACTGTCTGGTCAATTTGCCAGTACATGTTGTTCTTTTGTTAGGCTTCTCTCTTAAAGTGGTGGTTGTCTAAAATGTCCTTAGGTTCATACTGAAATGCCCTCTCTTTCCGCAGCAGAAAAAATTCAACTTTCAGTCTGGATAAGCATGAAACTGTCAGAAAGGATGCCCTCTAAACCTCGTTTTGTCTCTAGTTTGCTTTGAGTCCTTGATTTTATAGCTTAATGACAACACAGAGTGCTGCATTTCAAGTCAGAGAAAAAGATTTGAATATACAGAACTATTTTCTACCCGTGAGACCCTGGGCAAATCATCTCTCCTTTTAGGGACTCAGTTTCTACATCTATAAAGTAAGGATGTTGAACTAGATGATCTCTAATGCTGCTTATATTTTTGGGGTTCATCATTTCCCATCATCTTTCTGGCTTAATAGAGAGATCATTTCCTGTTATTCCTGATCCAGATATTTGCCTATCAGACAAAAGTGTAGGTGAATCAAAAGCTTGTGTCTCCGTGTTCTGACTCATGCATTGGTAGTATTCAATTCCATAAACATTTATTAGACACTTACTGTATGTAAAGCACTATTCTAGGTGAAGGGGACACAAAGATGGAAAATAACATAGTCCTTGCCTTCAAGAAGCTTACAGAGGGAATATATACATATGTATCATATGCTTCTTATGCACTTACAGATTCAATTTTTATTATTTATATGTGTGTATATATATATATTTATATAATCATTTTCCTGATATCCTCTAGTACGCTAATGCCTCCCTACCCTGAAATTTTCTTATATGTATTGAATCATAGGAGCTTAAAAATCTGAAGGGATTTGAAAGATCATTGTCCAACCACTTTATTTTACCGATCTCTCTCTCTCTCTGTCTCTCTGTGTCTCTCTTTCCCTCCCCCTCTCTCTCTGTCTCTCTCTCTGTCTCTCTCTCTGTCTCTCTCTCTCTCTGTCTCTCTCTCTGTCTCTCTCTTTTCCTCCCTCTCTCTCTCT
>NW_020948840.1:14917757-14929193 GCF_900497805.2 Vombatus ursinus
TCTCTCTCTCTCTCTCTCTCTCTCTCTCTCTCTCTCTCTCTCTCTCTGTCTCTGTCTCTCTCTCTCTTTCTCTCTCTCTCTCGTCCCACATGTGCACATGAGAGTCAGTGTCTCATAATATACAGAGAGCCATGCCTCAGAGTCAGGAACACTCCGGTCCAAGTCTCACTTCTGACACATTGTGGCTGCGTGATCTTGGACAAATCCCTTAACCTCTCAAAGCCTCAGTTAACTAATTCTCTGGGACTGTACAATAAACAACAGCTTCCAATAGCTTCCCATCTACATTGGCAGAGGAATTTCCTCACCCTATGCCAATGAGATTACAGATGGAAACCAAAAGGGGGAAAGAGAGAGGGTGGGGGGAGGGAGAGAGAGAGAGAAGCAGTCTGATTACTGCTACTAGACTGTAAGGTCCTCAAAAGAATCACTCATATCTTATTTACCATTCAGTCTCCTTTAGATCTTGTCCTCTGTTCCCTGCATTTGATTCAACAAATACTTATTAACACATATGACCATGAGCAATTCTCTTCGCCTCAATGACCCGGGCAGCTCTCTAAAGACTGGAAGTTAGAGACAAGCTGTCAATCTACATTTGGTAAAGGGAGTTTCCAGACCTGGAACTTCAGATACTGATTAAATCCCAAGTATGGACTTCCCACCTCCACAAAAAAAGTGAAAGCACAGTAGGAAAAATTTTAGATGAGCAAGTGAATGTGTACTTCCACATTTTCTCATCTCAAAGGAGTATAAACCAGTGTAGTGCTGAAATCTGCCAGTACACTCAACAGTAATCTATATTCTTCCAGATCTTTTTTGTTTTGGTTTGATTTGGTTTTTAAAGACTAGGTCTCCCTATGTTGCCAGGGCTGAAAGTACAGAGACTGCTCAAAGGCACAGTGCCACCCTGATGAGCACAGAAACTTTGACCCATTTTGTTTTCCAACTTGGGCTAGTTTGTCCCTCCTTAGGTAACCTGGTAGCCCCTATTCCTAGTGGCTGGCCATTTTAGTGGTTTTGTGTGGCATTAATTCAGACACCTGAACTTATTTTGGACACTGGATGGGCTTAGTCTACTGTAATTCAAAATTCAAAAGCTCAAGAGATCTTCCAGCTTCAGACTTCCCAGTAGCAGGGATGACAGGTATGTACCATAATGCTCTGGTATTCTTCTAGATCTAAAGACATTTTAACCCTAGGATAGAAGAATGAGAAAGGGATGAAATCAAAACATTTTTGTAGCCCTTGCCTATTTGATTTTTTGCCCCAAGGAGGAAACACTGAGCTCGGCATTACCCTTTTTATCATTAAACCAAACACAAGCTTTTATATCTGGGATGAATACCCATAGCTGTCTCCATCTCCAAACTGACCATCCTCTGATACCCTCTGTGCTCTAACATTATGGATTGTCATGTTCCTATTTCCAAACCAGACACATCTAGAAAGCTAGACTAGGTAAGGTTGGTCCATGACATACTATTTCATAAATATCCTCTTTACATATTACTGTTAAGAATGAACTATCTTTGTAGTGGTTGTACATGGTAGATAGTACACATACAAATACTAGAGAGGTAAGACAAGTACAAGTACTAGTTAGGTAGTACAAGTAAGAATATTAGGCTTAATGGTCAATAAACAAGCATCTAGGCACTAGAGATACAAAGATATAAACAAAATAGCCCCTTCCCCCAAGGAGCTTATATTTTAGCAAATAAAATGACACACACAAAATATATACAATAAAGGCCAGAGAGGCAATGGAAAGAATTCTGGATTTGAAGTCAGAGGAAGTGGGTTCTGATTCTGCTGTTTCCTGTGTGACTTTGCGTGGATCATTTAACCATTCTGGGCCTCAGATTCTCCATCTGGAAAATGTACGGATTCAGACAGGAGTTGGATAAAATGATCTTTCAAATCTTTTCAGATTCTAAATCTATGTTCCAATGATTCTATAACTATAAGGCAATTTCAGGGTAAGCAGGCATTAGTAGCTGAGGGAATGAGGAAAGTCATAAAGGAAGAAAGTGTCTTAACATCACTTATTTATTAGCCATAAATAGGTCGTGATCTGTAGTGGTGAAGTGATTTCCATACTGGGAGCTCCTCACACTGACTAAATCAAAGATCCTTTTCACATTTCCCTAACACTGAGATCATAGTACTTATAGTACTTGACTCATAAAGATAACAGATTCTTGGCCAGGGATGAAGTAAACCGAACAAAGGAGGCTAAGAACATATCTTCCAGATATCTTGCAAATCTAATGAAAAAAAGCTTTAAACCTAAAGGACCAGAGGAGGAAGAAAACACACACATACCCCCACTCTCTCTCTCTCTCTCTCTCTTTTTCTCTCTCTCTCTCTCTGCATCCCAAGTTAGATAACATGGAGCATAGCTAAAAAGAAGAAAAAAAGAATAGCAGTTGAGATACTCAGAAGTTCACAAGAGATAAAATCCAAGAAAAAAGTCAGTGATAAAACTCATGGCTTCAAATGATTATTCACAAATGCTAGGAAACAAACAATTGGAATTAAAGGTCCTCACAGAAGGATGAAGATTTGACTTCATTAGGATCATTAAAACTTGGGCTGGATAAAACCTCTGACTAGCTCTGGTAGGGGATACATTATTAAAAAGAATCAGAATAGATAAAATTGGGATAGAAGTAGGGTAGCATTGTATATTAAGAAAGTATATTCATGTGAGGAAACCTAGGAACAAGAAGGAGAAAATATTTGGGTGAAGGTCATTAGAGGGAGAAGTGATTTTCTTTAAGGGAGTATAATACTACAGACCACCTAAACAAAAACAAAAAAGAAACAGATGAGAAATTTGAGAAACAGGCCAAAATTCTGGAGTAGCTGCATTTTTAGAGTAGTGATTGAGGATCTCAATTATCCAGACATTTCCTGTAGCTCTCTGTGGCAAAAGCAAAGCAGCTAATAACTTCTTGACTTGTCTTAATGATTGTTTCAACCTTCAAAAGGCGGAGGAAGCAACAGGGGGAAATTTTCTTCTTAATTTAATTTTCACTAGCATGGAGGAACTGGTTGATGGGGTAGAAATGATGGGAACCCTAGAGGGAAGTGAGGACTGCCGCCCATAATTTCTGATAGAGGAGGGATCTGGGCATAGTCTGAAATGTACCCTAGATTTTGAGGAAGTAGATTTCAAAAGGTTCATAGGAAGGATATATAAGATTCCATGGACTAAAATGCTACAGGGAAAATAGCCCAAGGAAGGGAAGAATGCCCCCAAATGAAATGATGAAGATAAAAAGGGAAACAATTTCAATGAGGAAACATGAGATTTATCTTGAGAGACTAAAGTGGATGTACAGGTAAATCACAAACTAACTTAGATTTTTAAAAGGAATGTGCAGAAGACCAGGAAGAAAGGATAACAATAACAAAGTGACACAGTTCTATAAAAATAGCCTGGAGAACTGAAGCTCAGAATGACCTTAAGCTGGCAAGGGAAGCCAAGGACAATGACAACAACAACAAAAACAACATTGGTTTTTTAGTTTGTTTTTAGCTATAATAGGAGAGAAACAAGAGAACAAAGAAGGAAAAGGACCTTTACTTGGGTATATAGTATGATACTCACTGACAATGGAGAGAAGGCAGAGTTACTCAATCATTATTTTATTTTTGTTTTCTCTGACAATGAGAATGACCTCTGCATTGGAAATGACAAAGAATAAAGTGACTCACAAGGGTTTGGTACGCAGAATAGACAGTCAAACAGTAAGAGAGAACTTATCTATTTGTCCTTGTTGAATTCACTTAGTCTGACCCAGAAGAACTTTAAATCGGAGTAATGAAAAAATTGGCAAATGTGATTGCTGAAATAGAAACAAGACAAGGGAAAACAAGCGAAGCACCTGGAGGAGGGCAAAGGTTGTCCTATTTTTCAAGAAAAGGAAGGGAACAGTTTGCAGCCTATCAGTTGGTAAACTTAGCTTTGATTCCTGAGCAAATTCTATAAGGGATAATTCAAGAGATGGTTGGGGAACATCTAGAAAGGAAAGCAGTGATTACAAAGAGATCTATCTAGTTCTTTCAAGAACAGGCCATGCCAGATTATCCTCATTCCTCCCTTTTTTTTGGGGGGGGAGAAAGAAGGGAATGCAGTAGAAGTAGTTTACCTGGATTTTTAGCAACACTTTTCGTGAAGTTCCTCACATTATTCTTTTGGAGAAGATGCAGAGATATGGATCAAATGATAACAAAGTCACACTCACTGGTTTGTCTGTCAAATCACAGTTAACATTCAATGTCAGCATGGCAGGAGATCCCTTCTGGAGTATCCCAGGATGTGTGCTTAACCCTGAGCTCTTTACCATTTTTATCAGAGACTTGGACAAAGACACAGATGGCATGCCATTCAGGATTTCAGGTGACAATAGCTTGACATTTCTACCTGCCAGAGGATGACCTGTATATCAGACTCAACATAATGAAGATTAAGCTCATCTTCTTTCCACCTAACCCTGACCACCTCACCAATTTCTCTGTTTCAGTTCATGGTATCACCATCCTCCAACATGCTTCAGACTCAAAATCTTGGAATCATCTTTGACTCTTCTGGTTCTCTAAACACCTCTCATGCCTTGCCACCACAGCCCCCAGCAACAAACAGTTATGAACTCCTGGGAATTCTATTTCCATAAGATCTCTTCCAGATATTTCTTCCTCTCCACTCATACTTTTTGAAGTCTTCCCTTATCACCTGAAATGACAGTCCTCTCTCTCTCCTAACAGTGTCCTACAGTACTTTGCCTGATTTTTCCTCGGCTTCTTTCCATCATATTCTACCCTATATAATACTCATCTGCATAGGTCTATTTCCCTCTCATACCTACCTGCTACTAAAAAAGTAAGCTACTTGAGGACAGGGACCATCATTAAAAATAATGATAGTCATAACCTCAGAACCTAACATAGTACTTTTACATAGTAGACACTAAAATATTTACTTTTTTTTAAATTAGGGGAGATGATACCAAGGCCCCCTGGTTTGCTTTAGGACTCTTATAAAGCCAGCCTTCCAATTCTCAAGCTTCTCTTTGGGAATAATGTGAGTACATATACATAATGGGAAACTGCTTTAACTCTTTCTCTCTTTTATTATAAGTAACTGAAAGCTGTTTGTAATAGTAAATGTAATGTTGGAACTGGAGTCAGGAGAACTGAAAGGTGCACCCTGGGAATCAATATGAAGTGACTGGAAAGGTAGGTGGGAGCCAGACTATATGGGGTTTTACATACCAAGCTGAGGATTTTGGATTTAATTCTAGAGACATTAGGAAAGCATTGAGTTTTTTGAGTGAGGGGACAGAGGACTGTGTGACGTGATCAGATCAGTGTAAAAATCTAGGCACAGGGAACATCTAGTTGCCAATTTTCCTCCCCTCTTTCCTTGCTTCCTTCTGTCCCTTCCTTCCCTCCAGCATTTATCTCAGTTAAGTAATACCAATCATAGCTCAAATTTATGTCATACTTAACATATTACAAAACTTCACCACATGCCATGATAGCATCCCCATTTTACAAATGAGAAAATTAATCCTCAGGGAAATCAAGTGACTTCCTCCAGGATACACAGCTAGTGAGATATATGCAGGTTGTGAACACGTGTCCCCTGATTAGAGAGTGTTTGCTTTACTACATTATAATAGGAGAAAGTGAGGTGGGGAGAGGTAGACAGGTATAGAGTAATAGTCTAGAAACTTGAGGAGAAAGAAACAGCTTCAAGACCTGAGAACGCTATAAGATATCATTAGGAGATGAATATAAATTTTGCCCAGCTAGCTGCAGTGAGGTTCAATCTGAGGTTAAGTAGTATGAATTTGTGGTAGATCAACCCATAAGTGCCATTTCATGATTTTCTATAGAAATACTAAGAAACTTAGGTGCAGGAAGAAGAAATTGTATGAGGAGGATTGCCCAGTGTTGCAGATTGGCAAGGCTGGCATATCAGAAAGTCAAGGGAGTGCTAACAAGAGCATCATTAACTTGGCTGGCTTAGGAGATGGACTGGTAAGGAGGGATCAAACCAAAAGAGTGTCAATAGACTGGAAAGCTATGGAAGGGTCATGAAACATGTCTGTTTGTGACGGGTAACAGGTTCAGCAGAGGTGAAAGGTGGTATAGAACAGCACAACAGTAAAAGGTTTCTGAACATGCAACGACAGATAATTAATTAAAAATCAAACACATTGGGGCAGCTAGGTGATGAAGTGGATAGAGCTCTGGCCTTGGAGTCAGGAGGACCTGAATTCAAATCCGGCCTCAGACACTTGACACATACTAGCTATGTGACCCTGGGCAAGTCACTTAACCCCGATTGCCTCACCAAAAAAAAAAGTAAAAAAAAAATCAAACGCATAATGAATCCAATGTGTTTCTGACAGGTCTTGCCTATGTTGCATCTCACTTCTTCATTGCAGCCTTGGTTCTGAACACAGGGCATTCATACTTTGCACTGTGCATGCCCTCAGGTCATGCAACACCAATGAACCCTGCTGCAACTGGAAAAGGGGTCACAAGTAGAAAAGGTTTAAGAAGCCCTGGTATAGAAGAATCAAGAGGAGGATGTGGTTGGAGAGAAAAAACTTTTCAGGTTGAGGCCTTGGAGGCACAGGAACATCCCATGTTATGTAACTGTTCTGAGTGGCTAACATGGCTGAAGAGGGTGAAAACATCAAAGGCTGATGACAGAGAAAAGGATTGAAAGACAAGTGTTAAAGTCTCTGATGAAAGTGGGAGAGAGACCTATTGGTTCTAATTTTTACTTACAACATCACTAATGTGAAAATATATTTAATAGGAATGTATATGTATGGCCTATATCAGATTGTGCGCTGTCTTGGGGAGGGTGGTGGGGAGGAAGGGGGAGAAAAATTTTAAACTCAAAAGCATGTGGAGGTGACTGTTGATAAATCAAAATAAATTAATAAAAAAAATTTTAAAAAAAGAAATCAGGTGCTGTTTTGGGTGGAGAGGAAGCTTCAACTATGTCTAGACCAGAGGTGTCAAACTCAGGCCACAGAAACAGGTTAAAATGTAATTGGGAAGTGTTTAACAGAATAATTAAAAATACAATATAATATTTTAAAAAAAAAAGGAAGTAGGAGAGAGAAAGCCCTGGGTGTGGTCAGGCAAGTGACCCTAAAAACAGGCAGAGGGTATGGGAACATAGGAAAATGGGAAGGTTTCAAATAAGGAGAGTGATAGAGAGTTTGGAAGTGGCGTGAAAGAACAGGGAGTAAGTCCCTTCCTTAATAATAATAATAATAACAGCTAACAGTCATTAGTACTTACTATGTGCCAGGCACTAATGCTAAGTGCTTGACAGTAATTATCAAATTGGATCCTCAAAACAACACTGGAAGGTGAGTGCGATTATTATCCCCAGTTTACAGATGAAGAAACTGAGGCTGAGGTTAAGTAAATTGCCCAGAATTACATGACTAATAAGTGTCTGAGGCTGGATTTGAACTCAGGTCTTCCTGACTTCAGGCCTAGTACTTTAATCATTGTGCCACCTAGATGCCTTCTTTTCTGCCTGAATCTGGAAATGGTCACTAATAAGGAAGGTAGTAGCATGGGGGAAAGCCAAGTACAGCCGAAGGAACCAGTAGAGAGTCCGAGGTGACTAGAACGGTCTTGGAAAGGGCATTTCTGTAAGAAGCCTTTCCTGATCCCCCTCCCCTTATGGATTATCTCCAATTTGTCCTGTATATATCTTGTTTGTTCATAATTGCTTGCATGTTGTCTCTCCCATTAGACTATGAGCTCCCTGAGAACAGGGGCTGGTTTTTGCTTTTGTTTCTTTTTGCCTAAAGTTATTTGTATCCTCAGTGCTTAGCACAGTACCTGGCACATAGTAGGTACTTAATGAAGGCTTATTGACTGACTGGATATCTTGTTATAGGATGACTTGGATGTAAAACTTGACAGACCTCTGTGGTACAGTAGTAGAGTGCTGTACTTGGAATCAGGGAGACTCATCTTCCTGAGTTCAAATCCAGCTTCAGACACTTCCTAGCTGGGTCATCCTTGGCAAGTCACTTAATCCTGTTTGCCTCAGTTTCCTCATCTGTAAAATGAGTTAGAGAAGGAAATGGCAGACCACTCCAATATCTTTGCCAAGAAAACTCCAAATGGGGTCACAAAGAGTCAGATATGACTGAAAATGACTGAATGAAAAGACTAAAATCATCATCTTCCCTCCTGAACCTGACCCTCTTTCCAACTTCCCTGTTTCTGTGGCTTGCAGCTTTATTTGTCAATATATCCACCATAGAGAGGCAGCCTTGGAGTCAGAGAGACTTGGGTTCAAATCCTGATTCTGATATATTCTTACTGTGTAATCCTGGGCACACAGGGTCTTCTTAATAACATTTATATTGTTCCTACTATGTGCCAGGCACTGTGCTAAGTGCTTTATAAATATTACCTCATTTGATCTTCACAACAACCCTGAGAAATGGGTGTTATTATTTTCATTTTACAGATGAGGAAACTGAGACAAACAGAGGTTAAATGTCTTGTCCAGGGTCACACAGCTAGTGTTAGAGGCTGCATCTGAACTCAGGTCTTCCTGAGTCCAGGCCTGGTACTCCGTGTGCTGGGCCACCTCACTGCCTTCTTATCGCCCCAGAGAGCTCTCCAAAACTGTAAGACATGAAGCAGGTACACATCTACCTTGATATAGACCTTGCGTATGGTAGGCACATAGTAGGCACCAATAAATTTTTGTTGAATTCAATCAACTACCCCATGAGGAAGTCTGACAGAATAGAAAGGGCACTGGGTCCAGAATCAAAGGGTCTGGGTTCAAATTCTGCCATTTGCTACCTATAGAATTTTGGGTTGTTCATTTCCCCACCTCTGTAAAATGAAAGGCTCTCAATAAGTGATCCCTAAGTTTGCTTTAAACTCTAAATCCACTGAACTCCGTGTATAGGCATCTCTTCAAGAATTAGTCTATTGGAGGAGCTATGTGGCACAGTGGATAGAGCACTGGTCCTGGAGTCAGGAGGACCTGAGTTCAAATCTGGCCTCAGACACTTGACACTGTCTGTGTGACTTTGAGCAAGTCACTTAACCCTGATTGCTTTGAAAAAAAAAAAGAATTAAAAAAAATAGTCTATCACAAACAGCCATATTGGACTATCATGACCTTAAGCAAATCATTCTCTATCTCTGCAAAATGAGGGGATTGGGCTACACGGCTTCTCAGGTTCCTTCCAGCTCCAAGTCTATGGGCCCAATCCTATGAGAAAAACCTGAAAAGAAAAGCAGTTGGATTTAGCTAGGGGTCCCTTTAAGTTGCTGGGAAAGAACATTTATGCTACGTTACTAAGGCTTTTAAAAGGCAATGTTCTGTGCTGATGGTCTCTCTGCTGTATAGATAATTGTAAAACAAACTCCATATTTCAGTGACACCCTTTCTAATTACATCTCACCTTCATTAGGCTATTAAAGTGATAAATGGTAGCAATTACATTGAACCCCACTGAAAACATTCTATCTGTGACACACACTGACTAGAACATGAGTTATTTACCCAGGATCCTGGAAGAACCCGGCTGCCATCGGGAAGCTGACAAAAAGAAGCCCCATTCACTCTGACAGTCGCCTTAGGCCTCCCAGAGGAGGGGAGGCACACAGGTCAGGTGGAAACTCCACCTTGGCACCTACTGCCCCTGCTGGGTTTGCCAGATGCCTGGGTGCAAGAGACAGAATCCCTCCATATTTATTATTAACTGAGTGGGACAGTGGGGTGGGCAGGGGAGGGTTGTAGCAGGATGGAGCTTTGGGTAGTCAGCATTTCAGAGGTACTCTCCCCTGCCCTTAACTGTCCCTTTATAGTTACATAGAGAGTCATGACAGATTACTCCTCAACACTAACCAGGCCTGACCTGTCATGGGAGGCAGTGGGATATAGAGGAAAGAATGCTGGTTTTGTAATCATCGGATCTGGGTTTGAATTCCCACTGTGTCCTTAATCACTTAACTTAATTAGCTTTCTCACCTGTAAAATGGGGAATTGGACTAGATCAGGGTCCTTCACCTGTACTTCTATTAAAAAATTTTTTGGTAACTATATTTCAATATAATTGGTTTCATTTGTAATTCTGTGTATTTTTTTTTTATGTATTAGAAAACATTATTCTGAGAAGAGGTCCATAGGCTTCACCAGATTGCCATAGGGCTTCAAAGGGCACAAGAAGTTAAGAACCTGAGGACAAATGATCTCTAAGGTCCCTTCCAGCTCTAAAACTTCTGTGATGAAGATGCTAATTCTTTTCAATGGCTTTTACTATGAGGAACAGGTCCAGAGTATGAGCAGGTATTGGGATGGGAATCATTTTCTGAAAGCAAGACTGGGACTATGATCTGACAAGGGATTTGTGGGGTCATTTGTTTTACAGGGATAGTAGGACAAATTATTTGAAACCATTGTGTAGTGCATTTAGTTTGGTTTGGTTTTTGTTGTTTAGTAAATGAGTTGTGTCTGACTCTTTGGGACTCTATCTGGGCTTTTCTCAGTTAAGATACTAGAGTGGTTTGCCATTTCTTTCTCCAGCTTATTTTACAGATGAGAAAACTGAGGCAAACAGGGTTAAATGACTTGCCCAGGGTCACACAGCTAATAGGTGTCTGAGGCCAGATTTTAACTCAGGTCCTCTCGACTCCAAGGCTGGCACTCTATGCACTGCACCACCTGGCTGCCCCTTGTTTGGTTTAATTTATTTTTATTTGAGTTTTTATTTTTTTTTTCCAAAATCCTATATACCCTCTCCCTAGAACTACCACCAACCCAGGTAAGAGTGCTAGATTCTGGAATCAGATGATCTGCATTTGAATCTTGGCTCTGGCACTGAATTCCTTTGTGACCTTGGGGCAGTCCTGAGACCCCCTTGACTTTAGTATTTTCATCTTTAAAACGAAGGGATTAGACTACATGAACTCTAAAATCCCTTCCAGCTTTAAGTCTAAGATCTTTCGATTCTCCATCCCTCCACTCACTCCTACCCTTACCCCCAGGAAATTCAAATGAAGTTCTCTTTAATCTTATCCCGTTGTATTTTCCAGTGGAAGTCTTTGGCTCCCTAGACTTGGTGGTATTCTCCAATCATGGGAGCACTGGAAGGAATTGCCTGCTGAGAACCTCAGCTTTCCAGGGAATGGAATGAAATCTGACTGAAATCTATTCCATCAGAGTTCTGCCCCTACAGCTCAGCTCAGACTTAGACTGTAATCTCAATCTCATTGATCTCTCAATCCTTTGACCCTTCCAGGTCCCTAAGTCTCTGGTTCCCAGGGTTCAGTAACCTCTCATATCTAACCCTAATTAACTATTTTCTTCTTCTTCTTCTTCTTCTTCTTCTTCTTCTTCTTCTTCTTCTT
>NW_020948840.1:14929203-14931063 GCF_900497805.2 Vombatus ursinus
TTCTTCTTCTTCTTCTTCTTCTTCTTCTTCTTCTTCTTCTTCTTCTTCTTCTTCTTCTTCTTCTTCTGTTGCTGCTGCCATCAGAACCTTAAAACTTCATGAGAGGTATCCTCAAATCAGATATTTCAAATAAATTCAGTTTGTGGGATGAGAAGAGGGAAAGACCTTGGAACTTTGAATCTTGGAAACAAAAGGCCCTATAATGCAAAAGACCCTAAGACACCACCCTGAAGAGTAAACAAGTCACCTGGGTACCCCACCGACATCACTGGGTTGAAGCATTGCATGCCAGGAGGAGCTCATGTATGAACTCTCTTTTAGTTGCTTCCTATTTTAATTGATCATACCTGTTAACTAGATTCCAGGTCTTTCCGTCATTTCTGTCTGCTGAAGCACAACAGTACTTAACCCAGAGACTGGCACATAATAAGCACTTAATAAGTACTTGTTGACTGGCTGACAGTACCAGTGCTACCACTGCCTTCTCTATTGGGGTTCCCTGTGGCAAAGCTCTCATTACTCTGTCCTGCTTTTGACTCTGGCTGCTACTAGCCCTGAATATACTCTCCTTCCTCCACTTCTCCCCATCCCTTCCCCTAACAGTCCTTCTTAACATCATGTCATAAATGCCCCCTCCCCCCTTAGGTCTTATTTACAAGGGAACAGAATAATATAACTTCAGAAATAATATACAAGGGTAAGAACGGTCTTAGGTAACTGAAGCCACATTTGAACTCAGGTCTTCTTTACACCAGGCTTAGTACTCTACCTGGCTGTGTGACCCCAGGTAAATCACTTAACCTCTGCTTGCCTCAGTTCCCCAACAGTGAAATTGGGATAATAACAGCATCTATCTCCCAGGATAGTTTTGAGGATCAAAGGAAATAGTATTTGTAAAGTACTTAGCACAGTACTTGATACATAGTAGGCACTATATAGATATTTATTCCCTTAGTACTTAACACAGTACTTGATACGTAGTAGGCACTATATAAATATTTATTCCCTTCTCTTCTTCCCCTATACTACAGTCTTTTCCTAATATACACCTTTCTGACTCTAAGACCCGTTTCTTGTAATTAGGGAGAACAGTTAGGTCAAAACAACCTAATAATAATGATAGCTCACATCAAAGTGTGCAATCTTTAAAATCTGCAAAGCACTTTACATATATTATCTCATTTGATCTTAATAACCACCTTATTGCTATCATTAATTCTGTTTTAAACAAGAGGAACCGGGGACTCTGCGAATTGGGAAACAATTGAGAATCACCCAAGGTGCCACAACTATTAAGTGTCTGAGGAAAAACTAAAAAAAAAATAAATAAAATAAAAAATAAAAAGTTTTCCTGACTCCAAACCATTGCTTTCTCCACTGTAGCCGTGGTCTCCCAAATTTGGCAGGACATGCAGTGTTCAGTATCCACGGTCCCCCACCTTCTAATTGGCAAGATTGCTCCCTCCTTTAGTATGTCAATGGTGTAGCCTCCCTCCCTCTATTCTTTCCTCTCTTTTCGCCTGCTCCCATGGCCCCAGAAGCAATAAGGTTCTGATCCTTCTGCCTTTCACTTCAAAGTGCTTTGTTACAAAGGTCTTTCCCTGAAAGGCCAGTTGGCCTAGACTGACCCAAAGCCCCAGACATTAAACCAGGGTCTTACTAATCACTACCTTGCTAGCAAACTGTCCTCCTCAAACCAAAGGAAAGAAAAGGGCACATTTTCTACAGACAAGTAACATTTTGTGGTTTTCTCTCTTCTCCTTGAAAATGTATTCTAATGTTCTAAAAGTGCATGAAGATAACATCACACACACACACACACACACACACACACACACACACACACACACACACACACAC
>NW_020948840.1:14931073-14996420 GCF_900497805.2 Vombatus ursinus
CACACACACACACACACACACACACACACACACACACACACACACACTGCTGTTGGAGGCTCTCAGGGCCAAAGGCTCACATTAGCCAATGTGTGTGTTCTGAGTACCACGTGCACTAGATTGACACAAGAGAGGTGAGGTCCCTGCCTACCTTTGATAATAGCCTCAGGATTGTTCCCTCAATGACGGATTGTCTTCCTTGTGCCTCGGTCAGTGCTTTGATAGTGTGGGATTGCCAACATTCAAGGATCCGTAGAAATCAACTAGCGCAAAGTCTCCCTTTATAAAAGAAGAGACACAGTCGTTACATGATTTTAACAGTGTGACACAGGGTATAATACGATTCAATAAACATTTATTAAATGCCTGGTATGTGCCAGGCACTGTGCTAAGCACCGGGGATATAAATAACAAACAAAAAGATGGTCTTTGCCCTCAAGGAGCTTTCAATCTAATGAAGAAAGGCAACACAAAAAAGGAAGCTTGGAAAGTGGTGGGGGAAACCAGGGTATCTCTTTCCATGGAGTTGAAGCTAGACATAGGTGCAGATGGAGAAGGGAATTAATTGAAAGTCCAAGTTCTGCCCCCTATAGAGGAAAGTTTTGGGAAGAGTTTGGTATTCCATTCTCTAGCCCTCCAGTCAAAGGAAAGAGGAGGTTGTTTCCAAAGTTTGAGTAAGGAGCATAGTGATGAGATTAAAACCAATCAGTTTATCCTGGGAGGGCTTCTTGTTCCAACCAGTCAGAGCTACAGATAGACAGCAGAGTGAGCTGAAAGTCCAGTGATCTGCACCTGTCCCTCCCAGCTTATCCTGGGAGAGGCAGATAATACAAGTGCTGCTAGATCCAGATTAGTGCTAATAATGAATCCTCTGAAGTGGTCCCATCATTTAAATTTGTACTACATATTTCACTTGGGCTAGAATTGTAAAACACTATATGAATGCTAGTTATTCTTATATTCACTTATTTATATTATATTCACTTATTATTATATTCTCTGACTTAAATACTAGTGTCTTTCTATTAGATCATAGTAGTCAAAAGATGTGTGACTCCGTTGAAGTGAGCGGAGGACTCCTTGCATCCACTCTCTGAATTAGGAATTTAATGAATTGCTATATCAAAAAATAAATAAAAAAGGAATCATTCTTCAGAGGTTACGCTTTAGAGGCCAGAAGCCTTTTTTAATGAAGCAAGACAGGTTCTTGAATAGTAGATACGTAGTCTATCACAAGAACTCACACTTTCAACAAATACAGTACATCACAGTACATTAAATGCAGAATGTAATACAATTACAAGACATTAAGGCTTAAAACTACATTAACACTTCAGGGACGTGTATTTATTACTCAAAACCTTTCCAGATTGGAAGGAGCTGCCAAAATTTGCACTCCATTGGCATAGCCTTCAAGGGCCCAGTGTCACCTCCATGCCATAATGTGGCATCAAGATAGATAGAATTTTAATGGAGGTGGCTTCAGGATGTGATAATTAGCACTGTTCTCCCTACAGAATTCCTATGGATGGTATAAGGACTTGATGCAATAATGGAGCCTGTCCCCTGACTTCCTCTACATTGGAGAGGTGGCTTGCTTAGAAGTCTAAGATGGGGAAAAGTCCATCACTTGAGAAATGACTGAACTAATTGTAATATTTAAATGTAATGGAAAATGATTGGACCATAAGAAATGATAAAAGAGATGGTTTCAGAGAAACCTGGCAATTTCTACAAATCTCTCTAGAATACACTGAGTAGAATCAGGGAATAATTTATATACTAACAAGAATATTAGAAAGGCAAATAACTTTGAAAGCTTTTAGAACAATGACCATCCATGATTCTAGAGGACCAATGATAAAGAATGCCATCCATTGCCTGATAGAGTGGAGGTGGACTCAAGTTGCAGATAGAGACATGGTTACTGGAGGATTTGTTTTGTTATATTATGTATATTTGTTACAAGGAATTTTTTTTCCTTTTTCCAGTGGGGGAGAGAGAAAATAAATGCCTATTAATTGAAAAACACTTAAAAAAATTCTCTACAATTTAGGGGAGTTACAGTTTCATTGGCTTTTATTCTTAAATATTGCCTTAGGGAAGGAGGGTCCCTGGGTTAAGGGAGAGGTTGACTGGCTTTGCTGCTGCTCAGTACAAAGGAATAACCCCTGTTTCTCTGCTCTATTTTCTGTATGAATTTTAGAACATTGAAAAATGCTTGAGATAATGACCAGGCAGTTCATGACCTAAAGATAAGGCATAGAGAGAAGATTTTTCAGCAACATGGCAGGCTCCTGAAGACACAGAAGGATTCTACAATGCATTAAACACTGAAGAAATGCAATGGGATGTAAGGAAAAATGACACTGGGCCAGGAATCAGGGGAGAACTGGTTTCAAATCCTGCATAGTATACATGTTAGCTCTGAGACCAGGGTAAGTCATTTAACTTCTGTAGGGCTCACTTTTCTCTATTGTACTATAAGAAGTATACTTGGAAAGTGTGAGGGTCAATGCAACAATAATGACCAGGCAACTGGTCTCAGAGTCAGGAGGACCCAGGTTCAAATCCTGCATCTGTTATATATTGGATGCTGGGTAAGTCACTTAAATTCCCAGTGCCCAAGCCAATTCTCTAAAACTTAAAGATAGGCATTGTAGCACATTGGTAGAGAAGATTTTCTTATTAAAAATTTCCTTACATTAGCAGTTTTCAAAAATGCGAGTTACTCTTATATTCACTATGTGATCCAGAGACCCCTGGGATCCTTAAAACCTAACTATGTTCATAATAATCCTAAGATGTTTAAATTTCTAATATAGTTAATATCAGTAAATATAACCGACATGAATAGAGCTCTTTAGAAGGTCCTCAATAGTTTTTAAGAATATAAAGAGGTCTTAAGTTCCAAATGTTTAAGAACTACTTCCCTACATCAATGAAATCAGAGGCTTATGCCAAAAAAAATTCCTATAGTACCAACTTCATAGTGTTTCTGTGAAGATTTAATGAGATTGCACATCAAAAGTGTTATATAAATATCAGCTTTTATTATTGTCAAAACCAAGAAAGAGGTGCTGATGACCAGTACTTGGCTATATTCAGTAGTAAAGGACCAGCTGTTAATCCAATGGCTCATTTCTCATGTTGGATCTGCACCATCCAACATGAGAGGGCACTCCAGGGTAGCGGCCCAGCTCCTGTTGACTCTCAGGAAGCAGGCTACCTCTTGGCCCTCAGTTCTGCTGTTTTATGGGAAGTCCTATTTATCTTAACCTATGGTTGTTTGTTTGTTTTTTAAAGGATTCTTGACTCAACTCCCATCCTACTAGAAAAAGTCTTTATGTCATTCCCTGTTGTCCTTACTAACTACTCCAGCCTCTATACACAGTTAAAATGAAATGGAATGTGATAAATGGTAATGAAATGTAAGCAGCAAAGACAGGCATTTTATAAGTGGCTTGTTTGATTGATTAATAATTGCAAGTACCTAATAAATGCTTGTTGAATGACCCATAGCTGAAATAATACTGTTAATAATAGCAACAAGTTACATTTAAGCAGCACTTTATGGTTACAAAACACTAATTTGATGTTCACAAAGCCCTTGTGAGGCATGCAAGGAAAATATTTTTACAAATATTTTACAAAATAGGCAATTGAAGCTCAGAGAGGCTAAATCATAGGGTCATATATAATAGATCAATAGTGGAAAGGAAATCTTAGTGGTGATCTATTCCAAATCCCCCATTTTACAGATAAGGCAACTGAGGTTCAGAGAAGTTAGGCAGCACCTGCAAGGTCACACAAATATTAAGCAGTAAAGGCAAGATTTGAACACAGGCCTCCCATTCCAAATACAGCATTTTTTTTCTTCTACCCCTTCTAGTCTTACCTAAGGCCACATAAATAGTAAGTGATAAAGCAAGGACTAGACCCAAATTTTATTCATGACACTTAGACTTACTCAACCCTTCTCTACATAATACATGAACTCCACATGTAACATTCAGAACACTTACTAAAACATTTGCAATGCATGAAGTGATATCCATGTCCAGTCCTGATTAGCTCTAGATCTTGGCTTCTGCTAGGATGCTTGAAGTGATGTAAACTCACTTTAGTCCAACAGAAGGGGAGAGGAGGGAGCAGAGAGCCCTTTAGATTGGATTGGTAGGATCTGAATCCAGGCCTTCTGATTCCAGAGGGATTGTTCATTATGCTAGGTCATGCTGCCTAAATGGGTGTGTTTTATTTTTTAAATGAAACATTTAATTGATTTCATTGGTGGAGGAATTTCCTCAAGACTCAGATCTCAATCCCTCCACTACTTAATAGATGGTCTCCATGAGTTTCTGTGTCCAATAGTTCAACCGATGCCAACCCTCTGATGAAGTACTTCTCCAAACTTAGCCAGGCAGTTTTTTGGACTGCAGATACATGGTACATCATTAGGCCTATATCTTATAGCTATAGAATTTCCAGGGTGGCAGGAATTCCCAGATCTTTTGTCCCACTGACCTAACTTTTGAAAACCCACAGTTGCCTTTATGTGATGAAACACTCAAATAGAACTTTAGTATGTAATTCTTAGGTCAGGCTCCCTCCTGATATGAAGGGCACATATTTCCTATAGGGACCTCTCGCTTCTCTGCCTTGCTGCCCCTATGTAGGTGGAACCTAGGAACATTAGTCAGTATCAGACAACTCCCTCCCCCCCAACCGTTCCACTCAGGGAATGCTCCAGCTCCCCTTGTAAGCACTCAAGCTCACAATGCTCAAAGCATAAAATAATTTCACTTTCAAATTATGGGCACAAAAGGGATTCACATTTCATTCCACAGAAAGATAAGACTCCCCCCTCCCCTTACTGAGCAACTCTGTGACTGTACTACCCTGGGTGGACTTCTGCAAGTGGGGAGGTTGAGGTTTGGTCCTGAACATCAGTGCTTCTTGCTGTGGCCTCTGTCGCTCGTGCCAGGTACCACTGGCCGCTGAGCCGTTACTCTCCACTGTCCTCCTTAGTTTTCTCCTCTAAGTAAACTCTTGTTAAGACTTCTGTCCTTATAATTCTGTCACACCCCCACAAGTGGCTTTCTTCAACTCCTCTAGAACCCTTCCCATAGCTGACTTTACTTTAAAAACACATCTCAGAACCAGAGGGCTTCCTTCCTTTTGAAAAGATTGTAGAGAAGTAGATGCCCATCAGTTGAGCAATGGCTAAACATATTGTGTCACATGAAGGGAATTGTATATTACTATGCTGCAAGAAACAACAAACATGATGAGTATAGAGAAACATGCTAAAAGATTTACACATACTAACACAGAATGAAATAAGCAGAGCCAAGAAAACAATATTCAATTACTACGAAACATAAATGTAAAGCAATCAAAAGTGAACATTACAAAATTACGAAGAACAAGCATGGTCCCAAAGAAAAGATATGAGAAGACTCTCCCCTCTAGGGGTATGCTGGTATATGTTTAACAACGGGCTCTCAAGAAAACGTTATACATTGTTAAATTTAATCTGCATTCTTAACATTTTCCAACTCCCTTTCTTAAACCAACAGTGAACAACATTTTAAATCAAGCCCTGATTTGTAGCACTTGCTGATTTCCAAGGCCTAAATGCTGAAAATTTAAGAATTGGCTTTCCTGAGCCAATATAATCTGGCTCCAGCATACCCCTTCTCTCTCCACTCAACCCCTACTCCTTTGCAGAGATGGAAGGTAGCTAGATGTGGTACATTGTACATATTTTCAGATTTTTTTCAATATATTGATTGGCTTTGAGGATTTTTTTCTCTGTATCCTCTTTTTTCTTTTTGTTTTCATTAATACATATTATTTGTTACACGGGTTGGCTCTTTGGTCCTCTGGGGAAAGGATAGTAGGAGAAAGTCTGGTGATGTAAAATATAAAACATGTCAATAAAATTTATTATTTTAAAAGGAAAGATTATATGTGTATATAATCTTTCCATGCATACACACACATGTACATGGAAGAAGAAAATACTTTGTCAAAACCAATACATCAACTGAGCCTGACAGTGTATGCCATGTTCCACGTCCATAGTCTTCCACCTCTTTGCTAGGAGATACAGGTGCATTTTCTCTTCTATTCTTCAGGGACAGAGTTGATAATTATAGTCTCACAGCACTTCATAAAATGCTTAAATGAATTTACATATTGTTAATTTTAGCAATATCTTCATGTAATTGAAAAATAAAGACATATGCACATATGAGACATTTTATTTACTCAATCTATAAGAAATGTTTGCTTATTTATTATTTTACAATTCTGTTGGAGCTAAATATGGATTGCAATGACAATGCTTGATGTGGCTATAGAGTCTGGACTTCTTGCAATAATTCCATACCCACCTCCCTTAACAGGAGTCCTAAATCTATAGGTTAGGAAGCACTGATCCAGAAAATTCACTTTGGGGGGGGTGGTTGAGCTTGGGGAAAATGTTGGGAAGGAAAAAAGGGGAAGTGGAAGCTATAATCAGAGCACCTAGAAATAATGGCAGTGTCAGAGAAAGGATAGCAAATAATTAGCTACAGAACTTCATTCCCAAGGTAGTCATACAAATGCTAAGAGCTGGGAAGGTCAAGAAGTTTAACACAATGAGGAGTTTAATGATCAGGGTAATTTAGAATGGAGTACGATCAACCAGCATTTATTCAATGCCGACTATATGCCAGGCATTATACTAAGCACTGGGTATACAGAAGCAAAATAAAATACGCCCTGCCCTCAAGGAGCTTAATTACTATAGAAAGGATAATTACAGCTTAACAGATGAAGTTTTATCCAAAGTCTTCAGGATCTGTTCTGAGAGGAACAAAGTTAATCACTAAGGTCTAAGGTCCTTGCGGAGGTCTGTGCCACCTTTACATGGTGGCTTCAGGGGTCTTATGTGAATGTCTGTTCATCTTCTTCAAGAATTGCATTTGGGAACATGTTGGCAAGACCTAAGCAGCTCAGAATTCTGACAAGGCTCTCTCACCTTCTATTTTTGAGGTCATCTCTCCTGGGTACCCTTATATGATTCCTTTCTGGTAATTGTTTGGATCACTTCAGACGCTGCCTGGGTGGTGAACTCCATTTCAAAGCCTCTAGGCAGCCTGCCACAGGAATACCACTTACTTAGTTTATAGGAGAGGGGCTGAGTCAGCGAGGCACCGGGTCTGACAGACATGACTCATTCTTGCCCACTTGGGCTTGAGTTGACTTTTTAGTTACCCTATGGTTTCTGGTGGGATGACACAGTCATACTACGCTCAAAAGAAATGGATGAGAGATGGGAACACATGAAGCCCAACTGGGCCATGGAGCACAAGAGGTAATCACTTACTCATTCTCATTGTCAGACACTTTCATGGAGACAAAGATGATTTGGATTCACCTGTGATAAAAACAACCGCTTGAAAGGGTTTGTCCTCCAGAAAGTTTCCATGGATATGTCATTGCATATTGCAGAATAGAAGAACTGGGCTTATTATTGTAATAGGAATGTCTATTACACAGCCTGAAATGAATGTGCTGAGGGGGGCAAGCAGGTAAAAAACATTTATTAAGCATTCACTGTATTCCAATCACTGTGCTAAGTGCTGATAATACAAATAAAAATGGTCTCTGCCCTCAAGGAGCTTCCCCTGATACTTTGGGTATGAGAGAATGGGATTGCATGGGGATTGAAGTGTGAGATGCAGGTGCTCTGTTAACAATATGTTTATGGGGGCAGTTAGGTGGCTCAGCGGATAGAGCACTGGCCCTGGAGTCAGGAGGACCTGAGTTCAAATCCACCTTAGACAATAGCACTTACTAGCTGTGTGACCCTGGGCAAGTCACTTAACTCCATTGCCTAGCCAAAAAAAACAAAAAAAAATGTTTGTGACATGGCTAATGCAGAAATTTGTTTTGCATGACTTCATCTGTATAATGGATATCATATTTCTTGCTTTCTCAATGCATAGGGGAAGGTGAAGGGAGAGGGAGAGTTTAGAACTGAAAATAAAAACAAAATTAAAATAATGAACCTACAGGAAAAAAAAGTGCTTGTGCTTTTTGTTGTTGTTGTTGCTCTAATTCAGTGCTTTCTAAAGTCATGACCTTATGATTTAATGGAACATATGCAGGGGATGAAAAAGAAAGGAGGTGCTAAGGAGATGGAGCCTGAGTTGAGATATTTGATCAGTGGAGAGCTGATTTGATTGGTGGACATGGGTGCACCCCCAAGAGCTTTCAGAATCTGTCATACCATATGCTTGGGGTGGAGAGAGTGAGTGATAGCTAACCAGCTTCTATGAAGATCCTAAAAAAAAAAAAAAAACAGAAAAACTGGCTGATACTCACCACATCTCCTACTAGTACCATTACATTATTATGATCATTATTAATAACAATTATCTTTTTTGCATTAAACTGTTTTAATGGTCTCAAAATTCTGTGGCCGATTTTTGGTCAAGTTATTTTCCATTTAAAAATTACTGATTTTCAAAACTAATATAACATAATGATGATCATAATGATTGGAGGGACTCTATCTTGCTTTATCATCTATTCAGAAGGAAAAAATTCTGAATAGATATAAAACAATGACATGTTTTTGGATGGATATACATTATTCAAAAGGAACAGGAGTGGTTAAAATGTGCTTATGTGGCAGGGTCATGGTGGATAGTATTGTGTGTCAAGAAAGCATGCTTTTATAAAGAAATCCAGGAAGCATGATGGAGAATAATTGGGTGAAGGTTGGTGGAGGGAGAAACAGAACTGATTTTGTCATTAGAGTATTTGATTGACTACCTAAAGAAGGAAATTGATGAGGACTTTGTGAAACAAACCACAAGCCTGGTTTAGAGTCATAACATGCTAGTGATGAGGGATGCTAATTATCCAGAGCTCTTGCTCTGTATGTGCCAAAAGCAAAGCTGCTTTTGGACAAACAAAAAGGGAACAACAGAGATTTGTAAAATGAGGGGCTAGACTATGTGGCATCTAAGATCCCTTTTAGCTATAGATCTATAATTCTATGATTATATTCATAGAGCTAATATTCACTAATATAGAGGAACCAATTGCTGTAGTGAAAATGATGAGAACACTGGGAACAAGTAAATGACCACTGCTTTATAGAAGATATGACAAAAGAGGGAAAACGCAAGCATATTCAAACATGCATCCTAGACTTGGGAAAGCAGATTTCAAAGAGTTCATAAGAAAGACAGGCAGGATTCTGTGGACTAAAATGGCATAAGAGAAACCAGTCCAGGAGAATAAGAGATGCCCGAGGATGACGGTGAAAGCAAGGCCAGGAAATTGAGGATGAACATAAGAGCGTAGCACAGACCTACAAAAATAGTGTCAGGAAAAATCTTCTCATAATGACAGAGTGAACAGGAGTAGAACAGCCCAGCTTTCATCTAACTATTCAAGCAAGGATGAGCAAAGGGCAACAGACCAAGTAATGATTAAGGAATTCAAGGAGAAACTACAGTAAGTGCATTTTCCCAGCTCAGGTCTGAAGTCTGTAGGCACTAGGAAAAGAGTCCAGTTAGAAAATCACAGCCTTGGAGTACAGTACACAGAAGCTTTCCAGCACACACATCAGGAACTAACCAGTGATGTGTACAACTCTGACCCCACATTGGGGACAGGAAGCCTGAAGGGGCTTATACTGAGATGGCATGATCAGGCTGTGTCCTGCATCAGACCGTTCTGGCATGATTCACTGACTTGAGCTGTCCCTGAGCACCCCGAGGAAGACAATGCTTAGCATCATGAAGAAACACTGGCAGGACCACAGATAATAAACATCAGGCTCAAACAAGGCCCCATCATTCCTCCTACAACTGAACAGATCCTAGCTTTTAAACAAAGTCTGAATTCAGAAATTAAGGTGAGAAAAAATAGTAAACAAAATAAAATTCAAGGGATAAAGGAATACGATGGAATCAGTGACTCCCAAGACACAAATCCCTAAGAAGAGAACAATTCTACATCTGCAAACAAAGTCTCAAACAAAAACAAATTCTGACAGAAGTTCTAGAATTCTTGGAAAATATGAAGTCAGAGTTTTAAAATGATATTATTAAGGAAATAAGAGCCCTAGAGGAAAGAATGCTTAAGGAAATGAGCACTCTACCAGAAAGAAGGACAAAGGAAATGAGAGCTAGCATGGGGAAAAAATGAAAGAAAATAAATAGCTTGGTATAGGAGGCTCAAAACCTTCCTCATAAAACAGATACCTTGAAAATTAGATTGGAGCTAACATAAATGAATTACTCTATTAGACAACCAAAAATATTAGAAGAAAAATGAAAGACTAAAAAAATAGAAAACGTAAGTTATCTCCTATCCTTCTCCCCCAAAAATGATTTGGAAACCAAGTTAAGGAGAGATAATCTAAGAATAACTAGACTTCCCAAAAATAACAACTATAAAAAAGAAAACCCAGACAGCAAATTTCAAGAAATCACTACTAGATCTATACATCAAAGAGATTAAAAGAAGAGAAAAAGGATCCTTAAGCACAAAAACATTTATGCCATCTCTTTTTGTGATGACAAAGAGCTAGAAACTAAGAAAATACCCATCAAATAGAGACTGGCTAAACAAATTAGATCATATTAATATAATGGAATACCACTGTGTTGGAAGAAGTGGTGAAAGATACAGTTTCAGAGAAACTTGAGAAGACATATATGAACTAGTGAATGCAGAGTGAAGTGAATAGAGCCAGGAGAATGATTTATACAATAGGAACAACATTATAAAGAAAAGCAACTTTGAAAGACTTAAGAACATGGATCAATGTAATGACTCACTATGATTCTAGAGGACTGGTGATGAAGCATGCTAGCCACTTCCTAATAGAGAGGTGATGGACTCAGGGTTCAGAATGAGACATGTTTTTTTGGATATGGCCAATGTACATATGTGTACACACACATTCACACACACACACACATTTGCTTAACCGTGCATATTTGTTACATAGCATTTTCCTTCCTCTTTTAATGAGGTGGGAGAGAGAAACAAAAATGCTTGTTAATTGAAAAAAAATTAAGTTAAATTCAAAATAAAAAGGTCACATACAGATCTAGGTACTAGGAAAGGAAAGTAGGGAGGAAAGAAAGAAGGAAGGAAGGAAGGAAGGAAGGAAGGAAGGAAGGAAGGAAGGAATGCAACTGTTTGGACCTATTAGAACTAGAGGACAAAATGAAAATGGAAAGAATGAACTATTAAGCTCTTAAAAGAAACCTCAGAATGAAAACTCACAGAAATGCCATAGTCCAAATCCAGAGTTTCTAGGTCAAATAAAAAAAATGCTACAAATAGCTGGAAAAAAGAATTCAAGTATCAAAGAGTCGTAGTCTGAATTATCCAAAGCCTGGGAGTTACCAATACAGAGGAAAAGAGCATGAATTGTGTCCTTACAAAAGGCTAATGATAAAAACTTATACCTAGTAATAACTTACTCAACAAAACTGAGTATAATCCCATGGAGGGATGTGGATTTTTAATGAAATAGAGGACTTCCAAGTATTACTGATTAAAAGACCAGAACTAAATAGATAATTTGAAATGCAAAAAAAAAAAACCAAAAATGAGACAAGATAAATATAGAAAGGCAAATGCATGTGATCAATTGCATGGGATGAAAAAGGGTTTGCATTTCAATAGGACAAAGAGAAATAAATGTCTCTTCAGAGCCCTAATGTTTTCAAGGGTCATAGAGGGAGTAAATAAAATAGAAGAACTGGGAATAGTTTGATTATATTTTGATCATCTTAGGAAAAAGAGGAAAAAGAAAGTAAAAAGGAATACCTGAAGGAAGAAAAAAGAGAAAAAGTTGAATTTATTACGACTCAAATAAGAAAATTGTATAAATATGGAGGAAGGAGTGGGGAGGGAGAGCACCCTATACTTCAATTTCATTTTCATAACAAGGAGAGAGGAATCAAGGGGTGGGGGGAGATTCTAAGCAGTGTTAGTCATAACCAAAACAAACTCCAACTTTGAAGGATAGATCACTAGGAGGAGGAATAGAAGGAAGAAAGATGGGATTTGATTGGGAAATATGTGAATAGAAGAGAAGAGTAGCAGTGAAGTGGAAGGATATTACACAAATTAAAGATCTTTAATGATAAGAATGCTCCTTTCTCACCATTTAACTTTCCTTTGAAAAGAGCTGAGCAGAGGGCAAAGAGAAGAAAATATATGAAAAGATAAGAAGGAGAGAAATATACAATTAACAAGCAAAACCATGAATGTAAATGGGATGAACTCACTCATAATGGAAGAGGGCAGCAGAATTTGATTAGAAAGAGAACCTAAGAATATGTTGTTTTACAAGAAACATACTTAAACAGAAAGACACACTCACAAGTTAAAATAAGAGACTGAAGCAAAATTTATTATTCTTCACTTGAACTTAAGAATGCAGGAATAGTAATCACAATCTCAGATAAAATGAAAGTTAAAAAAACTATTAAAAGAGATAAACAAAGGAATTATATTATGCTTAAAGGTAATATAAAGGGGGGCAGCAAGGTGGCACAGTAGATAGAGCTCTGGCCTTGGAGTCAGGAGGACCTGAGTTCAAATCCGGCCTCAGACATATGACATTTACTGGCTGTGCTGGGCCAGTCACTTAACCCCAATTGCTTCACTGAAAAAAAAAAGCAAAAAAAAAAGATAATATAAAGAATAGGTTGATATCAATATTTCATTTATATTCAATAAATGCATAACATCTAAATACTTGAAGGTAAAATTAATCAATATATAGAAAGAAATAAACACTGAAACTATAATGAAACTATAATCATTGGGGACCTCAATGCAACCCTCTCTGACCTAGAAAAATCTAACAAAATTATAAATAAGAAAGAAGTTAAGAACCTGAATAGAATTTAAGAAAAGCTAGATATGGAAGAAATTTGGTGATCACTGAATGAGAATTGAATGAAGATGCATATTTCTCAGCAGTGTGTGACATCTGTCAAAATTAACCATATATTATGCCACAAAAGCCTCACAAATAAAGAAAAGCAGAACTATAAAATAAAGAATATTATTGGCCACAAGGAAGTATAAATTATATTAAATAAAGAATCTTGGTTTTTTCAGCATTATCTATATTTTATTGTATCTTTATTTTGTTATGTATTTCTTTTTTCTTTTAAATAGTATTTTATTTTTTTCCAATTACATGTAGACAATTTTTAACATTCATTTTTTCTTAATGAAATTTTGAGTTCCAAATTTTCTCCCTCTCTCCCTCCACTCCCTCCTCCCTAAGATAGTAAGCAATTTAATATAGGTTATATATGTGCAATCATGTAAAACATATTTCCATATTAGTCATGTTGTGAAAGAAGAAACAGAACAAAAGGGAAAAAAACTACAAAAAATTTTTTTAAAATTGAGAATAGTATGCATTGATCTACATTCAGACTCTATCAGTTCTTTCTCTGGATGTACATAGCATTTTTCATCAAAAGTCATTTGAGGAGATTTCTGGTACCAGGATGGCGGAGTGAGCAAGTACCTCTTTGAAGCGTACCCAAATTCCCCTCCAAACAACTAGAAAATCACATCAGAATTGATCTAGGAGCTTACCAGAATGGCAGGAAAGGTCTGCAGGGGGCTTCCAGCAAGGCTCCAAGCCTTGGGGGCAATCCACCATTGAGGCCCTGCCCTCCTGCAAACCAGCAGCCCCCTGGGCAAGTGAGCAGTCTGTGCAGCACAGCAAGGCCCCACCCCAGTGACTCCACCCCCAACACAAGCCACCAGTGAGGCCTTGACCCCATTGGTGACCACTAGTGAAGCCCCACCCCAAGACTGGCCAACAGTGAGACCCTGCCCCTGGGGCCTACCAGCAGAGATACCCTGTTTCCATAGCAACCCAGCAGCAGAGCATGGAATAGTTTACCTGTCAGATTTGTGGATAAGGGAAGAATTTAGGACCAAAGAAGATATAGAGAGCATTACAAAATGTAAAACAGATAATTTTGATTATATAAAATTTAAAAGGTCTTGCACAAACAAAACAAATGCAACCAAAATTATAAGGAAAACAGAAAACTGGGGGGGTGGGATTCTGCAACAAGTATCTCTAATAAAGGCCTATTTCTCAAATATATTTCTTTTTTCCCCCTTGGATAGATTTTTTTTCTTTCTTTTTCTTTCTTTTTTTTATTTTTTTAATCTTATTTCCCAGTTGCATATAAAAACAATTTTTAACATTTGTTTTTAAAGCTTTGGGTTCCAAATTCTCTCCCTTCCTCCCTCCCCACCGACCCTTATTGAGATGGCAAGCAACTCGATACAGGCTATACATGTTTAGTCATGCAAAACACTTCCATAGTAGACATGTTGTGAAAAACTAACTACATTTCCCTTCATCCTATCCCATCCCATCCCCTGTTTATTCTATTATCTCCTTTGACCCTTTTCCTCCTCAGAAGTGTTTGCTTCTGATTACTCCGTCTCCCAATCTGCCCTCACTTCTATCATCACCCCCTTATCCCCTTCCCCCTATTTTCCTGTAGGGTGAGATAGATTTCCATACCCAATTAAGTGTGTATGTTATTCCCTCCTTAAGCCAAATCTGATGAAAATAAGATTTAATTATTCCCTCTTACTTTCCCCTGCTTCCCCTCCACTGTAAAAGCCTTTTCTTGTCTGTTTTATGTGAGATAATTTACCCCATTCTACCTCTTCCTTTCTCCTTCTCCCAGTATAACCTCTTCATCTTCAACTCACCCTGTGCCCTCTATCTATCTATTTATCTATGCATATATATTTTTTCCCTCCAACTACTCTAATACTGATAAAAGTCTCATGACCTACAAATATAATCTTTCCATGTAGGAATGTAAACAGTTCAACTTTACTAAGTCTCTTAAGATTTCTCTTTCCTGTTTACCTTTTCATGCTTCTCTTGAGTCTTATATTTGAAAGTCAAATTTCCTATTCAGCTCTGGTCTTTTCATCAAGAATGCTTGAAAGTCCTCTATTTCACTGAATATCCATTTTCCCCCTGAAACATTATGCTCAGTTTTGCTGGGTAGGTGATTCTTGGCTGTAATCCTATCTCTTTTGCCTTCTGGCATATCATATTCCAATCTCTCTGGTCTCTTAATGTAGAAGCTGCTAAATCCTGTGTTATCCTGATTGTGTTTCCACAATACTTGAATTGTTTCTTTCTGGTTGCTTGCAATATTTTCTCCTTGACCTGGGAACTCTGGAATTTTGCTATAATATTCCTAAGGGTTTTCCTTTGGGGATCTCTTTCAGGAGGTGATTGGTGGATTCTTTCCATTTCTATATTACCCTCTGGTTCTAGAATATCAGGTCAGTTTTTCTTGATAATTTCTTGAAAAATGATGTCTAGGCTCTTTTTTTGATCATGGCTTTCAGATAGTCCACTAATTTTAAAATTATCTCTCCTGGATCTATTTTCCATGTCAGTTGTCTTTCCAATGAGATATTTCATATTATCTTCTATTTTTTCATTCTTTTGGTTTTGTTTTATAATGTCTTGATTTCTCATAAAGTCAGTAGCTTCCATTTGCTCCATTCTAATTTTTAAGGAAGTATTATTTATAAAAATACAAGTCATTCCCAATTGCTAAATGGTCAAAGAATATGAACAGGCAGTTTTCAGACAAAGAAATCAAAGCTATCTGTAGCCATATGAAAAAATGCTCTAAATAACTATTGATAAGAGAATTACAAATTAAAATAACTCTGAGGTACCCTCTCATACCTATCAGAGTGGCTAATATGACAAAAAAGGAAAATATTGGATGTTGGTGGGGATGTGGGACAACTGGGACACTAATGCATTGTTGGTGGAGTTGTAAACTGATCTGACCATTCTGGAGAACAATTTGAAACTATGCTTACAGAGCTATAAAACCGGGCATACCCTTTGATCCAGCAATACCAATCAAAAAAGGGGGAAAAGACCTATTTGTCCAAAAATATTTATAGCAGCTCTTTTTGTGGTGGCTAAGAATTGGAAATTGAAGGGATGCCCATCAATTGGGGAATGGCTAAACAATTTGTGGTATATGATTGTAGTGCAATATTATTGTGCTATAAGAAATGAGAAGCAGGATGATTTCAGAAAAACCTGGAAAGTCTTATATGAGCTGATGCATAGCAAAGTGAAAAGAACCAGGAGAATGTTGTACACAGTAATAGCAATATTGTTTGATGAAGAATTGTGAATGATTTAGCTATTCTCAACAACACAATGATCCAAGACAATCCCAAAGGACTAATGAGGAAGCATACTATCCACTTCTAGAGAAATAACTGATATTGATTGAATAAAGACTAAAGCATGCTATTTTAAACTTTCTTTCATTTTTTTTATTCAAGTCTTCTTGTACAGAATGACTGATATGGAAATGTTTCACATAATTGCACATGTATAATCTATATCTGATTGCTTACCATCTCAGGGAAGAGTCAGGGGAAGGAGGGATAGAATTTGGAATTCAAAACTTTGAATAAAAACGTTAAAATGTTGGAAAGAAACAAAATGAGGGAAAATTTAGCTAAAAAAATAAGTCTTTTGAAATTGTCCTGGGTCAATGTATTACTGAGAAGAGCTAAGTTAATCATAGTTGATCATCACACAATATTGCTGTTACTGCGTGCAGTTCTCCTGGTTCTGCTCACTTCACTCCGCATCAGTCTATACAAGTCTTTACAGGTTTTTCTGAAATCCATCTGCTCATCATTTCTTATAGCACAATAGTATTCCATTACATTCATTTGCCACAAGTTGTTCAGCCATTTCTCAATTAATGGGCATCCCCTCAATTTCAAATTATTTGCCAACACAAAAAGACCTGTTATAAATATTTTTGTACATGTGGGTCATTTTCCCTTTTTTATTATCTCTTTGGGATACAGACCTAGAAGTGGTATTGCTGGGTCAAAGGGTTTGCACAGTTTTATAACTCTTTGGGCATAGTTCCAAATTGCTCTCCAGAATGGTTGGATCAGTTCACTTCACCAATAATGCATTAGTGTCCCAGTTCTCCAACATCCCCTCCAACATTTATTATTTTCCTTTTCTGCTGTATTAGCCAATAGGATAGGTACGAGATGGTATCTCAGAGTTGTTTTGATTTGCATTTTTCTAGTCAATAGTGATTTAGAGCATTTTTTCATTTGACTATAGATAGCTTTAATTTCTTCACTGAAAACTGCCTATTCATATCCTTTGACCACTTATCAATTGGGAAATGACTTGTATTCTTATAAATTTGACTCAGTTCTCTATATATTTGAGAAATGAGACCTAATAAAGAATCTATGAAGAAAGCATTAACAATTAATTGGGATTTTCCTCCCTTTGGTCTTCCTTCATCATGCTCAATAGCATTCCAGTGAGATGAAAAAGATCGTTCCATAAGGAATTATAGAATTATAAAATTGGGATGACATTTGGCCTATGGATATTGGCTTTGATTTTTTTTTGCCTTGTCATTTGTTTTGTCATTTTAAGTGGAAGAGACTATATGCTATGATCTTCTGAGTTTTGAAAGGTCAGAAAAGCAAGACACCAGAAGGTCTAGGAGTGCAGTCTGTGCTGATTTTGCAGGCAGTCAGTGTAACATTTATATCTATGGGAGCAAGGATTGGTTTTCAGGTCTCAGCCCATAAATAGCTTTGACAGGGACTAAAGCAGCAATGATGTCACATTTGGACCTGCACTTGGTGGGACCAATGCTACGTAAAACTATACTAAGTCTGAGTCTACTCTCCCTGAGATTGAAGTGATATAGGTGAGAATGTGCATCCCTAGTTTAGTGGGGAAATGTTTGCACTTCTGTTCTCCCTGTGTATTGAAAGTAAATATACACTTATAAAAGTCAATTTATGTTAATTAGTTAAATGTGACTGGAAGGACTGTACTATAATATGGCATGAGCTGATAATATTAGAAAAGACACATTCCAACCCTAAGGGTACCTCTAGAAAACTGAAGGGGTAATGTAGCCATCCTTACTCTGGGAGTCAAGCCAGAGCATTTGCTACCTGTAGAGCCTTGTCTGAGATAATGAGCTCTTTCCATTTACAAAGACTCCTAGAGATCTTTCATTTCTGAATACAATAGTTTTGGAAATCCACTAGAAAAAATTGGCAACATTTTTTTTTCTCTTTGTGTTAGGCTATAATTAATTATAGAGTTCATTTTCCAGTGTGTGTTTCCTTTATGAATCAGTTCCTTTTGAGATGATTTTTGCTGATTTTGCACTTGTTAACTCATTTAATGTTTAAGTAATGTTACTTGCTGTATTAGTGAATCCTGTACAAGTATTAATATTGAGGCTAGTATGAGAAACATGGATCTTACATCATTAAAATATTGATGTCTAGTTTAAAAAAACTAATTGGAGACTAAATAATTTAATCCTATGGAATTAATGGTTCACAGAACAAATCATAGAACTGATGGACAAAAATGAGAACAAAATGAGAAAACATAACAAACTTTCACAAAGGACATGTTTATAATCTTAAGACTTTTCATAAGCAAAAGAAAGAATAGATCCATGAATCTGGCATGCAATTTAAAAAAAAACAGCTAGAAACACAACAAATAACAAATCCCAACTAAAAAACAAAATAGAAATTCTGAAAATAAAAAAGAGAATAAAAAACTAAAAAGAATAAAAAGTTGATAAATTAATACTTGAAGTTTTCTCTTTTTTTGGAGAGTGACCAATAAAATAGATTCAACTATTAGCTAGTTTAATTGAGAGACAGAAAGACAGATTAAATAATCATTATCAAAAGTGAAATAAGAGAATTCACAGCAAATAAAGAAATAAAAGGAAATATTAGAAACTATCTTAATCAATTATATTCCAAGAAAGCTTACAACTTAAATGAAATGGCATAATATTTACAAAAATAAAACATGTTTAGGTTAACATCATAAGAAATAAAAAAAAAAACAAATCTCAGAAAAATAAAGTAAGCCACATATCAATTCCCAAAGGGAGAAATCCCATATGGATTTAAGAGTAAATTTTCATCCAACAGTTAATGTCATGTTATATTCTCCAATATTATATTATATATCCAATAGTACATATTATTGTATAATATATTGTTATGTATTCTTAATATTCAATAGTATATATTATTCAATATTATAAAAATAATTACAAAAATAGGGAAAGAAGGGATCCTGCTAAATACCTTTCATACAAACATGGTCTTGATGCTTCAACCAAGGAGAGACAGAGATAGGAAACTATGTTTAAATGTCCCTAACCAATACTGATGCAAAATTTTAAAATAAAATATTATCGAGAGATTGCAGAAACAAGTTAAAATGATTACACACTACTATCAAGTTGGATTTATGCTAAGAACACAACAGATTCTTGCAATAAAGTTGCCAGAAGAAAATTAGAGAATCATTGAACAATTTTTTGAATGTGCAGAATAAAATAGAAAGGGGGTCAGAAGTAAAATAGACAAGCAAGATAGCTTGGCAAGTTGCCATATTCCCTTTAAGTATAAGAAAAAGCAAGGTATACACAATAGATATTCAAGAATTTATATACATTCCTTTTTCTATTCTACTTTGTATATGAAAATGCTCATTTTGGTTGGTGTTTGTTAAACTCAGAATAGAAAATAAAAAGAATTGTAAAGCTCGTAATAAACTTAAGTTGGTATGAGAAACTAAAGACAACAAAAATGATGGGATTTTTGGAAGTTTTTTCTTTTTTTTCCTTCTTTTTTCTTTGGAGGGGGGCTATGCTGACAGACAGAGAGGAATCAATGAAAGGATCATGATAACTGAAAACAAAGAGAAAATGGATCTACTCAGTTTTTAATTTGTTTCTTTTTCATCTGCCAAAAGGAATGACCTTTTCAGGAGAAATGACAGAACAAAAAGACTAATGGAGTTGATAACTAAGCAGAAAGTAAGAACACTTAGCAGCCCTTGATGATTGTTAAGTCATTTGGTCCAGATGAACTGCCAGATGTGATCACAATGACATTGTTATGTCAATAAACATTTATTAAGGGACTACTATGTTCTAGGAAATGTGCTGGGGGTACAAAAAAAAGACAGAAACAGTTCCTGCTCCCAAGGAATGATCATGGAAAATAGAAAAGGTACCACAAGATTCCAGAAAGGCAAATTTTGCCTTGACTTTTGTTTTTTTAAGCCTGGATCTCTCCATCTCATCCAGGCTGAAGGTGCAGAAACCTCTCATCAGTGGGATCACACTCATGATCCCACTACTGATTTGCATAGGAGGTTTACCTTGCTTCATTTCCAACCTGGGCCAGTTTACCCCCTTTTAGGTGACCTTGTGCCCCCCACCCCTGCTCCTGGGGTTTATCACACTGATGCTGAAAGTAGTGCAGTCACTCAATTGCATAGATCATTGTACCTCAAAACTTTTGAGTTCAAGCAGTTCTCCAGTCTTTGTCACAATGACCCAGCTGCCTTCTCACCCTGGAACTTCCCTCATCCCCTGGAGCCTTCTCACAGTGGAACATATCTCTATCATGCAGGCTCCTTTATCTCATTGATGAGTGCCTTCAAGGACCACAATTTTGGAGATAGACTGGGTAGCATGCTTCATTCCCCTACTGCTGTGCTTCTGCCTTCCCTAGACTTCACCATCACAGCTTCATCTGAGTACCTCCTCTTCCCACCTTTTCAGGGGCCTTTTATTGTGTTGTCTTCCCCCATTAGTAGATAAGCACCTCAAGGACAGACATTCATTTCTCTTTGCTTGTATTTGTATCCCTAGGACTTAGCACAGTACCAGCACAAGTAAGTGCTTAATGAATGTTTGTTCCCATTTTTATCTCAGCCTCCCAGGTAACTGGAATTATCAGCATGTGCCACCACAATTGACCTGCTTGTCAAAAAAAGAAGAGTCTTCACTATAAGCCATAGAGTTCAATTTCAATTATTAGGGAAATTCTAAAATGAGTCATTGAAGAGATGGTTGGCAAATGCTGAGAAAAGAAAGAAATACTTGCAAAGAGCTTGCATGGCTTCATCAAGAATAGGTCATGCCACACTAACCTAATTTACTTTTTTATGAAAAGTTGCTTGACATAACTGATACGAAAAGTTGACCAGTTTGAAATATGAAACAAATCCATTACCAATCAAGTGATTCAATTTTGTTAAATTCATTTCCAAATTACTTTACACAGAGAATGAACATCTCATCATTAACAATTCAAACTACAAATTTAAAATAGCATGCTTACCCAAGTTCAGAGACCAGCTTCTTTACCTTGAGCAGGGTGTGCTGAACCTGGGTGATGTTTCCAGGCAAAGGTTGCCCCAGGGCCCAAGGCCATTGCCAGTGGGACCGATGCTGTAGCTGCTGCCCCTCCCCCTCCTTCCTTTCCCCAGGTGGAGGGCAAAATCAAAGGTGAGGGGGAAAGGGTGAAACTCTCTTCTCCTATGAGAGGGGTTAACAGATACCCTCTTGACTCAAGGGGAGGGAGTGACCAGGGTTATAAAGAGATGTTTCCAAACTCCTTAAAGATCAATCACAAAACCTCCAGAATCTGCCAAGATATTTTTAGCTGTTCTGAACTTCTCCCTATAACCTCCATGAAGGAGGATTCGGAGGTGTAGAGGGAAGGGAGCAAGTAAGCCTCAGGGAACCAAAAGGCAACTGCAGTTTTCCCCAATTCCCTAGTGCTGAGAGAATTGACAAAATTGGGCTAAACTTCCAGATGAGGCATCTATCCTTGTCCTCTATGTTACGGAAGGTGTACCCAGGTCCATGGCTTCAAACCGACCCCATGGACCAAGAGCCTGACAGTGTCAGGCTGAGTGTGAGACAACCTTATAACGGTCAGCCCTAAAAACACCTCCAAGCCTTGGTGCTTGGAGAGCGACCCCAATTGCAGAGTAAGAAAGGAGAGGGGAAGGGGAGGCTTACATACCTTCCAGTCTTGGCTGGAGAAGAACTTGAGGCTAGGCAGTTTCCCCGTATGGGCCACCAAAATGTTGAAGTTTAGGGGTTCAGGGGTGGTGGGACCCCAAAATAACAACATGCGGGTCCTGCCCGAAAGAATTTGACCCAAGCCTTCTTTCAGCTAAAGACAAGTTTTATTAGAACATCCGTCATATTGGGCAGACTCTTAAGGAGTCTGAACATTAGTGAGCTAGTGGTGAGATTATAAGAATCCGAGCAGTGGCCAGATTTTAAGAATCTGAGCCCTAATTTGCTTTTTTGGCAAGGTTACTAAAGTAGCAGAGGAGGTAAATGCTGTGAATATAGTTCATCTAGATTTTTAGCAAGGCTTTTGATGAAGTACCTCATATTGCTTTTGATGAAGTACCTCATATTACTTTTGTGGAGAAGATGGAGAGATATGGACCAGACTCCAGTTCAGCTAACTGGATTCAGAATTGATTGGATGACTAGACTCAAAGGGTTCTTAATGGTTCAGTGCCAACATGATTGTTGTACTGAGAGTATACTGGGATATGTGCTTTTTCCAGTTCTGTATAACAATTTTTATCATTGGCTTGGGTCTTGATAGGCTAGAGTATTAGGTTCAAATAAGATGAAATGCAGTAGGGATAAATGTAACATCTTGCACTTAGATATAAAAAAAATCAACAAAATGGGAAAGACATGATTACATATCCATGTTCAGAAAAAAATTAGGGGATTTGGAGAAGTGCAAGCTTAGTATGTCTGTCATATAATATGGCAAGCTAAAACCTGATGTGATCTTGAGCTGTACAAAGAGAAGCATAGTCAACAAGAATAGGGAGGTGAGGGTCTCACTGTACTTTGCTCTTGTCACAACTTACCTGGAGTACTGTACCGAGTTCTGGGTACCATATTTTAAGAAGAACATTGAAAAACTGGGATACATCCATGAAGGACAACCCAGGATGATGAAATTTCTTGAGTTCATGCCATATTGGATCAGTTGAAAGAATTGGTTATGTTTAGCTTAAAAAAGAGAGGATTCAGGGGGAGGGGAGGATGACAGCTGTGTTCAAGTATTTTAAGAGCTGTCACCTAGAGGAGAGAGTAGTTTTGTTCTGGGTGACCTCAGGGGTTAGAACCAAGAGCAATGGGAGGAAGTGTCTAGGAAACAAATTAAAACTTGATGTCAGGAAAAACTCATAATAATTTGAGCTGTCCAGAACTGGAGTGTACTGCCCTGAGAAGTGCTGGGTTCTTCCCCCTTGGTGGTCCTCAAGGAGAGATTGGATGATCATTTGTCAGGGAGGGTTATGGCGGAAATTTCTTTTGTGTATATGTGGGACTAGAGAGTGGTTAAGATTCCCCTCAACTCTAAAATTCTGTGATCCTGTGACCTTCTAGGACCTTTTTCTCTAGGCCCTTCTTTCTTCATGTATAAAAATGAGAGCATCAGACAGAATGATCTCTAAGATCTTTGCCTTCCCTAATATTTTGTAATACTTTATGATGAGAAAATTTTTATCAAAGCCAGAGTATTGCAATATACTGACCCAATAGGACCAATTAGCGTGAGTTAATACCCAGAGTCACCTGTGCTATAAACATTAAATAATACTATACTAATCATTCTTTACATGCTCATTTTGACAGCACATACATTAAATTGGAATGATACAGAGAAGATTAACAGAGCCCCTGAGCAAAGCTGACATGTAAATTCAGGAAGGATCCCATATTTGTTTAACAAAAAACACATATTCTTTATATTTCTCTAGTAGAGTTTTTTTTTTAACAGTTTCAAAGTATTTTCACATCTATTTCTTCTTTTATTTTCTTACTTGACTCTGAAAGGGGCATTATTAATTAAAGCTGGTATTATTTTTCTTCGCCAGGCCTTTTCATCGTAATGAAATGTGTTAGTTTCATATCTGTCTGCCTAGTAGAGGAGATGCTCTGATCTCAGGTACTAAACATTTCTGTTTCCTTCCTTCCACCTTTGAATAAAGTAATGAGGCAACGCAGCACAATAGAAAGAGTGCTGAATTTGAACTCAGAGGATATGAATTTAAATCCTGGGTCTACTCATTACTATCTATTGGATCTTGGGCAAATGACTTCACCTCTGTAGGTCTCAGCAGTTTCATCTGAAAGATAATTAAACTAGCTGAGCTGACCTGCGAGGTCCCATCCCTATTCAGAAGGGGGTATAGTACTTCCAAACCTCAAACTACATTATAAAGTGTTAGTCATCAAAACCATTTGATATTGGTTAAAAAATAAAAAAGTTGATCAATGGACCTGACTAGCCAAGGGAGAATCAGAAATAGTCAAACTCAATAACTCAGTGTTCAATAAACTCAAAAACATAAATTACTTAGGAAAGAACTCTCTATTTGTTAAGAAGTATTGGGAAAATAGGAAAGCAGTCTAGCAGAAATTAGGTTTATGCCAACAACTTATACCATATTTCACAATAAATTCAAAATGGATACATGATGGGAATGTTAAAAATACTCTATTAAAAAATAGAAGAGAAGTATGGATCAGATCATATGCCTTTCATAGCCATGGACAGGATATACACATGTATGTATCTATATGTATATATCTGTGTGTGTATTTGTATGTGTGTGTGTGTGTGTGTGTATCTTTAACCAAAGTCAATTACAAGCGATAAAATAGATAATTTTGTTGCGTGATAATTGAAAAGCTTCTACACAAGTAGCATAAATGTATATAGAATAAGAAAGAAAGTGGTTGAATAGGGAAAAGAATCTTTATATCAGACTTATCAGATAAAGATTTGGTATCTAAGGTATATGGAAAAGTAACAGCAATAGAAAACCAAAAGCCATTCACCAAGAAATAAATAATCAAAGGATATAAGCAAACAGTTCTCATAAGAATTGCTATGATCAACTATATGAAAAAATGTTCTAAATCATTATTAAGAAAAATATAAATCGAAGTCACCTTGAGGTTTTACCCCACAGTTAGCAAATTGGAAAAGGTGACAAAAATGAGAAGTCACTCTTGAAGGAGTTGTGAAAAGATAGGTATACTAATACATAGTTGGTGGAGTGGAGCATTAGTATAACCATTCTGGAAAGTAATTTTGAACTGTGCAAATAAAGTCACTAATGTACACATACACTTTAACCTGGAGATTTCATTAGTAGTTATATATCCCATGCACCAAAAAATTTATAGCAATAATTTTTGTGGCAGCAAAAACTAGAAACAAAGTAGATGCCTATTAGAACAGAAATTGGTTTAAAAAATTGTGGTACATGAATGTAATGAAATATTATTGTTTATTGAGAACTGACAAATGTGATAACTACAGAGATCCATGGGAAGACTTACATGAACTGACGTAGTGAAGGAGGCAGTATGCAATTATGATAGCAATACAAATGGAAAAACAACAACAACTACAAAACAATAGAAAATGAATGCTACAAAATTAAAAAGAACAAGCATGGCTACAAAGAATAAATCTCTCCCTACTTCATTGCAAAAGTGGGGAAGGGAAGCATCATTGGTCTGGATAAATTGCATGTACTTAAGGGCATGTATTGATCAATTTTGCTAGGTTTTTTTTGTCTTCTTCCTATATATTTTTTCCTTTAAAAATTCTTTGATCTTTCAGTTAGCTTTCTAGAAATGGGGAGGAGAGGCATATAGGAGGAAATTTAGAGAATGTAAAAATATCAATAAAATTTCTTTTTCAATTCTTGCTCCTATTTAGCAAGCATTTAATAAGTGCTTCTCGTGCACAAGCCAGTGCAGTAGGTGCTATAGATATAAGCACAAAAATGAACCAGTCCCTGCCCCTAAGAAGCTTACTTTGTCCATTAAGTTAGTCAATCAACAAACATTTACTAAATGGCTACTATTGGCCAGACACTGTGCTATTTGCTGCAGATATGAAGAAAAGCAAAAGGTATTCCCTACTTTCAAAGAGTTCACATTCTAATGGAGGATACAGTATATAAATTATTATGGATATGCAAAAATATATTCATAATAAATGGAAGACGATCTGAGACAGGAAGTCATTAGCAGCGACAAGCCTGCAGAAGCTAGAATCTAAGCTCAGTCTCAAAGGAAACCAGGGAATCTAAGAGGCAGATGTAAGGGGGGAAACAGCCAGTTCAAATCCATGGAGACTACAGATGGAACGTCATGTGTGAGAAACTCCAAGTAGGACAGTGTTGCTTGATTGAAGAAGAACATGTATTGAGTGTTTATGAAGTACCATGTTAAGCATGGTCATTACTTGTAATGTCATGTCTTGGGACATGACAGATTTAAGAAGTTTCAACTGCAAGTCTGGTAGATAGTCCAGAGGTTTTCAGAGTAAGGTGCCAAAGCAGGTGGCAGTGCATCCTCTTTAATGCCATTCCTATTGATAAAACTGCATCCATTTCTGAAGTTGAACCATTCAACTATACCATGGACTTGGTTAGCTAGAACTTTATTTTCTACATGTTCAGCAGCTGTGAGCAGACAAGGGCTATAGCTCTTGCATGCATACATATCAGAAGGGAAAGTAGAAAGATTTCTGCAATTGTAAAAATATAAAAATGAGATAAAGGAAGGAACTCAAATTTATTGCTCCAGAACCTCTATACTCTTCATAATCAGTCAGTTAGTCAACAAACATTTATTAAGGCTTACTATGTATTAGGCACTGTTTTAAACCCAGGGAATACAAGTATAAGCAAAAGAAAGACAGTCTCTGCCCCCAAGGAAATTAAATTGTAATGGGGAAAGATAATTTAAAAGGAAGCTGAAAGGGGGCAAGGAAAAAATGAAGGTATCTAGGATTGGGGCATGGCAGACAAGTCATGAGGCCAGCCTGATAAGATATAATGAAATGGCTGGCCTGGGTTCCTTTCTTAAATGGAGGTTCTGGGACATACATGGTATAGGTTAATGAAGGCACAATTAAGACACTATAGGTCAGAATTAGCATACTAAGGTATGGTCAACCATACCATCAGTACTGCCCTCAACCTAAGAATGTTTTTTTTTTTTACATTTTAAAATAAAACCTGAATATATTATAAAATGTAAAAACTATTCTCAGCTCATACCTTATAAAACTGGTGGTGGGATGGATTTGACCCGTGGCCATAATTCTATAGACAAGGAATAGAAGAATAGAATTGAGAATAAATTACAAGGGAATAGAAAGAGAAAAGGACAAGGAAAATGACAAATTTTGAGGGAAAAAAGGTGTAACAAAAATTGTGATTTAAAGTAAGAGATGGGGGGGTAGATTTTGAACCACATGCACATTTGGGTATAAAATGGGAAGAGTAAAAAGTAGGAGGGGCAGAGATTAATTAATCATTTAAATAGATAGAAAGAAAAATGAACAATTTAAATAAGGACTTGATATAAAGAAGATAAGTAAGAACTAGGTGAAAAGGGAAAGGTGAAGGAATAAGCTTGCATTAAAGTACTGTAAGCAAAATAAATCACATAAACAAAGTACTAACTCTGAAGAATAAAGCAATAAAATCAATACAAAATAATTAAATGGATGAACAATACAAATATAATAATCATAATTTTAAATGTGCATATATTAAAGAAACTAAATAAACAAAATAGAATTGAATGAATAAATAAGAAAATAAAATCCAACCATTTGCTACATATATTTAAAATAAAGACACGCAAGGATTGACACTAAGAATGAAAACAAGAGGCTGGAACAAAATTGGCTATGCATCAAGTAACTCCAAAAAAGCAGGAATTTCAATTGTGCTTCCAGAAAAACAGAAATAATAACTCATGATGTCAAGAGAAACAGAGAAATTACACTATGCTTAAATTGACCATGGATAATGAAAAACAATCAATATTAAATGTGTATGAATCAAATGGCATAGCATCTAGATTTGTAAATGAAAATTTAGCTAAATTGCAAAAAAGGCATGAATAGTAATACAATTTTAGGAAACTTTAATATTCTTCTCTCAGAGATGGATAAATCTAACAGAATGATGAACAAAAGGGGCAATATAAAATAAAGTGAACTATTGAAGAACATGTTGAAAAATTTGCCAATTCTTCATGCGAACATTAAAGAATATTCATATTTTTCAACATTACATAGTACCTGTGTAAAAATAGACTGTATACTAAGGAACAGTGAAATTATAAAGGCAGAAATATCAAACATATTCTTTATAGACTATAATACAATAAAAATAATAAATGATATGAAGAATACATTCAAAAGATTCAGGACTAATTAAAGACAATAATGACATCCTCAAAAATATGGATGAATAGTCATATAAAAGAAAATGATAACAATGAGACGACATATTAACATTTTGAAAATGTCTAAAGCACTTGAGGGCGTCTGGATGGCACAGGATAGAAGGTCATGCCTGGAGTCAGGAAAACTCCTCTTCCTGAGTTCAAATCTGACCTCAAATATTTATTAGCTGTGTGATCCTGGGCAAGTCACTCAACCCTATTTGTCTCAGTTTCTTCACCTGTAAAATGTGCTGGAGAAGGAAATGGCAAACCACTCCAGTATTTTTGTCAAGAAAATCCCAAAAGGGGTCACAAAGAGTTGGATAGGACTGAAAAATGACTAAACAACAACAAAAAAGCACTCCTTAGAGGAAATTGTATAGCTCAGAAAACATATTAATGAGATAGAAAAAGAGATGCTTGAGTGGGAAATTAAACAAAATTGGATAATGAACTGAATTGAATTGAAGTTTTCAGAATGGTTCTAACACTATGCGTGAACAGTGTACCTGGAATGTGCAATCCAGAATCACATAGCCCTTAATTAATTACCTAATCAATTAACCAATGGCAACACCCATATTAGAATCCATTGGGGCTGCATAAAAATTTACTGTTGCAATGGAAAGAGTACAGTATTTGGAGTCAGAAGATTCCAGGTTTGGTGCTGGTTCTGCTATTTCCTACGGATGTGACCATAGACAAATTGCTTAATCTCTCTGTGATTTGGTTTCCTCATCTGTAAAATGAGGGGTTGAATTAGATGGTCTCTAAGGAGGCCACCTCTGAAGTTTCAGCTCTAAATCTCTTATCTTCTGATCTGGGCACTATAGGACAAGTGCTCTCTCATCCTAATCTGTTAGCCACTACTCATACAGTACCTTTAGGGGGAATAAAATTAACAAAGATCATAGATTCATAGCTTTAGAGCCAAGAGGTACTTAAGAGATTATCTAGTTCCACCCCTCACTTTACAGATGAGAAACCTGATGCTTAGAAAGCAAAAATAGCTTCCTCAAAGTCACACAAATAGCAGTCAGGATTTGAATCTAGGCCTTCTGTCTCTAAATCTAGCATCTTCCCTAGTCTATACCAAGTAAAAACTGCTTACCTAGCACTTCATCAATGAGATAGCTCTCAAAGCCTGCATTTCTGATATCCTTCATACAAACATTGACTTGGTTCATAGCCAGGCTAATGACACAGAAATGCCATTGGAATGTCAATATATTTTGAAGGAGGCTTGATAAAAATGTGAAGTTAAACTCATATCTCTTGACTTTAGCTAGGAATAAGGCAAAGGGAAAACACACATTCCCCACCCCGATCCCCCATAACTTCACAAAGATAGCACAACGTTTCTGATGTCTGTAGGGATGTGGGATATTTAAAAAATGAAGTGTGATTAGGAAATGTAAGAAACCAGAGGTGGTGCAGAAATATAATGAGGCAATTGAAAAGAACTTGTTAAAATAATCAGTCCTCTGAGAGACCTATAGAAATGTAAATCGGAAGCTGCCGCTGGCTCGCTAAACTAACAGAATTAATCTAGAGGCTAAATCAATTTTTCCCGCCGGATCATAACTGCAATTTCCATAGGTTGAAAGTGTGGAGATGGAAAACAGAAAATTTCGGTTCTTGGAAAAGGACAAGAAGAGAGTTGGAAAAGTGCTATCGTTTGCTCATTCAACCTTTTCAGTTCCTTTCCCATGAGACCCCTGTATGAGCTCTCTCCCTCCTCGCCTGGGCTTTATTCTCTCGTCCCTTGGATAAGTCATACAGGCAAAATTCAGTTTCCCGCGTCTGTCTCTGCCTCTGGAAACCTGATTAACATAGCAAGTAATCTCCAGTTAGGTGGGTTCAGATTTCCAATGACAATGTAACTCATGAACAGTGAAATAAATATAACCATAGTAAGGATAGCTTGAACAACAATAACAAAAAGCAATGCACCAAATTCTTACTTTGAAATTACTCCATGCAAGATACTGTGCACTGCAGATAAAAAGTTAAATGTGATTTTCCTTTCTAAGAAAGGGGAGGAAGAGATGATGGCAGCTCCTTCCTGGTTGAGAAAGATTATAATAACCATAACATTAACAGGTATATAGTCTCTTAAAGTTTGTATAGTGCTGTATATTGTTACAACGTTGAAACTTGTAAGAGTATCAGGATGTACAATGGGCATTATTATTTCCATTTCATAGATGAGAAAACCGAGGCTTGGAGAGGTTAAATACCAGACCTATTGAGGAACAGCTCCTAGATGAAGATTTGAGCCTACCCCAACTCCACAGGAAGATGTGATCCCCTTCAGATAATTAGGTACCAAAAGGGATGTTGCACTTGTCTAAATGGAGGAGGTATGGATCGAGTAGAACGTAATCTCCTTGAGGTCAGGGATTGTAGACCATCTTCTAAGGAGCTGGAAGGAGTGGGTAAGTCTCTGTGTTCACAGCAGTAATGCAAAGCCAAGTAACAGCAGGGAGAGAGTCAGGGCTCCTCCAATCCCTGGTCCGTTCCCAGGAGGTGCATGTAGCTAATTAAACTATGCCCTGCAGGAAGTAGGATCCCACCAGCCCCTAGAGTGAACTTATCCACTACCTTGTGAGAGGATGATTAATTCCACCTCCCTGTCCACATAATCCCACTGAAGGTTACCCTTTACTTTAGGATCTCTCAGTAAATGAAACAGGCTGAATGTGAAGTTCAAGGTCCCTTCCCTATTTCTTTCCTCTGGAACTATATGGAACTAGTCTACACGCTTCTTACGTCTTCCTTAAAATGTGGTGCTCGAAAGCGAGCAGGAGTGATCCAGGTGTGATCTGACAAGAGTCCTCACAATCTAGGGGCCATTCCCTCCCACACCCTAAAAGTTATACATCTATTAACTAGATTAGGATTACCTCTGGTTTTTTTTTTTTTGGCTGCCAAATCACTATTTCCTCTCAGTGAAAATTACTAAATCATCTTCACACATATTGCCATTTAGCTAGTTCTCATGGAAATGTAGGACTTCACGTTTAAGTCTATTAAATTTTATCTTGTTAGTTTCACTTCTAAATTGTTTTAGGCTGGCTTTCTGGACCATCACCTCACCTTGTCCTACCTTTCTAGCTTTACCTTCTACTACACCCCTGAAGTAGGACTTTATTGTTGTTTGTCTTTCATTTTCGAAGAGGACCAATGACATCACGGGGTGATGTTGTCTTTATTCACAGGTGAATTGGATTTAGGTGAAGCAGAGTTACCAAAGTCATCAGCCTCATTCTCTCTTCCAGGCACATCAAAGTCAAGAAAACTGGTAATGTCCTGGGACGAAGTAGATGACTTTGGCATCTTCCATGTCTGACCAAGTTCTAAGTGCACCATAGCTCCTGCTTTAGCTGCCTTCATGGCCGTTGGAACAAATTGTTCTCATCAGACCAGTCTGCTGGGAGATGTCTTCACATGCTTGGGATAGATACCCAGCCCCCAAATCACCTGGGGATTTGAGTCCTGTTAGATACCCTCAACCTGGTTTAGCCAGTCTGCTGAGACAGTTTACCAGTGTGTGGTCACTGCATATGCTACAGCCACAAGTGAGAGTTAAGTGCCAGGTAAACACCCAAGGTGGAAAGCCACTCTGAGAAGGGCTCAGCAAACCCTCACACCAGAGATGCTAGTACTCCTTGAACACTCCATACACCCTAGTAGGACTTCAGCCAACAAAAAATAATTCTTATTTATAGAGTGCTTTTTGAGAGCCCTTCCCTCACTTTCAAAACAATCTTGAGGCCAGTAGATAATATTACTTGCCATTTTCGAGATTCAGAAATTGAGGTTCAAAGTGTTGAAGTGACTTGCCTAGGGTCACATAGCTAGAAAACCTCAAGGGTGGGACTAAAATGCATATCTCCTGATTACAAAGCTAACACTCTCTCCACTATAGTATGCCGGATTAGTCCCTTTTGTCAGAAAGCATCATCACATTTCACTTCCTTGCCTTTGCCAACATTTCTACTGAAATGTTCTCCTGCTATATGAAATATCATTTTTGTCCTTGTTCACACACACACACACACACACACACACATCCCACCCTTAACTCAAAATACATTTCAAACGACACTCCTTTCATAAAACCTGAATCCTATTCAATTGCATATGGTTTCTCCTTCATAAGATCCTGCTATTCTTGGTTTGGGCTTCTGCTAAGGCTCAACTTGGGATGATACTTACATTCATCCCAACTAGACTATAAGCTCTCTGAGGACTGATGCTATGTCTTAATTATCTCTGTATGTTCTTTAAAACATAATACTGTTCAGGTTATGCGTTCAGTAAATGCATATAAATTTTAGCGGAATTGAATCCAAAAATTTGAAACCCTCCCTCCCCTAAGCCTAACTGTAGCTACTCTATTTCAGATTGGGAAGGTGAGACAGTGTGTTACAGTAAACAGAACAAATGAATTGTAGTCAGGAGGCCTGGTACTCTATGGCCTGGTACACCACCTAGCTTTGCTTGATCCCATTTTACAGATGAGGAAAACTGAGGCTCAGCTAAGGAAAGTAACTTTCCCTTAATCATAAGGCACTTAACTAGCCTTGTGATCAAGGATAGAGTGCCAGGCCTCAAGTCAGGAAGAACCTGAGTTAAAATCCAACCTCAGACATTTACTAGTCATGTGATCCTGGGCAGGCCCAAGCAAAAAATCACTCCAGTGTCTTTGACAAGAAAGCCCCAGATGGGGTCATGAAGAGTCAGACAAGACTGAAACTATAGAACAGCAACAAAAATGAGATCAATAATGTCTGTGCTAAACTTTCTCACATGGATTGGGAGGGAAATACTTTGAAAACCCTCAAGTATTATATGAATCAGAGTATCCTTAGAAGCAGGAAGGAACTAGGCCTGAGTTAGCTAATGAATCAACGTAAAGAGTGTTGACTTTGTAGACAAAGGACCAGAAGTCAAATCCCCACTGCGTATGAAGGTCTGTGTGACTTGAGGCAAGTCACTCAATCTCTCTGAGCCTTAGTTTCCTCATCTGTAAAAGGAAAGGGTTGCATTAGATGACTTCAAAATATTTTCTAGGTCTAGGTCTCTGATTGTGTGACTCTCATCCTGCACATCGGAAACCTCCTCCTTTCCAGAAAACCCTCCTCCCTTCTGGATATCCCTGGAAAATTCTTCTTGGAGCTTACCTGGTGCATTGCAAAAGAAGATGGGTTGATTTTGCAGCCTGGTGAAAATGGAAACAAAATTTGCTTCTAGGGTGCTTCAGGTTAGCACCTGTTACCACATTTATTTGCTGAACAACATATTGGCTGCAAATTTGGCCTTGAGTCTTAATGTCCTTGTCCTGAGAGTCTGAAAATTTGGAATAGAAGGCTCTCAGATAACTGGGAAAATTAGCTAAAGATATGAACTGGGAGTAAGGTGAGGAGGGTTGTAACTGAGAACTAAACTGGCAGAATATGCATTAGAAGAGACATGATCATTGTTAAGCAACTTGCTATGAGTCCTGAAGGTATTGGCTATGATCCGGCTTTATTTCTAAGTCCCTGCTTCTGAGAGGAGGCTCAGAAGTTCAGCTCCTTCCATTACCTTCCTCCTCCTTTTTCTGCTCTTCCCATTTCCTCCTCTTCAAAGAACCACAGAATGTAAGAGCTGAAATTATCTTGATGCATCTACTTGTTTTACAAATGGAGAAACTGAGATCCAGGGAAAGGTTCATATTGCTAGAAAGTCAAATTCATAGGGGGATCAGTCACATTTTACTCTTCTTGGTAGCTTACAGAACACCTGCTTACAACTGACATTGAATAAATGTTTGTCTAATTGAATTGAATGGTGGCACAGGGAATAGAATGGTGGGCCTGAAGTCAAGAAGACCCAAGTTCAAATTTGGACTCTGACGTTTACTACGTGACCCTGGGCAAGTCACTTAACCTTGTTTGCCTCAGTTTCCTCATCTGTAAAATGAGCTGGAGAAGGAAATGGCAAACCACTCCAGTATCCTTGCCAAGAAAACCCCAAATGAGATCATAAAGAGTCAGATCTCACAGAAATGACTCAACAACAACAAAATTGAATTGGATAGAGCAGTTGGCTGGTAGTCAGGAGCCCTGGGTTATTTTCTTGACCTTGTTACTATTAACATCTTTGGATCTCCATTTCTTCACTTATAAAAAAGAGGGAGATCAGGGGATCTTGATTCAAGTCTTTGTTCTTTCCAGTCACTTAACTCTCTGTGATTCAGTTTCCTCATTTGTACAATGAGGAAGCTGGACTAGATACCAAAGATCCCTTCTAGATAATCTTCTATAAGAAGTGAATTGTCCAAGGTCTTGTAGCTAGTTAGTTGTAGAGCCAAACCTGGAGCCCAGTTCTGCTCACTTCCCATTCAGTGTTCTTTCTACTGCCCAAAGCTTTCTCCTCATCTACCAATGTGTCTTTAATAGGTTATTCCGAAAGTCTTAGTGCAGTTTTAAGCTTTAATAACTTAAGAACAAACTTACAAAAACATTTGGAAAGTTAATTATTTAGAATTTTAAAATATTGATATGTTTCTCATTAAAAATTAAAGCCTCCATCTTGTGCTATATATTGCTCTAGTCAATTTTCAAACTTTGCCAAAACCTTCCCTCAGCTGCTGCTCAGTGATTGAAAGGATTGCATTTGAAATTGTAGCCTTAAGATCATGCAAAGAATGAGGTTTTGATGCATACATGAGAGTTTTGATGTTATCTCACAAGAAAAAGTCTGATAGATCAGGTGAACAAGGGGGCCAAGCAAAAGGACCTTCTCTACAAATCCTCCAGTCTAAGAAAGTGTTCTCCAAAAATAGTTATCCACAAAATGCATAATAAAAGGGTGCTCCATTTTGTTAAAATCAAAATTAAAAATTTATTATTCAAAATTCACAAAACTAAGTATATGAGAAATTTAAATAAAACTTTCAAAAAATGTTTTGTTTGTTGCCTTTCTGCTTCTGAATTTATTGAAATTTAAAGCTATTCTAAGACTTTTCAGACATCCTATACTTACCTTGTCTTCAGTTAGGTATCTGCCTGATGGGATGTCATGAAGGGCTGAAGTCAGGGCTGGAAACAGGAGGGTGAGAGATGGGCTTGAATAAACCAGATTGTGATAGATAATGAGAGTGGGGACACAGGAAAAAGAAATAGTCTTTGTTCCCTTTTCATCCCCCCAACCTGAGTCCACTTCAAGCTTCTCACTGGAAGGAAGAGTTGGAAATGGATGGAGTAATTAAAAACTCTCAAAGGAATGTCTTCTGGTGTTGCCAATATTGTTCTTCCTTCAGGATACCACCAGGGCAAAATTTGCTAGGAATGTCTATGCAAAGTGTGATATAATAGAAAGAGCATTTATCTTGTAATCAAATGATGTGAGTTCAAATCCCAGGTCTGATAACTTACTAGCTGTGTGAGGATGGGCAAGTCACTTAACTTCTGTGAGCACCAGTTAATAAATGGGGCAGGCTATCATCAAAAATGAATTTTAATCCTATCACTAGGAAGGTTTCAAGCACCCCTATGGGTAGTGAGGTAGACCTGAGAAAAGCACAGATAGGTACTAAGGACATAGCTGACAGACTCAAGGAAATCTCATTGGATACTTAAATCTCCCAAGCTATATAGAAACAGCCCTATGTTCAGTTCTCTCTCTGACCCTTGGATATTGAAAGTGAAAGATTGAGTAGAAGTGGCAGATTTCTTTTCCTTCTTGCCTTGCCTGACCTTATTCTGTGTCTAGAGAACAGGATGGGAATCAGCCCAATGGGGATGTCAGTTCAAGTCTTTTCCCACTAACCAATTAAAAAAAAAAAACCAAGTCACCCTCAATAGACATGTTTTTATTGTAATTGCTTAGTATTTGAATAGCGCACCATAACTACCCCCATAAATTGAACTTCTTTGGATTTATTAAGCTGTTTATTGAACGGTGGGTAATAAACATTCAGGATTAACTGCTCCACAACTGCTCTATGCCGGTTACGTATGGAGTTGCTAAACTTCCATAAAATAATTACAAATCAATTAGTGCATAGACAGACCATCATTGTGGAAAGTTCAGCACAGATTCAGGAGCCTTATTTAAAAGTTTGTTTCTTTTTGTTGCTTATGATGTGGATTCCCTGCTGTCTTGGGGTTTTCTCCATTTTCTCTCTTTCCTAATTTTTTCTTATTTGGAAGAAATTTACATCATAGTCCCCCAATGCTGAAAAAATACCCTGTTTACCACTGCCAGATTTATTTTCCTATAGCACTACTTCCCTATTAATGGCAGCTAGATGGTGCAACAGATAGGAACACCTGAGTTAAAATTCAACCTCAGACACTCACTAGCTGTGTGACCATGGATATTTCACTTAACCTCTTTTTGTCTCAGTTTCCTTGCCTGTAAAATGGGGAAAAGGACAGCGCATACCTCTCAAGATTGTTGTGAGGATCTATTGAGATAATATTTGTAAAGCACTTAGCACATTTCCTAGCACATAGGAAATATATATAATATATTCTATAAATACTTATCCACCCCCACTTCCTCACAACTCATTTATATTACACTGATTATAAAATATTTATATATAATCTCCCTTAATTCTTACACTAACCCTTTCAGTTGGGTAGTACATGAACTATTATACCTTATTTTTCTTTGTTCTAGACTTGTGATTAGAGACAGCTAGATGGTGCAGTAAATAGAGTGCCAGGCCTGGAGTCAGGAAGACTTCTCTTCTGAGTTCAAATCTAGCCTCAGATACTTACTAGCTGTGTGACCCTTGGCAAGTCACCTAACCCTGTTTGCCTCAGTTTAAGCCCTCCTACAGCTCAGAACTCCCAAACTCAGGTGATCTACTAACCTCTGCCTCTCCCGGTGACAGGAATACAAGTGTGTGCTATCATGACCAGCTTTATCAGACAGTCTTTTTGTTTTTCAAGTTTTATTGATGTTTTGTTTTTATATTACATATGTTTACAGTTTATTCCTACTTTGTAAGAGGTCACATGTAACAAGGTAAAACTAATAATACAGTACTCTTACGCGAAGTTACATGTACCATTTCACATCTTAATCACCCTTCCTGTTTTGTTTTTTTTAGTGAAAAAATATACATTTTTTCTTGTACACTATTGGGAAAAGAAAAACAAATTCCTTTTAATTTTTTTTTTTTTTTAGGCAATTGAGGTTAAGTGACTTGCCCAGGGTCACACGCCTAGTAAATGTCTGAGGCCGGATTTGAACTCTAGGTCCTCCTGACTCTAGGGCCAGTGCTCTATCCACTGCACCACCTAGCTGACCCCACAAATTCCTTTTAATAATTACAAATAGTTACGCAAAACAAATTACCTCAATGGTTGTATACTTAATTATATGTCTCATTCTGCACCTTAAATATGGTATTTGAGGCAGTGAGGTGATACATTGGACAGAGTACCAAGCCTGGAATCAGGAAGACCTGAGTTCAAATCTAGCCTCAGACACTTACTAGTTGTGTGATGCTGGACAAGTCACATAATCTCTGTTTGCCTCAGTTTCCTCATCTGTAAAATGGGGGTAATGATGCCACCTACCTCCCAGGGTTGTTGTGGGGATCAAATGAGATTAATTTTAAAGCAGTTAGCACAGTGCCTAGCACATAGTGGTGGTATATACATGTTAGTTATTATTTGTTTTTATTTCTCTAATGGATTCATGTTTTATCATAGGACCTCTGAAATTATAAATGGTCATTTATTGATCATAATTCTTACAGTTCTCCAAGTTATTTGTTTTTATAGTATTATTGTATTAATTATTCTCTTGATTTTGCTCATTTCATATAGTGCTTTATAAAAGTCTTCAAAATTCTTCACTTTTATAATATTGATGATAAAGTATAGATTATTCTTCTGGTTCTGCTAACTTCACTCTCCATCAGTTTATCTAAGTTTTTCCATTTCTTTTTGAAATCCTCATTTCTTTTTTTTTCCTTTTTAGTGAAGCAGTTGGGGTTAAGTGACTTGCCCAGGGTTGCACAGCTAGTAAGTGTCAAGTGTCTGAAGTCATATTTGAACTCAGGTCCTCCTGACTCCAAGGCCGGAGCTCTATCTACTGAGCAACTGCCCCTGAAATCCTCATTTCTTATGGCACAGTAATAATCCCTCATTCACATACCACAATTTATTCAATCATTCCTCAATTGTGAGCATCTTAGTTTCCAGGTTTTTTTGCTACCAGAAAAAGAGCTACTATAAATACTTTTGTATATAAAGGATGTTTCCCCCTTTCTTTGATCTCTTTTGCATATAAGCCTAACAGTGGCATAGCTGGGCCAAAGAGCGTACACTGCTTAGTAACTTCTAGTGTATAATTCCAGATTGCTTTCCAAAATGGTTGTATGCATCCAGAGGTTCATCTGCAGGTTGAATTTCATCAATGTGCCAATTTTCACCTAGCTCCTCCAACATTTATCATTTTCCCTTTTTTTGGTCATCTTTGCCACTCTGATGGATGTGAGATGGAACTTCAGATTGCTTTTATTTACATATCTAATTAGTAGTGATGAGGAACATTTTTTCATATGGCTGTGTTTCTTCCCTTTAGAACTTCTGTTCATATCATTAGACCACTTATCAAAAGCCAAGAGCTGTTATTATTTGTAACAGAAATAAACCAGAATTCTTTCCAATAAATTCAGGGGTGAAACAAGGATATTTATTGTCACCATTCCTATTTAATATCACGCTACACATGCTGGCTATAGCAAAAAGATAAGAAAAAGAAATTGAGCAAATAATCACTGGTAAATGAAAAATGAAATTATTACTTTTTGCAGATGACATGATGGGGTACTTTAAAAACCTTAAGGAGTCACCTAAAAGTTAATGGATACTAATAATAATTTCAAATTATAATTAATAACTTCAGCAATAATCAAATAAAACCCAGCAAGAAGAGATATAAAAAATGCCATTTAAAATTATTGCAGTGAAATACTTAGCAGTCCAACTTCCAAAATACATACAAGAACTATATAAATACAACTACAAACAATTGTTTAGAGAAATAAAGGCAGATCTAAATAATTGGTACAATATTAATTGTTCATGGCTGGTATGAGTCAATATAGTAAAAAATGATAATACTACCTAAATTAACTTACTTATTCAATGTTGTACCATTCAAACAATCAGGGGACTACCTTATAGAACTAGAAAAATAACAACAAAATTCATATTGAAGGAAAAAAGGTCAATAATTTCAAGAGAAATAATGAAAAGAAATGGGAATGAAAGGAATCTAGCAGTGCCAGATCTCAAACTATACTATGAAGCAATAATTGTTAAAACATGTTGGTACTGGTTAAATATTAGAGAAATTGGGCAGCTAGATGGTGCAGTGGATAGAAAATTGGACTTGGAATCAGAAAGACTCATCTTCATGAGTTCAAATCCTGTCTCAGACACTTAGTGGTTATGTGACCCTGGGCAAGTCACTTTAACCCTGTTTGCCTCAGTTTCCTTATCTGGTGTTGTTGAAGTTGTTTGTCCTTCATTCTTGAAGAGAACCATGACATCAGGAGGGTGATGCCATGACATACAAATGAATTGGATTTAAGTGCAGCCTCACTTTTTCTTGTGAAGCCATCTGGGTCCAGTGGCAAGATATAAATCAGGACGACTGGACATGAGACAGAAAATTAAATGTCAAACTACTCTCGTCACGAAGAGCCAGACACAACTGAAAAATCACTGAACCCTATAACCAAACTAGTAACGAGTCTTTCCAAACTTAGGGAGCTAATCCTTCTTTGCTAGACACCTTGAAAATCTGTTACCTGAGCCATACTAAAAGCCATTATAATTTCAGAGGACTGACAGAAGTCATATTTAGCTGGCAAATCCTTTAAAACTCAGGGTCAGCTCTGTACCAATATGAGTTATCCCAGGGTCACCTTGGTGTATGTGCAAGATTACAAACAAATCAGAAAAAAAAATAAACATTTTCTCATTTTATTAGATAGTGATATATAATGTAACTAAGAATATGAATATGTTTTAGGGTAGGTTTCCAGTAGTAAGAACAGCTAGGATAATCATGCAGCCATGTGATTCTGGGGTAATTAAATCAAACCCAGGAATCTGTTTTCTGGATTCTTTGAAATTTATTTTTAAGCATTATTATACAGATCAAATTGTTCAGGTTTCTGAACAGGAGGTTAGTATCTGTGTATATATTATATTCCTCTGGACAAAATACGAGCTACTTGAAGGCAGAAATTATTTCGATTTTTGTCTTTGTATTTCCAGCCTTAGAAACAGTATGTTGCACTTAATAGGCAGATAATAAATATTTTAGGGTAAAGTGAATTGAATTTGTACATGTATATGCACGTGTGTGTGTATGTGTGTGTGTGAGCGCTTTGGAATAATACTGGGGTGAGACTCTTAGATTTAAACCAGTCTCATTTAAACCAGTACTGTATAAGGCCCATTTTCTCACAGGGATGATTTTATAAAAGGGAATTTTATTCCTGAAGATTTCCCTAGTGACACATCACACCATTCAGGAAGGGAGAAAATGTTAAAACTGAGAGTTGGAGGAAAAAAATGAATCATAGAGAGAATTTGGTCCCTTTATTCCTTCTAGGGATGATAAAGTCCAAAACAACACAGGAATTTTCTTAAACTAAGAGCCATTTAGGGGATAGACCAGCTGTCCCAATCGGCTAGGCACTGAGACCCCAGCAAGCTTCTAATCTTTTTCTTTTACTTTTCTCTAAGTTGTTCCATCCTGACATCTAACAAAATGTCAGACCTGTGGAGGAAGGGAAGAGAAAGGAGAAGACGATATTTCTGGGTTCTGGCTTTAGAAAGGTTATTCTCAGAGCTGGCTTCAATCTGGTTAAAGCAATCAGCAGCGGCGTTATGAAAATGGTCTTCCTCAGACGTATGTATACCAAAAGGTTGGCATGAATCATATAGGAGCTCACTTTTGCTTGGGCTGGTGCTTAGGGTCCTCTCCTATGCTGACCCAATGGGTGCAAGGTGGGAGAGGAAGAAAATATATTTCTTTTAATTTAAAAAGCTAAGGGTGGAGTGCTTTGAATGCACTTTCAGATGAAGTCATTGTACTGTTAGTTTTACTTAACTCCTTTATCTTGTTACATGTGACCTTTTACAAAGTAGGAGTAATGTGTAAGGCTATGTAATATAAAAATAAAACATCAGTAAAACTTTAAAAACATAGAAAAAGAAGACAGCACCAAGATTGTGAAGCTGGTTTAATTTATTGGAAGGATGCTGGTGTTCTTGACTTTAATAAGGAAGTTCAGAGAAAGAGAGGGCTTGGAAGGAAAGATAATGAGTTCACCTGGATGACTGGACTGATGATAGGAAAAATTTCAAATGACTGTCTCTATAAATGGCATCCACTGCATCTGTCAAATCACTATTGATACAATAAACATTTCTTTTTAAAAAAATAATATGTTTTATTTTCCCCAACTACATGTAAAACCAATTTTTAACATTTGTTTTTTTTTTAAATTTTGAGTTCCAAATTCCATCCCTTCTTCCCTTCCCTTCCCCCTTCCTGAAGTGGTAAGCAATCCAACATAGGTTATACATGTGCAATCATGTAAAATATCCAATAAATATTTCCAGTTGATAAGATAATATTGTGTGTATTCTAGGATTTATTTGTTTACATTATTCTGGTCTTATAGATAGCATATGTCATTCTTGATCATTTCATATACTCTACATACTGGGGGATTTAATAGACGTTGTTGACCAACCGACTGAAAGGTACGTGGAGAGTGGAGAAAAGGAGAGAAAAACAATAATAAGGTCCAAAGTCAAGATAAATGGAGTTGCTTTAGAATTGTATCTACAACCCAATGTAGTGGAAAGAACATTAAAATGAGATTCAAAATACATAGGTTGGAGCTCTAACTCTGACCCTTTCTAGCTGTGTGACCTGAGGCAAGTCGCTTAATCTCTCTAAGCTTTTCCGTCTATAAAATGGAAATCATCACACTTGTACCACCCATATCACAAGATGTTTCTGAGGATCAAATGAGGTAATGAGTCAAAAATGGTTTGCAACAATAAATCTTACAAAAATGGAAGGTGTTTGAAGAAACTATAAAATTCATGTATTTCTTAGTGAATTTTCATATACAACTTTAAAAAAATTATCTTGGCAAGGTATTTTCCAAAGCAATGCAAAGTCCTTAACAATGTGCCAACAGACTGCATGCATTCCTGAAAAACACAGCACATGGTTGCACCCACACCTATGTGCCATTCTTCCCCCATGTGTTAAAAAGCTATATAAGGTTTAAAGTACTATGTGGGTTCATGTCAACTCAAAATCATTGCTCATGAGCCCTCACCAATGTGCTGACACTTACTTTTAAGTCAGAGGACATGATTAGTTAAGAGAAAAGACATTTAATGAAACAGCTTAGTAAGTAAAGTAGCAAGAGAATATTTCCCCCAGAAATCTGGGGCACTTTTCCACAAAGACATACACCCATCCTCCTAACCTCTCATCCTCTCTATATCATCAGACCAACTCATCTCCTATCATGCTTCCAGTCTTAGGAAAGTTAACTTCTTCAGCTTTGGAATGTTCCCCCTAGGCTTGAATTGTTTTTATTTGTAATTAAAAGAGTCCAAACTCACCAAGCACACTATATCTATTGAATCCTCCAAAATATGCTTCACATACATCCACTTATTACATTGGGGTTATCATACAATCTGCCTCCTACCCTTCCACCAATTCTTTCTTTAAAACTCCTGCTCTGGGCATGGGCAAGGCCTGGAGTCAGAAAGACCCAAATTAAAATCTGTCCTCACACTAGCTGTGTGACCCTGAAATCACTTTACCTCTATTTGCCTCAGTTTACTCAGCTATAAAATAGGAATAATAAAAGCACCTATCCCTCAGGGCTGTTGTGAGGATTAAATGAAATAATAATGGTAAAACACTTAGCACTATGCTTGGCACACAGTAAGCACCATGTAAATGTTAAATACTATCAAATTAATATTAATATTTCTTCTGAATGGTCATACCAATCAAATGATCTATGTATGAAAACTTGCAACTACCCAGATTAAAATTCTCTTCCCTGGCCATCACTCCTCTATATCTATTACTTCCCTTTCTTAGAAAGCAAGCTCCTTGAGGGCACAAATGGTTTCATTTTTGCGTTTATATTACTGGCATATAGCATACTGCCTAGCATATAGTAAGTGCTTGACAAATTTGTTTTTTCTTTCATACACTCATTCATCTATTCATTTTCTGGTCATGAATATTCTTGATATCATTTAGTCCTTATTTTGCTTGTAAAGTCATCATTGTTTTCACTCCACAACCTGTTTCTACTCATAAACTTACATTATGCCACTTCCTTTTGAATAATCTTTAATTTTGCTTCTAATGAGATTGTGATATTCCATCATTTGTAGTAATGGCTGGGAGATATTGGTGTTAAAGAGTTTGGTTTGTATAGCAGCAAAATGGCTCAAGATAATTGAGAATGCTGAGTAATTTTCTACTCTCTGTGATATTGCCACCGAAGGAAGACAGGTCTTCAATCTGTACCAAAAGCTACCTTTGTAGAGCCTACAGAAGCTGTGAAACCAAAGAGAGCTTAGTGAATAAATCACTTAGAAAGGATTTCTGTGAGCAAGTCACAGCTTTCACAGACTTCAAGGCGGACTTTGGTCTCCCCCCCCCCCCGCCTTTTAAAAAGTCTAGCTTTGAATTGGTCTAACCATTTTAGAAAGCATTTTTTTAATTATGCCAAGAAAATATCCAAGATTTTAACTACTTTGGATCCACAAGACCCATCACTAGGTATTTATTCCAATGAATTCAAGGAACAAAACAATGGTCCAATATATTTAAAAATATTTATAACACTTTTTGCAGTAGCAAAGAACTAGAATCAAAGTGGATTCCCATGTATTGGAAAATGGCTAAATAAGTTATATGCAGTACATGAATGCAATAGAATACTATTGCGCGTTAAGAGATGATGAATATAAAAAGAAGTATGAGGGAGGGTACTTAAATGAACTGATAAAAAATGAGACAGAGACAGAAAATTGTTTTACACGATGGCAACAATGCGAATGGAAAGAACAAGAACCACAAAAATCAAAGCTGCGTTCTTCGCCATCATAATGACTGAGCTTGGCCTTCAAAGAGAAATATAAGAATTTGATTTTCTCCCCTCTGTGCAGATGTTGGGGAGGATGACTGACAAGATGGGAAAATCATTGGCTCTAGAATCAAGAGACCTGGGCACGAATATGATCTCTGACATGTCTATCTATGTGAGCCTGGGCAAGTTGCCTCACCCTAATGCGCCTCAGTTTCTTTATCTCTAAAATGAGAGGATTGAAGTAGGTGACCTCTGAGGTTCTCCCTATCTTCTAAATCTATGATCCTTTAGAACACTGTAAAAAATGTCAGACACAGTAGATGTGTCCATGTATCTGACTGGTTTTATTCCTCTTTTTTATTCTTTGTTATAAGGAAGGATATATTAGAAAGTAAAGATCGTGTCAAAATTAACAATGGCAATTTAAAAAAAAATTTAATTGGATAAAATATTTATTTGGATCAAGAAAAAGGCTCCAACAGAGGATCTCATTGAATTGAATGACCATGCAAAAGGAATAGAATAATACCAAATTCATATAATCCAACAGAAACTTCTTTTTCCCTTACCCCATTCATCTCAGGAGAGTGCATGAAAACTCTGAAACAGTCATCTGTAACTTTTTTTGTGTGTCACGGACCCCTTTAAGCAGTCTGGCAAAGTCTATGGATCCTAATTCAAAGTGTTTTCAAATTCATAAAATAAAATGCTTAGAATTTCAAAGGAAACAAATTTTATTAAAATAAAGATTTCTTTCACTTAAATTGCTGGCCCCCCTGAAATCTATCCATAGACCCCTTAGTTCCCAAGTTAAAAGCCCTGTTCTAAAACAGAATGGCCTTTAACTCAAGGCCAACAACATCCTTCTGTCTCTAGCACAACTTCCTTGTTACATCATAGTCCTTCCTTGGAGGCCAAAAGCACATTTATTCCTTCTTCCTGCTCTTGACTCAGATGAAGTAAGATCATTAACCAAAAATGGCAAGCAGAATTAAAAACAGATTTGTTATAAAAGTGAATCCATAGCATTTATCAAATCACTGTTGATCTAATAAGCATTTCTCAAGAAAAGAATGTTCCTGTTGGTAAGATAATGATATGTATATTCTAGATTTGCTTGTTTACATTATTCCAATCTTATAAATGTTAAATTCTCTTCTTTATAATTGCAGATTTTGTCCTGTATATTCTAGGATTTTATAGATGTTTTTGACCATCTGGCTGAGTGGTATGTGGAGGGTGGAGAAAGAGAGGAAAAAGTAATAGTAAGGTCCAAGTTTAGTTAAAATATATGGAGTTTCTGTAGATCTGTATCTACGGTTCAGTATAGTTAGAATAACATTAAACTGGGATTCAAAAGACCTAGGTTTGAGCCCTAACTCTCACTCTTTCTAGCTGTGTGGCCTATAGCAAGTCATTTAATGCTCTAAGTTTTTTTTTTTTTCATTTGTAACCTGAACTTCTGGGGATGCCTAGTTCTAATATAGAGCCTACTGTGTCCAGTGGGGAAAGCCTCATTTGGTTGTATGTCTGAGACTTTAAAAGTGGTGAGACTAAGCCATTTGCTCTCTTCCCACCACATTTTCTGACTGAGCTGTTTTTAGCAAGTACTATTAGAATGAAAGCCATGAATTAAACCATTGAGAAGTAAAGGAGTTGCCTTCCTCTGCTTACCTCCATTTTATACCAGCTCTAATAAATGGATCCAGTGATGTTTATTTCTTGTCTTCTGTTTGTCCTCAATTTCAGGTGCCTGAGTGGATCCCTCTGGGATTGGGAGTAAGAGCCATGGCAATCTTGGATCCAAGATTGCAGTTGGCATGGTGCAGTTAGCCCTCCTGGAATGGAAACCCTGAGAAGCCAGTGCACCTGGGACTGCAGCCTGAGGGAGGTTTTTGGACTTTGAACCGGGACTGTGATCCATTAAAACCAGCTAAGTTATGAACTTAATCTCCTTCCCATTCCTAGAGACTGCAGTGGTACAAAGGAGGAGAATTATGGCTCCCACATGTTGAAGGAGTCAATGTGTATATTTTTTATTATACCTATCTTGAAGTAAATTTTCCTTTATAAAAAGTTCTATGTTACACATCTGAAAAAGTAGGAATGATCACATCTGAACTACTCATCTCACAAGATTTTTGTGAGGATTAACGAGGTTATGTATAAAATACTTTTTGCAATAATAAATCTTATAAAATGGAAGAAGTTTGGGGAGAAAAGTATACAATTCATGTATTTCTTAGTGAATTTTCATATTAAAATTAATCTCAGCAAGATATTCCTCAAAGTCATGCAAAGTGCCTAGCATTGTGAAACCATAATTTCTACAATACGTGCAGTACCTATTTGCACCCATATCTACATAGCCCTCCCCATCCCACAAATTTTAAAGTACTCTGTGGGTCCACATTCACTCAAAACCAATACCCTTGAGTTTTACCAATGTGCTCACATTCACTGACATTGAAAACACAATTAATGAAAACAGAAGTCATTGACAAAATAGCTTATTAAGAAAAGCAGTATTAGAACATATCAGGGGATACAAAAAGAGACAAAAGACAGTCTCTATACTCAAGAAGTTCACAATCTAATGAGGGAAACAAGCAAACAAATATGCATTGAATGGGAATAGAAAGGAGTATACCTTTTTCTCAGCTGTACGTGGCACCTTTACAAAATTTGACCATGTATTAGGGCATAAAAACATTGTAAACAAATGCAGAAAAGCAGAAATATTAAAAGCACCCTTTTCAGACCATGATGTAATAAAAATTACATTCGATAAACTGTCTTCAAAGAAGAGATTAAAAATTAATTGGAAGTAAAATAATCTAAACCCAGTGAGTAAGTGGGTCAAAGAACAAATCATAGAAACAGTCAATAATTCATTAAAGAGAATGACAACTATGAGACAATATACCAAAATTTGTAGGATACAGCTAAAGCAGTACTTAGGGGAAATTTTGTATCTCTAAAACCTTACATCAATAAAAAAGAGAAAGAGTAAATTAATGAGTTGAGTGTGCAACTAAAAACAATATACTGGGAAAAGTTGTCATATTTGTCCTTAGTTCTTGAAGAGGACCTATGATATCATGGAGGGTGATGTCTTGACTTGCACATGAATTGAATTTGAGTGAGGCAGAGCTCAATCAACCTTTCTCTCCTAGAGTCATCAAAGTCCAGACAAAAGTCAAGATGACTGACAATGACCCAGGATGCAATGGGTGACTTTGGACATTCTAAATTAAGCTCTTTTCCAGGTCTCAGTTTGTCTGAGGCAATGCTTATGCAATCACTAAGGAATAGGTAAGAATTGAGAGAAAAGATGGCCCAATTTACCATTACAAAATATCAATGCCAATGAAGAGTTCTCTGGTAACTTTAGATAGAGCAATTTCAGTTTCATGGTTAGGTCAAAAGCCAGACTTGCAAGGGCTTAGAAGAGTGAGATGAGAGGAAGTAAAGGCACTGAAGGTAGATAGTTTTTTTCAAGTTTAGCTAAGAAAAGGAGAGCTATAGAATATAGAACAATAAATGGTGGGCACAGTAGGGTCTGGTTAGGTTTTTTGTTTGTTTGGTTGCTTTTTATGATAGGGAAAACTGACAGGGTGATTGTAGACAACATGAAAAAACCCAGTTGTACAGAAGATCAAAGGGGAGGGACACAGAGACAAAGAAAATAGTGGGAACTCTCTGTTAGAGATGACAGAAGATGGGGCCAAGGGCTTATGTAGAGTGGTTGGATATGGTAAGGAAAACAGGCCCACCTTTTCTTCAAAGTCTAGAATGAAAGAGAAGATAGTGTAGGATGATTTCAGGGGAACATGATTTCAGAGGAGAAGGTATGATCTTGAGGGAAATGTTCTTAGTTTTTTGTAAGTATGAGGCAAAGTCCTCAGTTGAGAGGCTGTGGGGGAGGGGGGAGTTATATGACTTGTGGGAGGCTTGTGGAGAGAAGAAATGGTTTGAAATAGCCATTGTGGCGAGTTTTGTGACTTCCTCCAGCTCCATTTTGCAGCACATGAGTAGAAGCACAAGTTAAGAATAAGGAATGATTTGGAAAGGCTTTCTGTAGAGAATGAAAATTTTAGTTGGGACTTGAAGGAAGCCAATAGGTAAAGATGAGAAGGGAGAACATTCTACCTCCTTTTGGGAGGCAGGCATGGGGGGATAGGGAGGGGGAATAGCTAGACAGAGAAATTGCGCAGAGCTGAGACATGGAGTGTCTTATTTGTGGAATAACAAGGAGGCCAGTGTCACTGGAAAGAAGAGCATGTGGTAGGAAGTAAGGTGTTAAGAAGACTGGAAAGGAACTAGGGGGCTAGGTTATGAAGAGCTTTGAAAAACAGAGGATTTTGTATTAGATCCTGGAGGTGACAGGGAGCCATTGGAGTTTACTGAGTGTGTGGAAGGGGTGGGGGTTTAATATGGTCAGACTTGCACTTTAGGAAATTAACTTCGGCAGTAATGGAGAACAGATTACAGTGGGACAAATGCAACCAAAGGAGAGAAGGGACTGTATTTTAGAGATGTTGAAAAGGTGAAATCAATAGACCTTGACAACAGATTAAAGATGGGAGGTAAGAGATGGTAAGGAGTCACAAGTGACAACTAGGTTGTAAGCCTGAGGGACTGGGAAGGTGGTGTTGCCCTCAACAGTAATAAGGAAGTTTTAGGAGAAAGATGAGTTTGGTTTTGAATACATTGCTTTTAAGATGTCTACCAGAGAATGGCTAAACAAGCTGTGGTATATGAATATAATGGAATACTATTATGCAATAAATAATGATGAACAGGCAGATTTCAGAAAATCCTGGAAAGACCTGTATAAACTGATGCAAAGTGAAATGAGAAGAACCAGGAAAACATTGTACACACTATCAGCAACACTGTGTGATGATCAACTATGAATGACTCAGCTCTTCTGAGCGGCACAATGATCCAAGATGACTACAAAGGACTCAAGAAGGAAAATGCTATCCATATTCAGATAATGAACTGATGGACTCTGAATGCAGATCAAAGCGTATTTTTTCACTTACTTCATTCTTTCTTGTGTTTTTTAATGTTTCTTCTTTCACAACTGTGACTAATATGGAAATATTTTTTACATGATAGCTCATGTATAAACTATATCAAACTGCCTACCTTTTCAGAAGAGGGGAGGGAAGAGAAGCAGAAAAATTTGAAACTCAAAATCTTGTAAAAATGAATGCTAAAAATTTTCTTGACATATAGCTGGGGAAAAATAAAAATAAAAGAAGAAAGGAGAAAAATAATAAGAAATAAATATTTTTCAAATTTCTAATGGAAACTATAAAGTCCATTTTCCAAAATAATTTTCTTCCAATAAACTAATGGATTACATGAAAAAAATGTCTACCGGATATTCAGTTTGAGATGTCTGAAAGGCACTTGGAGATGTTAGACTGGAGGTAAACAGAGAAATTGATACATGGTATGTGGATTTAAGAATTGTCAGCATAGAGACTATAATTAAATCCATGGGAGGTGATAAGATCACCAAGTAAAGTAGTATAGAGGGATAAAAGAAGATGGCCCAGGACAGAACCCTGATGGACACTGATGTTAGAGGGCATGGTCTGTGTGATGATTAGGCAAAGGAGACATAGAAAAAATGGTCATATAAGAGGAAAAACAGGAGAGAATGTTAACCTGAAAACCTAGAAAGAAGAAAGTATCAAAGAGGAGAGAGTGACTAACAGTGTAAAAGGCTGTAGAAAGGTCAAAATGAATGAGGAGTAAGAAAAGGCCATTGGGTTTGGCAACAAATAGATCATTGGTAAGGAGAGAGAAGACTCAGTGTAATGATAAGGTCAGAAGCTAGAAGGTAAGGAGTAAAGGAGAAATAAGTCTAGGGCACTTTCAGATAAATGCATGCCCTCACCATTCTAAGAAGTAGATCTACATTGGGACCACATGTTAGGGATGGACATATAGCCAAGACTCATTGGGGGCTTGTTTGTCAAGGGCAGACTGGTAGAAGGGCAATTCATGACTCAAGTGCTGTGGGACTGTTGATACCTTTTGGTATTATTGATCACTGTTGGATCTGCTCCCCACCAGGTACCACATTGTAAGTACTCTGGGATGGGCATGGTGCTGCTACAATTCTCTTCTCAGGACTAGGTTACAACTCTGCTGCTAGGTTACAACTTCAACCCATCTTCAGCAGGCATCCTCTTAAGAGGAGTGGGTGCTGCCACCTCCATTTTAGTTTTGTTCCCAAAAGCTAACCTTCCACATTTTCAAGGAGAGGGGTGGTGCTTCTTAGTCCACTTAGGGACAAACAACTCAATACCTTAAAGTATGAATGACCTAATGGCTCATCTTATAAATTTTCTCTCACCAGGTTCAAAGTCAGTCTGGTATGTATTCTTTGGAATATTATCAGAAATCGCCAGAATTACAAAGACCCTTTTTCTAATTGGCTTGGCAAATATCTCAAAGTAATTGGAAAATTTCTTTTGTAATGGACTACTTTCCTCTCTCTCATTCTCAAACCACAAACTTATAAGCTTAGAAATATCTCTTAATGCCTAAATAATTAATTAGAAATATAAAATAATAAATAAATGTAGTTAAACACAAGAGCAAAGCATAGAAATTCTGACTGGGCTTGTATCCAGAGTCATTTCTGGGCTTTGGGAAAACAGAGAACATAAGGGCTACTGACTGGATTTTCTCTCACGAACTGTAACAACTGCTATTTTATCGTGGTCTCAGCTTCCACCCACTCTTCTATCACACATTCACACCCTCCCTTACTCTCTGGATCACAGGTTTATCCTTTTTCACACCCTTCCATAAGTAGGAATTCAATTAACTCCCAGAAGACCAGCCTCCAGAGGTTGAACACTTGAAAAACAAATCAATCATTCAGGTAATAAGAACCCACACATCATAAATCAGTCTTTTGGACTTAACTTCCCCCTAATAACAGGATTCATCTTCCTGTACCAAGCTTCTACCTAACTCACCAGAAAGTGTTTAGAACTCTAATCTAGTGACCTATGAGGATCATGAACCCCAAAAACCCATTTCAAGGGCCCTTAAAATAAAAAAAAACACAAGAGCTATGAAGGCTACTTCTCTCACCAAAATCTTGCTTGGAAAGCAAGTGAATCCAAGGAACAGCAAAGCTAAGCTAAGACAATAAGATCATTATCCATTACTCTACCTATCCTGGGTCATATTTGTGGCCTTTATTGTATACATAAATATATGTCTATATAATATTATACTTACATGTATATGTAGGTATACATGTATATGTATATATTTTATGTGTATATCCATATATAGCTGTGTAGGCTTGGGTTGCTAAGGCCAAAAATTTCATAGCCATTGGTTACTGATGAGTACAATGATCATAAAGACTTCGTAGGACTTTCCTGGACAGATAATCTTGGAATTTATATCATGAACAGATATAGAATATACATGTTCTCTATATTAACATATATTCATATAGCATAACATAATATAACATAATCAGTTCCAAGATTGCTTTGTATCCCCTAAATTCACATCTCTTCCAAACTGCAACATTTCTTTGATGGATACCACCATCCTGCCAGTCATCCATGCACACACTCGGGGCCATTCTTTCCTCATCATTCTCTCTTAGCTCTGTATACCATCAATTTTTAAGTCTTCTTGATTCTACCTCCATATGTCTCTCATCTTGTCCTTTGCCCCATTCGTATGGTCACCGCCCTCGTTGAAAGCCTTATCATTTCTCAACCTCTCCATTATGATAGCATTTTACTTCCTTTCTCTGTCTCTAGTCTTTCCCATTTCTAATCCATCCTCCACACAATGGCCAAATTTAAGTTCCCAAAATGCAGGTCTCACCATGTCACACACCTGTTCATTAAGCTTCAGTAGCTACACATTGAGACTAGGACAAAAAAGAAATTCTTCTCTTTATTATTTAAATTCTTTCATAGTCTGGTTCTACTATTTCTTTCGTGATTGATTTTACAATATTCCCTCACATACTCTTTGATCCAGCCAATGTGGCTGTGCTTATTTCTTATGCATGGTATTCCATTTTCTCCCTATGCACTTCTCACTTTTGTTTCCCATGCCTAGAACAGACTCTTTCTTCACTTCTATTTCATCAGATCCCTAGATCCTTCTACATGTTTGTTTAGGCACCACTTCCTAACATGAAGGAACCTTTCATGTTCTCACAAGCTGTTATTGCTCTTTTCCAAACAATTGCAGTCTGGAAATTACTTTGTATTTACTATGTATATATTGCATATGTATTTTTGCATATACATTGTCTTTCCTCAATAGAATGCAAGCTCTCTGAGGGCAAGAAATGTTTTAATTTAACTCTGTATCTCTAGCCACTCTCACAGTGCGTTGCCTGTAGTAGATACTAAATAAATGCCAAATTGAACTAAATTGAACAAAATGATGCTTATGTATCATGGAGACTATGTGTGTTTCAATTTTAATTCCTGAAAGTAAATGGTACCTTTTCCTACACAAGGGACAACACAATTTTCAAAGCACAATTTTTTAAAATGCCATAATAATAGATTCAAGTTTTGGAAATGGAACTCAGGTCATAGTGAACCTCTATTTCTGATTAGGACATTACCATTATCCATTTTTAATACCTATCTTTAATACTTTGGCAATTTCAGACATCTGTGATCTCATACTCTGAGTACTCCCTCCATTGGGGGTACAGATGGTATTCTCCCAACACTTTTTCCATAAAGTCCAGTTGATATCTATATTTTTCCACAAATCATATATTAAGGATCCACCCAAAATTCAGAATGTCTTCCTTTGATTCTTTAAATAATTTGTGGATAACAATGAAACACTTGAACTCCCTCCATGTTATGTCTCTCCCTCTGCACATTACCAGCCCACCTCCTATTATGTCCCCAATTCTAAGGAAGTTAACTCTCTCATCTATGGAATTCTCAGCTGGTGGTGCTGTGGATAGAAAACCAGGCATCGAATCAGGAAGACAAGTTCAAATTTGGTCTCAGATACTCACTTTTTTGTGTGACCCTAGGAAAGTGACAACTTTTGTTGGCTTCAGTTTCTGGAATTGTAAAATGGAGATAATAATAGTATCTACCTCTTGGCAAAGATATTGGAATGGTTTGCTTCTCCAACTCATTTTACAGATGAGGAAACTGAGGTAAACAGGGTTAAGTGACTTGCCCAGGGTCATACAGCTAGTAAATGTCTGAAGCTAGATTTGAAACCAGGAAGATGAGTCTTCCTGACTTCAGGTCTGGAGCTCTATCCACTCTGCTGTGTAGTTACCCTGCCTGGCTCATAATGTACTCTATAAAAATACTTATTGCCTTAGCCTGTTCCCCTTCAACCTGGGCTAGAACTGATGTTATTGGTAACTAAGTCCAATCTTACCTAGCCCACTATATAAATTGAACCTTAGACAAGATGATGCTTCACAGCCTATTTACCTGGTCCATGAGGGCCATTTTACAATCTGCCTTCTGTCTTTCCCTCCTTCCACCACTAAAGCCTTCTGCTCTGGGCATCATAGTCAAATTAACATAAATATTTATTCTGAAAGTCATGCCAATCAACTGACCTATGGATAAATGCACCATCCCTGTGACTTGCCAGATAAACCCTCCCTTTCCTGGCTCTTACTCCTCTATATCTGTTATTAGAATGTAAGCTCCTTGAAGGTACATACTGGCTCACTTTCACATTTATATTACTGGCTCTTTACAAATTTCCCAACAAATAGTAGGAACTTAATAAATGTTTTTTTCTTTCATATCCTTTAGTCATTATTTTGCCTCTAAGTCTCATTGGTCATACTCCACAGCCTGTTTTTACTTCTGAAATCGTGATGTTTCATGGTTTGCAGTAATATATCATCACCAGGAGAATATTGATGTGAAAGAGATTGGCTTCTATACTTGTGAAAGTAGATGAAAATGCTATGTGGTTTCCAGTGTCTGTGATATTGCCACCAAAGGGAGACAGGCCTTCAATCACTGTCCCAAAACCACTTTCTAAGAGCCCACAGAAACTTTCAAGCAAAGAAAGCCAAGTGAATAAATCACTCGGAACAGATTTTTTTTTTTTTTTTTGGCGGGAATCAATGCTTTCTTAGGCATCAAGGTGGACTTTTGCCCCTTTTTAAAAAGTCTCCAGGCTCTGAATTTGCCTAAGTATTCTGAGAAGCATCCTTGAATTCTGCCAAGAAAGCGTCAAAGATTGTAATGCCACTAGACTCAGAGTGCCCACTACCAGACGTTCTAGTGAGCTCAACAATAAAAAGAACAATTCAATGTACATCAAAATATTTACAGCTGTACTTTTTGTAATAGCAAAGAACCAGAAACAGAATAGATGCCCATCCACTGCAGAATGGCTAAACATTATATACGTATATATATATTATATATGTATGTATAATTTCATGCCAAAAAATAATGAATGTGAAGAGTACAGAGAAGCATGGGAACACTTCAATGAACTGAAAAAAAAATGAAGTGGAACTAGAAAATTGCTATACACAGTAACGCCAACGTGTAAATGGAAAGAACTACAAAAATAAAAAATGAACACTTTGTTATTAAACTTGGCCCTAAAGTAGAGAGATATTTTACTGATTTTTTTTCAATCTAAGTTGATGGACCCCTGGAATTTATCTGTAGGATGCTTAGCTCTCAAGTTAAGAAGCCCTGCTTGGAAAATAGTATATTCTAAAGGGTGTACTCAAGGAAATCAGCACCTCTTCTGCCTCTAGCTTGTTTGGCTTTAAGGCCAAAAACATACTTATTCACTCATCCTGCTGTTGACTCAGATGAAGTAAAGGCATTAACAAAAAATGAGTAAGAAGAATTTAAAATAGATTTGGATACAGCATTTATCAAATCGCTATTGATCTGATGATTTTCTCAAGAAGAGATTGTTTCCATAAAATCAAATTATGCGTATTCTTAGGATTTGCTTGTTCATATTAGCTCAATTTCATACATGATAAATGTATCTCCTGATAATTCCTTGTTGTCCTCTATATACTGGGAAGTTGTATAGATATTGTTGACCAGCTGACTGACTGACTGGATTTTGGAGGGTGAGAAAAGGGAGGGAAAAATAATAATAAGGTCCAAGTTTGGACAAGATAGATGGAGTTTCTATAGAACTGTATCTACAATGCAATTGAAAGAACATTGAACTGGTGTTCAGAACACCTAGGTTGGCATTCTAACTCTGATCCTTTCTAGCTCTGTGTACTGAGGTAAGACACCTAACCTCTCAAGTTTTTTCATAGAATTACATTACCCAATTCACAAGAGTTTTGTGAGGATCAAATGAGGTAGTATATAAAAAGTGTCTTGAAGCAAAAAAAAATCTTATAGGAAGGAAAAATATTTGGAAAGAGAAACTAAAAAATTAATGTACTTCTTAAAGAATGTTCATATACACTTAAAATTAATTTTGGCAAGAATTTTAAAAAAATAATCTTGGCAAACAAAAATTAATCTTGGTTTTCCTCAAGGCAATGCAAAACGCTTAGCAATGTGTAGACATACTGTTTCCATTCCTGTAACATATGTGACACCTTGGTGTGCTCACTCCTTCGTATCTCTCCCTTTCATGTGTTTCTCCCAAATTTTCCAGAAAATTTAGAGTAATCGATTGTTCATCATCTACTCAAAACCATTACTCATGAACCTTATCAATGGGCTCACATTTAGTTGAGTAAGAAAACAGCAATAGAACATTTCCTCAACAAACCCTGGACACTTATCACAAATTCACATACTCATCAGTTGGAGAAATAGAACTACATTGGCATCATAAGTTGGTGTACACATGTAGCCAAGACACAGGCATGGAGGGGCACATATGAGGGAAACATGATTACCCATAGCAAACTGGTGGAGGGGCAATTTATGCCGCAAATGCCCCACAGCTCCTGATGTCTTCAGGCATTATTGGCCATTGTTGTACCTGTTGATTAATCAACTGATTGATTTCTGGACCTTGTTCTTTTTCCCTACCAGCTCTACTCTAGGTTGGGAAAGTGTTTCTGCTCTTTTCTGCTGGAGACTAGTTTGCATCTCTTTACTAGGCAAAACAAGACAAAACAAATCATCTACTTCCTTTGCATAAGAAGGAGGGGTTCTCTTAGCTCTTAGAAGCTAGCCTCTGGTGGCTTAATACTTTTGAAACATAAATCACCCATCCAGGTAATTAGAACCCACAGATCCTTAGTCTTTTGGCCTGTTCTTGCCTCTGATAGCAGGATCCAGCTCCCTGTACCAAGCCTCTAACTCAGGTTTAGAATCCAGATTTAATTGGCCTAAGAGGATCCTGAACCCCTAAAACTCATTTCAAAAAGCTCTGGCAAAATAGAAAATAAAATATAGAAGCTAGGAGGAAGCTATGAAGGCCACTTCTCAACCCCAAATTCTGTTAGGATTTGCAAGCAAGTAAATCCAAGTGATAACAAAGCTAAACATGGACAATAATGTCATTAGCCTAACCTATTCCTGCACACACACACACACACACACACACACGTGTATATGTATGTATATATACACACATATACACAAATATACATTCATACATATACACACACACATATATGTATGTATATGCATACATATTTGGCTCTAAAGACAAAAATATGAGTTATTTTCCTCCAACTATTCCATATATATGTAGAATTTATATAAATTATATAATATATAAATATGAAACATATAAATTGTATTTAATAACTTAATATGCTATATAAAGAATAAATATATATATAAAATTGTATATGTGCATACATACATACATTTAAGTATGTATGTATACATATCTAAGACAAAAGTAGGAATATTACCCAGAATAGGTTAGGGAAATAAGAATTTAAAGCAGACATGTGTATATAGCATTTATAAAATCATTGTTAATCTGATAAGCATTTCATAAAAAGTTTTGCATATACATATATGTATATACATACATACATACACATATGCATATATACAAACATACATATATGAAATACAACAAATATCATGGGTTTTTAGCAGCCTTGCTGAGAGAATTATTTTGGGGAAAGTTAGGCCAGCTCTGTGGTCCCCAAACTCATTTGTATCCTCTCTTTTAAATTGCAGAATTTCAATTAAAGAGCAACATCATCCTTCCAGTCACCCAAGTGCACACTCTCAAGGTCATTCTCACCTCCTTATTTAGTCTCAGCTACATATATTTATGATGTTGTTGTTAAATTAGTTCAGCAGTGTCTGACTCTTTGTGACTCCATTCAGGGTTTTCTTAACAGAGATACTGTAGTAGTTTGCCATTTCCTTCTCTAACTCATTTTATAGATGAGGAAATTGAGGCGAACATGGTTAAGTGACTTTCTCAGGGTCACACAGTGAGGAAGTGACTGTGGTCACTTTGATTTGAACTCATGAAGATGAGTCTTCCAGATGCCAAGTCCAATGCTCTATCCACTGCACCCTAGATGCCCCTACATACTTAGGTGAACTTATATGAACTGGTAGAAAATGAAGTAAGCAAAATCAGGAAAATGCTATAGAAAATGATAGTAATGAATATGGAGAGAACAAGAAACACATGAATCAAAACTGAATTCTTTGCCATTAAAATGATCAAACAGTTACTTTTTATGTAAATAGTATTTTATTTTTTCTAATTACATGTAAAGATAATTTTCAATGTTTTTTATAAGATTTTGAGTTCCAAATTTTTCTCCCATCCTTCCTTCCTTCTGCAAGAAATCTGATATAGGTTATTCATGTGCAGTCTTGGAAAACACATTTCCACATTAATCATTTTGTGAAGGAAGAAACAGAAAAGGAAAAAAAAAAGGCAAAAAAAACCCAAAGAAAGTGAAAATAGTATGCATTGACCTGCATTCAGATTCCATCAATTCCTTCTGTGGATGTGGATAGCATTTTCTATCATAAGTCGCTTGGAATTGTCTTGGATCATTGCATGACTGAGAAGAACTAAGTCTACCATAGTTGATCATTGCACGATGTTGCTGTTACTCTGTACAATGTTCTGGTTCTGCTCATTTCTTTCAGCATCAGTCATGTAAGTCTTTCCAGGTTTTTCTGAAATCTACCTGCTCATCATTTCTTATAGCACAATAGTATTCCATTACATTCATTTGCCACAACTTGTTCAGTCATTTCCCAATTGACAGGCATTCTCTCAACTTCCAGTTCTTTGCCACCACAAAAAGAGCTGGAAGAGCACAAGGTGAAGAATATCAAGGGAATTAATGAAAAAAATGTAAATAAAGGTTGCCTAGATGTACAAGATCTAAAACTATACTATAAAGCAGCAATCATCAAAACTGTTTGGTATTAGCTAAGAAATAGAGTGGTAGATCAGTGGAATAGATTAGGCACACAAGACACAGTGGTAAATGACTATAGTAATCTACTATTTGATAAACTTAAAGACTCCAGCTTCTGGGATAAGAACTCACTATATGACAAAACTTCCAGGAAAGCTAGAAAATAGTATGCCAGAGACTAGGCATAGATCAACACCTCACATCATATACTAAGACAAGGTCAAAATGGGTACATGATTTAGACATAAAGGGTGATACCAAAAGCAAATTAGGAGAGCAGAATAGTTTACCTCTCAAATCTATGGAGAAGGGAAGAATTTATGACCAAACAAGCAAACAAACAATTATGAAATGCAAAATGGATAATTTTGATTACATTAAATTGAAAAGTTTTTGCACAAACAAAACCAATGCAACCAAGATTAGAAGGAAAATAGAAAACTGGGAAACAATTTTTACAATGTCTCTGATAAAGACCTCATTTCTAAAATATATACAGAAATGATTCAAATTTATAAGAATACAAGTCTTCAGATGAAGAAATCAAAGCTATATATAGTCATATAAAAATGCTATAAATCACTATTGATTAGAGAAATCCAAATGAAAACCACTCTGAGGTACCACCTCACACTTACCAGATTGGCTATGACAGAAAGGGAAAATAATAAATGTTGGAGAAGATGTGGGAAAATTGGGACACTAATGCATTGTTGGTGGAGTTGTGAACTGATCCAATCATTGTGGAGAGCAATTTGGAACTATGCTGAAAAGCAATCAAACTGTGTATACCCTTTGATTCAGCAATACCACTACTAGGTCTGTATACCAAAAAGAACATAAAAAAGAGAAAATAACCTAAATGTATAAACTTGGTTCTAAGGAATAGAGATGAGTACTTACTTCCTAGCATTCCATGCAAAAATTAGAAAAGAATGCTAAGTTGGAAAAATCACTGACTCTAGAATCAGGGAATTTGGGTTCAAATTCCACCTCTAAAACATCTTTCTATGTGGCCCTGGGCAAGTTACTTCTCCTCTCTGGGTTTCTTTATCTCTAAAATGAAAGGATTGAACTAGATGGCCTCTAAGGCTCCTTCTGGTGTTAAATCTGTGATCTTTTAGAGCATTTTGAAAAATGTCAGATAGAGCTGGTGCTTTGGTTTAACTGAATGGTGTTTTCCCTTATTTCCATTCTTTGTAATAAGAGATGAGAACTTCTTTAAAAGGATATAGTGGGGGCAGCTAGGTGGTGCAGTGGATAGAGCATCAGTCCTGGATTCAGGAGGACCTAAGTTCAAATCCGGCTTCAGACACATAACACTTACTAGCTGTGTGACCCTGGGCAAGTCACTTAACCCCATTGCCTAACTAAAAACAGAAAAAAAAAAATAACAACAACAACAAAAAGGACATATTGGAAAATAAAGATGATACAAAAACAAAAAATGGCAATGAAAATTCAAAAAGGGGGATAAAAGACTTATTTGGATAGAGAAAAAGTCCCAGTAGAGAATTTCATTGAATAGAATTTTCACTCCAAGAGAACAGAATAACAACAAATTATAATAAGCCAAGAGAAACTCATCTTCCCCTTTCTCCATTCATTTCAGGAGAACACCTAAAAACTCTGAAAATCCTAAAACAGGTGTTGGTAACTTTTTTGTATCATGCAGTCTTTTGGAAGCCTGATGAATCCTATGGATCCTTTCTCAAAAAAAATTGAAATGAATAAAATAAAATACTTAGGAAAATAAAGCAAACAAATTGTATGAAATAAAGATTTTTTCCCATTCAAGTTGATGATTTCCCTGAAATTTATCCATAGAATTCTTAGCTTCTAAGTTAAGAAGCCCTACTTGAAAAATGGCATATCCTTTAACTCAAGGCCAATAGAATGCCTTTTGCATCTTGCTTGTTATATCAAAACCCTTTGGGACCAAAAACATACTTATTCACTCATCCTGTTGTTGACTTAGACGAAGTAAGGGCATTAACCAAAAAGAGCAGCAGAATACAATTTTTTTTTTGTAAAAAAGGGGACCAGTAGCATTTATCAAATCACTATTGATTTGATAAGCATTTCTCAAGGAGAGAGTGTCCTGTTTGTAAAATAATATTATTTACATTCTAGACTTCACTTGTTTACATTATCCCAATCTTATAGATGGCAAATTCTTTTCTTTATAATTGCTGATTGTGCTCTGCATACAATGGGAACTTGATAGATGTTATCCACCATCTGACTGATCAAGTGATTTGTGGAGGGTGGAGGAAGAGAGGGAAAAGCAAAATTAAGGTCAAAGTGTGGTCTAGATAGCCTGAGTTTCTATAGAATTATACCTATAATCCAGTGTGGTTGAAAGAACATTGAATTAGATTTAGAAGACCTAGGTTTGAGGCTTAACTCTGACCCTTTCTGCCTGCCTGACCTGAGGCAAGTCACTGAAAACTCACTGAGTTCTTCTATCAATAAAGTGGGAATGATCATACTTATGTTAAATATCTTGCAAAATTTTTGTGAGGATCAAATCAGGCACTATATTTTAAAAAAATGCTTTGCACCACTAAAACTTAGAAAAATAGAAGATATTTGGAGAGAGAAGCCATAAAATACATTTATTTCTTAGGGAATTTTCATGTACTACCCTAAAGTAATACAATATACTTAACAGTGTCTAGACATACTATTTATTTTCCTCTAATACATTTGGCACCAGGGTGCACTCCCCACCATGTATTCAGCATATATCCATGAGCCCCTTGGATCGCAATTTGAGAAGCCTGGCTCTAAAATAAAATATCCTTTAACTTGGGGCAAATTACACCCTTACGGTCTCTTGCACAGCTTCATTGTTATGTCCAAGGGTTGTGGCCAAATGCGCAGTTAGTTATTTATTCATCCTCCTGCTGACTCAGCTGAGATAAAGGCATTAATCAAAAAATGGCAAGCAGAAGTTAAAATGGATTTATTTATAAAAAGCATCCCTCCTATTCATCAAATCATTGTTGATCCAATAAGCATTTCTCAAGAAGAGAGTGTCCCTGCTTCCAAAATAGTATTTGTATTTCATAGATTGCTTATTTGTACTAGCCCAATCTTATAGATGGTAAATTCTGTTCTTTATACTTGCTGAGTATGATCTGCATAAAATGGGAATTTTGTAGATATTGTTGACCATCTGACTGATTGAGTCATTTGTGAAGGGTGGAAGAAGAGGGGGAAACACAAAATTAACATCAAAATATGGTCAAGATAGCCTGTGTTGCTGTAGAACTGTATCTACAGCCCAGTGTTGTTGAAAGAACTTTGAACTGGTATTCAGAAGATCTAGGTTTGCAGCCTACCTCTGACCCTTTCTAGCTGGAGCGAGACACTTAAGCTCTCTGAGTTTTTCTATCAATAAAGTGGGAATGAACACTTTTACACTAACTGTCTCATAAGATTTTTGTCAGGATCAAATCAGGCAATATGTTAAAAATAATTTTTGCAGCACTAAAACTTAGAAAAAATGGAAGATTTTAGGAGAGAGAAAGCATCAAATTCACTTGTTTCTTACATAAGTTTCATATGTAACTCTTTTAGAAAAATAATCTTGACAAGGTACTCCCCAAAGTAATACAAAGTGCTAAGCAATGTCTAGATAAACTATTCACTTCCCTCTAATATATTTGGCACCCACCTTTAACTCAAGGCAAATTACACCTATAAGGTCTCTTGTATAACTTCATTTTTATGTCAAAGCCTTTGTGGCCAAAAGTGCAGTTATTTATTCATCTTCCTGTTGCCTCAGCTGAAGTAAAGGCATTAATCAAATATGTCAAGCAGAATTTAAAATAGATTTATTTACAAAAAGCAACCCAATCATTCATCAAATCACTGTTAATCCAATAAGCATTCCTCAGGAAGAGAGATTTCTTGTTCTCAAAATATTATTTGTATTTTATAGTTTGCTTATTTATTATGTTAGCTGAATCTTATAGATGGTAAATGCTGTCTCAATAATTGCAGATTGTGCTCTGCATATTCTGGGAATTTTATAGATGTTGTTGACTGAGAGGTTTGTGGAGGGTGGAAGAAGAGAGGAAAAAGAAGAATTAAGGTCAAAATATGGTCAAGACCTGAGTTTCTGTAGAACTGTATCTACAACCCAGTGTTGTTGAAAGAACATTAAACTAGTATTCAGAAGACCTATATTTGAGGCCTGACTCTGAACCTTTCTCATTTTGTGACCTAGAGCAAATAACTTAAGCTCTGTGAGTTTTTCTATCAATAAAGTGGGAATGATCAAACTCACATTAACTATCTCATAAGACTTTTGTGAGGATCAAATCAGGCAATATATTTTAAAAAGTGTTTTGTAGCACTAAAATTTAGGAAGATGGATTGTATTTGGAGAAACTAATATAAAACCCATATCTTTCTTAGGGAATTTTCCTACATAATTTTAAAAATAAGTAATCTTGACAAGATATTCCCCAAAGTAATACAAAGTGCCTAGCAATGTGTAGAGCCTACTACTCATTTTCCTGTAACACCACACCTGGGAACATCCACAATCGCTATATCCCTTCTCACCATGTGTTCACCAAAAAGTTACCACAAAATTTGAAGGACACTGTGGTCCATCTCCATTCAAAACCATTTCCCATGAGTCTTATGAGTATGCTCATGTTTACTTGCCAGCCAGTGGACACAATCAGTAAAGACAAAAGGCATGTAATAAAATAGCTTAGTAAAAAAAAAAAAGTAATAATAGAACAGTTTCTCCTCACACCTGGGACACCTTCTCACAAAGTGAGAGAAGTCATCATCATTCAGGGAAGTAGACCTATACTGGAATCACATAGTATGTACATAAATGTAGCGGAGAGAGTTATGTAGGGGCACACCTGCTGGGTACGTATTTGTCCGGGGCATACTGATAGATGGACAATTCATGCCTCAGATGACCCAAGATTACTGATGTCTTCAGGTAATAATGGTCATTGTTGGGCCTGCTGGCCTTTGTTCTCTCTCCCCACCAGGTACCACATTGCCATCACTCTAGGATGTGCTTGGTAATTTTTCCTCTTCCCTGCTAGGTAGTAGGTTTCATCTCTGCTAATTCCCTACCTCCCTTTGGTGCCACCAACTGAACTTCATCAGGACTCCTCCTAAGAAGAGTGAGCTCTGATATTTCCCCTTTTGCTTAGTGCCCAGAGGTCAAGCTTTAGCTTTTGTCAAGAGTAGTGCCCCTTAGTTCACTTAAGGACAAACACACTGATTCTAAACTTCAAAGTGTGTCTCATTTCCTTATAAATTTTCTTTCACCAGGTTCAAAGTCAATCTGGTGTGTATATTCTGGAATATTATCAGAAATGACCAGAATTGGAAATAAAAACCTCTCTCTAATTGCCTCAGCAACTAACCCAAAGTAACTGGAATTTTTTTTTTTTGTGGATTACTATCTCCTCTCAATTTCAAATGATAAACTTACAGTTGGATTAGATAAAAATCACTCTTAATGCCCTCATAATTTATTAGAAATAGAAAATAATAAATGACAGAAATTAGATATTTGAGTAAAACTTAGAAACTCTGATATGGTTTGTATCCAGTCATCTCTGACCTCTAAGAAGGCAGAGAAAATAAGGGCTACTGACTGGAATTCACAAACTGTCCCAGCTGCTGTTTTATTCTGGTCTCAGCTTCAGCCCACTCCTCTATTGCACATTAGTATTCTTTCTTCTTACTCTCTGGATCACAGGTTCATCTACTTGTGTCTTGCACCCACCCTTCTGCCTCTTCAATGGTTCCTAAAAATTTGGGAGACAATCCTTTATTCAAGGAAATTAGAAACTCAAGATAAACTGAATTCTAAACAAACTGAGCTACTGTCAGAATGAATGTTAATGGTATAAATTCAGTGATTGTCTTTCTAATGCAGGGAAATAACTCCAACATCTCTGTGATTCCAATAGCAGGATTCCAATATCCAACAATGGCCAAATATTTTTGGAACACAAATCAACCATCCAGACAGTTAGAATATACGGATCTTTAGTCAGTCTTTTGGACTCTACTTCCTCCTAATAGCAAGATCTATCTCCCTGTATCAAGCTTCTATCTAACTCAGGGTTAGAAAGTGTTAGAACCTTTATTTCATTGCATATGAGGACCTTAAACTCTCAAAACCCTTTTCAGGGAAATGTGACAAAATATTAAAAAAAAAACAAAACAGAAATCAGAAGGAAGCTGAACTATGAAGGCCACTTCTCTTATCAAATCCTCTTTGGATTGGCAAGCAGAGAACAAAGCTATACAAAGGTTATAATGTCATTTCTCTAAATTATCTTGGGTCACATACCTGTCTTTATTCTAAAACTAGATAGATAAAATAGACAGATAGACAGAGACAGACAGACAGACAGACAGACAGACAGACAGACAGACAGACAGATAGATAGATAGATAGATAGATAGATAGATAGATAGATAGATAGA
>NW_020948840.1:14996430-15036601 GCF_900497805.2 Vombatus ursinus
AGATAGATAGATAGATAGATAGATAGATAGATAGATAGATAGATAGAAAATGAAACTGCGTGTTTGGAGAGTCCCATGTATGGCAAGGGGCTGTCCTTGTATATAGGTCAAAGGGGAACAAAATAGACATTTCTAACCTCTTCTCCCCTCCCACTCTATTCCTTTTCCAAGGAATACTTTCATTACTTCCAGGAGGGGAAGCAGGAGGTTGGGCCCCAAAGTCACCACTCTGTTCTCAGAAGGAGAGGGCATACCAGACTAGATATCTATCTGCTCCCTTAAACATTGTTTGACCAGGGGATATAATCATCTTCCATCTAGCATTTGATCATTTTGTCATTTGGAAGTGGGGGAAGAAGAGGGACTCAAGCTCTATATCCAAGGCTTGACCCTTTTCTCACTTAATGCCAGTTGCATAATGAACACATGTAGAGAATAGCAAAGAAGCCTATTCAACCAAATTGTAGCAAAACAGAAATCAGAGAAGGTATACATATAGGAATATATACCAGACAATACAGGGTGAAGGAGCTCTCCCACAGGAAGCAAGATAACTCAGCTAAATCAAGAGATAGGGTCCTGGATCTCACCCAAGAGAAAACTCCCCTAAGCCTCTAGAGTAGCAAGCTGGGAATAGAGACATAACAGAGGCTGCCAGCTCTTCTCATGTCTTCCCAGAGTCTTTTCCTTTAGCAACCTGAAATAGAGTTGGCCCCTTCCATTTTCTCTCTTGAAGCTAGAAGCTGATTCTATGCAACACATGAAGAAGACTCTCATTTGGAAAATCCCAAAGGCGGACTCCCTCTGGAAGAATCCCCAAAGGGAAGACTTGTTAGAATTGAAGCTTTTGTTTCTTGTCAACTCTGTCCACCTCTCACACAGGGCAGAGCATTCAGTTTCATCAATAAGGAGTGTTATTGGGGCAGCTAGATGGCACAATGGGTAAAGCACCAGCCCTGGAGTCAGTAGGACCTGAGTTCAAATCTGGTCTCAGATAAGACACTTGACACTTACTAGCTGTGTGACCCTGGGCAAGTCACTTAACCCCAATTGCCTCACCAAAAAATAATAATAATAATAATAATAATAAGGAGTGACATACCAAAGGGCTTTAGAACATTAGAGACAGACAGACAGACAGACTAGATAGATAGATAGATAGATGGATAGATAGATAGATAGATAGATAGATAGATAGATAGATAGATAGATAAATGTCTGAGCTTTCAGTAGCTCTGTTCTGCGAATCATGTTGGGAGAAAGGTAGGTCTTAGTGTCATGTGCTCTACACTATTTTGCATCCCCTAAACTCACATCTCTTCCAAATTTCAGTATTTCTGTTATGGGTACCACCATCCTTCCAGTTACCCAAGTGTACAGTTTCAGGGTAATTCTCACCTCATCATTCATATATTCCTTTCACTGCTTCTAATCTATCTTCCATAGTGTTACCATGTTGATAGTCCTAAAATGCAGGTCTTTGTTACTCTTCTCTTCAATAACCTTCAGTAGCTACCTAATGACACTAGGACTAAATAGAAACTCTTTAACATTTAAATTCTTTTACAATCTGGCTGTAATATTTCTTTGTGACTGATTTCACAATACTCTCTAACATATTCTTTGATTCACCCAAATGGCCTACTTATTGTTCTCCATGCATGATAATTCTCTCTGTACCTTTTACTTCTGTCCCCTATTGCTGGAATGGACTCTCTTTTCACTTCTATGTCGTAGGATCTCAAGATCCTTTCATGACTTTGCTTAGGTACCACGTCCTACATGAAGGCTTTTCTCTTCTCCTAAGCTGTTAATACTGCCTCCCAATCTCCCTAGCCCATAAATTACTTTTAAAATTTACTTTGAATGTAGTGTATAAGTATTTTTCTGGGCACAGATTATTTTTCCCCAATAAAATGTAAGCTCTTTGATGGCAAGAAATGTTTCTTTTTTATCTTTCTCTCCGGCCATTATGACTTACTCATAATAGATGCTGATTGAGTGTTCATTGAATTGAATTAAATTGAACTTAATGATGATTACGTTTCTTTGACATTATATGTGTCTCAATTTGAATTCCTGTCAGTGGTTGGTACTGCCTATACATTATACTCAACACAATTTTCAAAGCAGAATTTTTAAATGGTCACAGAAAAATAACTTAAATCAAATTGTATCCATTTTAATGCGTATTTATATTACTTTGTCAATTTTATAGATCTGTCATCTCATCACTGTGAGTACCCCCCCCAGTGGTGGTACTAATGACAATCTCTCCACACATTTTCATAGTGTCCAATTCTTAGTCTTGTTATTCCCTAAATTGGAAACTGAGGAAAAATTGAGGACCTACCTAAAATTTTGAATGCCTTCCTTTGGTTCTTTAAATAATTAGTAGATAACATTGTAGTACGTGAACTGTCCTTATGCTCTCCCTCATCCTTTCTATATTACCAGTCCATATTCTGTCATGCATGCCTTCAGTCTTAGGAATTCAATTTTGGAATTCTCATTCTGGACTAGAATTGCTTTTTTTGTTAACTGAGTGCAAACTCACATAACTAGCTATAACTCTTGAACCCCAGACCAGATTAGGCTTCACATCCTATTCACCTGCTCCATCTGGACTATATGGCCATCTGGCTTCTTTCTTTCCCCTATTCCCCACTTACCACCTTCTGCTGTGGTAATCATATTAATATTACCATTTCTTCTGAAAGATCATGTCAACCAACCGACTTATGAATAAAAATAGGCTCCTTATGACTCCCCAGACAAAAACTCCCTTCTCTGGTTGTCAGCCTTCTATATCTGTTAACTCCTTTCACTAAAAGGTCAGCTCCTTGAGGGCCAGGATGCCCTCAGGATGCATTTACATTACTAGCACTTAGCTTACTGTTGAACACTTAAGAAGGGCTTGATAAATGCTTTCTTTATTGCATTCATCTATTCATGTTCTGGTCACAAATATCTTTTAGGTTTTATTATGCCTCTAAGTTATCATTCATTGTTCATACTACACAGACTATTTCTATTTATGTACTTACATTATACCACTGCCCTTGGAATCGTCTGCAATTTTGCTTTTTCTCAGATTGTGATGTTCCATGGTTTGCAGCAATGCAGCATCACCAGGAGAATATTAGTGGTAGAGAGGTAGGCTTCTATAGTGGCAAAAGTAGGTTAGTATCATTGAGAATACTTTATGATCTTCTAATATCTATGATCTTGCCACCCAAGGGAGACAGATTCTCAATCTGGACTCCAAACCTGCCTAGAACCTGCAGAAGCTTTCAAAGCAAAGAAAGTCTTACAAATGAGTTACTTGGGATTTTTTAAAGATGAAATCAAAGCTATTTCAGGCATCAAGGTGGACTTTTGTTCCTTTTCAAAAAGTATCCTGACTGTGAATTGGTCTAGCCATTCTAGGAAATATTGTTGAATAATGCCAAGAAAATATCTAAGAACTCAATGCTCTTGGACCCAGAATACCCTTGACCAGGCATCTATTCCAATGAATTCAGTAATAAAAATGCATGCCTAATATATATATGAAAATATTTATAGCAGCACTTTTGTAGTTATGAAGAACTGGAAACAAAATAGATGTTCATTCATTGATTAGAGAATAGCTAAACAAACTGTGGGAAGCTAGGTGATTTCAGTGAATAGAGTGCTGGGCCTGGAATCAGAAGGACCTGAGTTCAAATCTGGCCTCAGAACTAGTTGTGTGATCCTGGACAAGTCATTTAACCCTGTTTGCCTCAGTTTCCTCATCTGTAAAATGAGCTGGAGAAGAAAATGACAAACCACTCCAGTATCTTTGCCAAGAAAACTCCAAATGGAATCACAGAGAGTAAGACACAATGGAAATAAATCAATAACAAAAAACAAACTGTGCTAAATATATATAGTAAAATATTATTGCATGATAAGAAATGATGAATATGAAGTTTACAGAGAAATACAGAAAGATGTAAATGAATTGAAAAAATGAAGTCAAAACAACCAGGAAAATGTTATACACAGTGTCAACAACAATGTAAATAGAAAGAACATGAAAAACCACAAAAATCAAAACCAAATGCTTTGCTGTAATAATGATCAAGCTTGGCCCTATAGAAGTAATATGAGAATTTACCTTCCTCTCTTCTGTTTAGAAGTTGGGGAGAAAAACTGATAAGGTAGATAAAAGCACTGACTCTAGAATCAGGGAACTGGGTTCAAATCCCACCTCTGACACATAATACCTATGTGACCCTGGACAAGTCCCTTCACTCTTGTGGGCCTCATTTTCTTTGCTTCCAAAATGAGAGGAAGGACTCTGAGACACCTCCATTGAAGAAAATGACTCCTTCAAAAGTAGAATTGGCAAAATAGAAAAGGAGGTATAGAAGCTAACTGAACAAAATAATTCCTTAAAAGTTAGAATTGAACAAGTGGAGAGTAATGACCCTATGAGACAGCAAGAGTCAGTCAAACAAAATCCAAAGAATGAAAAAAAATCAACTGACCTGGAAAATAGATCCAAGAGAGATAATTTAAGAATCATTGGACTATCTGAAAGCCATGATCAAAAAAAAAGACAGCATCTTTGAAGAAATTACCAAAGAAAATTGTCCAGATATCCTAGAACCAGAGGGTAAAATAGTGATTGCAAGAATCTACCAATCACCTCCTGAAAATGATCCCCAAATGAAAAGTCCAAGGAATAGTGTATTCAAATTCCAGAAATCAGATCAAGGAGAAAATACTGCAAGTAGTCAGAAAGAAAGAATTCAAATATCATGGAGCCATAGTCAGAATTACACAAGACTTAGCAGTGTCTACATTAAAAGATTGGAGGGTTTGGAATATGATATTCTGGAAGGCAAAGGAGCTTGGATTACAACCAAGAATCAACTACTCAGCAAAATTGAGTATAATCTTTCAGGGGAAAAGATAGACATCCAATAAAATAGGGGACTTTCAAACTTTCCTGGTGAAAAGACCAGAGCTGAACAGAAAATTCAATCTTCAAATACAAGACTCAAGAGAAGCATAGAAAGATAAAAGGCAAGAAATAAAAAACCCAACATGTTATTTAATAAGATTACATTGTTTACATTCCTACATGGGAAGATGATACTTGTAACTCTTGAGAGCTGTATCTTTATTAGGGCAGTTAGAAGGAGCATAATAGACAGAGTGTGTGGATATAAGTTGACTTTAATGTGACTATATAAATAATTAAAATGTGAAAAAAAAAGGATTGTACTGGCAGAAGAGAAAAGGGGGAGGCAGAATAGGGCAAAATGCATCACATAAAAAGGAACAAAAGAACTATCATAGTAGAGGAAAAGAAGGGAGTGGTTAAGCATTGTTTGAACCTTATTTTCATCTGATTTGGCTCAAAGAGGGAATAACATACACACTCAGTTGAGTATAGAAATTTATCTTACTTCAAACAGAAGCAGTAGAGGAAAGGGGAAAGAAAAGGATAGTGAGACTGATAGAAGGGAAGGCAGAAGTAGGAGAGGAAAGAGGAAAGAAAAGGGGGGGTGATAGAAGGCAGGACAGATTGAGGAGGGTGGTAGTCAGAAGCAAAACATTGGTGAAGACGGACAGGGTGAAAGGAGAGAGAAAAGTATAAAAAAAGGGGGGGGAACAGAATGGAGGGAAATATACAGTTAGTAATCATAACTATGAATGTGAATGGGATGAACTCTCCCATAAAATGGAAGCAGATAGCAGAGTGCATTAAAAACCAGAATCCTAGAATATGTTGTTTACAAGAAACACATTTGAAGCAGAGAGATGCACACAGAGTAAAGGTAAAAGGCTAGAGCAGAATATATTGTGCTTCAACTGAAGTTAAAAAAAAAAAGCAGGGGCAGCAATCCGGATCTGAAACAAAGCAAAAACAAAAATAGATCTAACTAAAAGACACAAGGAAATAAACTACATCTTGCTAAAAGGTACCATAGATGAAGAAGTAATATCAATACTAAATATATATGCACCAAGTTGTATAGCATCCATATTCTTAGAGGAAAGTTAAATGAGTTACAGGAAGAAATAGACACCAAAACTACACTAGTGAGGGACCTCAACCTCACCCTCTCAGAACTAGATAAATCTAACCGCAAAATAAAGAAGAAAGAAGTTAAGGAAATGAATAGAATTTTAGAAAAGTTAGATATGATATACCTCTGGAGAAAATTGAATGGGGATAGAAAGAAAAGAAACATTTTTCTCAGCAGCACATGGCACCTACACAAAAATTGAATGTGCATTAGGGCATAAAAACCTCACAATCCAATGAAGAAAGGCAGAAATATTAAATACATCCTTTTCAGATCATGATATAATAAAAAATTATGTGTAATAAAGGGCCATAGAAAGATAGACCAAAAATTGATTGGAAACTAAATAATCCAATCCTAAAGAATGAGTGGGTCAAACAACAAATCATAGAAACAATCTAAGAGAATGACAATAGTGAGACAACATACTAAAACTTAGGGGATGCAGCCAAAGCAGTTCTTAGGGGAAATTTTATATCTCTAAATGCTCACATGAATAAAATAGAGAAAGAGGAGATCAATGAATTGGGCATGCAACTAAAAAAGCTAGAAATAGAACAAATTAAAAATCTGCAATTAAATATCAAATTAGAAATTCTGAAAATCAAAGGAGAAATTAATAAAATTGAAAGTAAGAAACTATTGAATTAATAAATAAAACTATAAGCTGGTTTTTGTGAAAAAAACACAATAAAATAGATAAACATTTGCTTAATTTGATTTTTAAAAAAAGAAAGAAGAAAACCAAATTACCACTATCAAAAATGAAAAAGGTGAATTCACCACCAATGAAGAGGAAATTAAAGCAATAATTATGAACTATTTTGCCCAACTCTATATCAATAAATCTGATAATCTCAGTGCAATTGATGAATATTTACAAAAATATAAATTTCCCAGATTAACAGAAGAACAAATAAACTATTTAATTAACTCCATTTTAGAAAAAGAAATTGAACAAGGCATCAATGAGCTCTCTAAGAAAAAAAACACCTCCATGGTCAGATGGATTTACAAGTGAATTCTACCAAACATTTAAAGAACAATTAATTCTAATACTACATAAAGTATTTGGAAAAATAGGCAAAGAAAAAGTGCTACCAAATTCCTTTTATGACACAAATACAGTGCTAATACCTAAACCGGGAAGAACCAAAACAGAGAAAGAAAATTATAGACCCATTTCCCTAATGAATATTGATGAAAATGTTAAATAAAATATTTGCAAAGAGATTACAGCAATTTATCACAAGGATAATACACTATGATCAGGTGAAGTTTATACCAGCAGTGCAGGGCCGGTTTGATATTAGGACAACTATCAGCATAATTGACCATATCAATAACAAAACTAACAGAAATCATATGATTATCTCAACAGCTTTAGATTAAAATACAGTATCCACTCCTATTTAAAAAAACTATATAACATAAGAATTAATGAGTTTCACTTAAAATTATAATCAGTAGCTATTTAAAACCATCAGCAAGCATTATATGGGGATAAACTAGGAGCATTCCCAATAAGATCAGGGGTGAATAAGTATGCCCATTGTTATCACTACTATTCAGTACTAGAAATGTTAACTTTAGCAGTAAGAGAAGAAAAATAAATTGAAGGAATTAAAAAAGGCAACGAGGAAACAAAAATATCACTCTTTGCATATAATATTATGGTATACTTACAGAATCCTAAAAAATCAAGTGAAAAATTACTTGAAACAATTAACAACTTTAGCAAAGTTTTGAGATATAAAATATCACATAAATCATCAGCATTTCTATATATTATCAACAAAGTCTAGCAGCAAGAGACAGAAAAGAAATTCCATTTAAAATAATCGTAGACAATATAAAATACTTGGGAGTCTACTTGCCAAGACAAACCCAGGAATGATATGAACGCAATTACCAAACACTTTTCACACAAATAAAGTCAGATCTAAACAACTGTAAAAATATCAATTATTCATGGATAGCCCCAAGCAAATATAATAAAAATGGCAATTCTACCTAAATTAATTTACTTATTCACTGCCATACCAATCAAACTACCAAAAATTATTTTATGACAAAATTCATCTGGAAGAACAAAAAGTTACCAAGGGAATTAATGAAAAAAAAAAGATGCAAAGGAAAGTAGCCTAGCCATACCAGATCTGAAACTACATTATAAAGCAGCAATCATCAAAACTGTTTGGTACTGGCTAAGAAATAGAGTGGTGGATCAGTGGAATAGGTTAGGTACGTAAAACACAGTAGTCAATGACTATAGTAATCTACTGTTTGATAAACCCAAAGACTCCAGCTTCTGGGATAAGAACTCACTATCTGACAAAAACTGCTGGCAAAATGGAAAAATAGTATGGCAGAAACTAGGCATAGACCAACATCTCACACCCTATACTAAGATAAGGTTGAAATAAGTACATGATTTAAATATAAAGGGTGATACCATAAGCAAATTAGAAGAGCAAGGAATAGTTTAACTGTCAGATCTATGAAGAAGGGAAGAATTAATGACCAAACAGGAGATAGAGAACATTATGAAATGCAAAATGGATAATTTTGATTACATTAAATTGAAAAGGTTTTGCAAAAACAAAAACAATACCATCAAGATTAGAAGAAAAGCAGAAAGCTAGGAAACAATTTTTATTTCTCTGATAAAGGCTTCATTTCTCAAATATAGAGAGCTGAGTCAAATTTATAAGAATACAAGTCATTCCTCAATTGATAAATGGTCAAAGGATATGAACAGACAGTTTTCAGATAAAAAAATTAAAGTTATCTGTAGTCATATGAAAAAATACTCTAAATCACTATTGATTAGAGAAATGGAAATTAAAACAACTCTGAGGCATCATCTCACACCTATCAGATTGATTAATATGACAGAAAAAAATGATAAATGTTGGAGGGTATGTATGAAAACTGGTACACTAATATATTGTTGGTGGAGTTGAGCATTGATCCAATCATTCTGGAAAGCAATTTGAAACTAAGCCCAAAGGGCTATAGAATTGTGCATATCCTTTGATCCAGCAATATCACTACTAGGTCTGTATCGAGAAAAGATCATAAAAAAGGGAAAAGGACCCACATGTACAAAAATATTTACAGTAGGTCTTTTTTGTGTTGGCCAAGAATTAGAGATTGAGGGGATTCCTATCATTTGGGGAATGGCTGAACAAATTGCAGTATATGAATGTAATGGAATGCTATTGTTCTATGAGAAATGATGAGCAGGTGGAGTTCAGAAAAACCTGGAAAGACTTACATGAACTGATGCTGAGTAAAGTGAGCAGAACCAGGACAACATTGTACACAGTAACAGCAACATTGTGTAATGATCAACTATGATAAACTTAGCTCTTCTTAGTAATACAATGATCCAAGACAATTCCAAAAGACTCATGATGGAAAATGCTATCCCCATCCAGAGAAAGAACTATGGAGTCTGAATGCAAATTGAAGCATACCATTTTCACTTTTTTTTTCTTTCTTGTGGTTTTTCCTTTTTGTTCTGATTCTTCTTTCACAACATGACTAATGTGGAGATATATTTAACATGATTGTACACGTATAAGCTATATCAGATTGCTTGCTGTCTTGGGGAAGGGAAAGGGAAGAGAGTGAGGGAGAAAAATTTGGAACTCAAAATCTTACAAAAATGATTGTTGAAAAGTATCTTTAGAGGTAATTGGGGAAAAAATAAAATACTATTATGTGCAAAAATAAGTAAATAAATCAACATCAGCCCTCCTCCCAAGAGACTGTAATGTCAAACATAATTAATGTGCCATTTTATCTGAATGGTCTTTATTTCTCTTTTTACTCTTTGTAATAAGAGAAGAATCTTTGTTACAAGGCTGTACTAGAAAATGAAGGTTATGTAAAAAATGGTAATAAAATGAAAAAATTAGGAAAAAAGACTTACATGAATAGGAAAAAAAAGCTCCAATAGAGAGTCTCATTGAATTGAATTTGTTTTTCAAAAGAACAGAGTAAATACCAGATTACTTAAAGCCAAGAGGAACTCCTCTCTTTCCCTTGCTCCGTTTATCTCAGGAGAATGTATGAAAACTTTAAAATAAATAATCAGATCTTTTTTTATGTATCCATGGATTGCACTATCAGTCTACTGAAGCCTAAGGAACTTTTCTCAGAATATTTATAAGTACATAAAATAAAATAATAAGATTACAAAGTAAATCAATTTTACTGAAATAAAGATTTTTTTCCATCAAAGTTGCTGAACCCCCTGAAATCTATCCATGCTTCCCTTGGATCTCAGGTTTAAAAGCTCTGCTTGAAAATAGAATACCCTTTTTTTCCTCTTGCACCACTTCACTGCTACATCAAAGCCATCAGAGGCCAAAAGCACAGTTATTCACTTCTCATGCTGTTGAATCACTTTGCTGAGGTAAAGGCATTAATCAAAAATGGCAAGCAGAATTTAAAATAGATTTATTTATAAAGAGTACCCTCACCATTCATCAAAATCACTGTTGATCCAATATGCATTTCTCAAGAAGAAAGAATTCCTGTTTGTAAAATAATATTATTTTATTTTATGGTTTGCTTGTTTATACTAGCCTGATTTCATGGATTGTAAATGCCTTTCTTGATAATTGCTGATGGTGTTCTGCATATTCTGAAAATTTTATAGATGCTGTTGACTGACTGATTGATGGCGAAGTTTCTGGAAGGTGAAGGAAGGGAAAAACAAATGGAAGGTCCAGGTTTGGTGAAGATAGCCTGATTTTCTGTGGAATTGTATCTACAACTCAGTGTAGTTAGAAGAACATTGAACTGGAATTCAAAAGACCTGGATTTGAGTTCTAACTCTAATCGTTTCTAATTCTTTGACCTGGGGCAAGTGACTTACCCTCTTTGAATTTTTCTTCTATCAAAAAAAAAAAAAGGTAATCATATTGTAATTACCAATCTCTTAGTTTTTGTGAGAATCAGATTAGTTTGTTCCAACTCGATACATTTCGGAACATCTTGAGTACAACACAAATTTCAATTTTGTGTTTGAGCAATATCTTCTGGAAGAAACAGAGAATGCAGAAAACTGCACCGCTTCACAATAACTCACAAGTTGCAACCCTTCTGATGCCCGCTTCCACAAGCAAACTTCAGGTCTTTGTCCACATCAAATAACATACTTATTGCTATCTTCTGGGCCTTGAGTGGAGGACAGCCTGTCCTACCACCTCCACCCCACCCTCTAGTCCCACCTTCTTTCACCAGGGCTTCAGGCCAAGGCCCTCAGGCCTGGATTTGTGGTGGCCTGCCTTACTGGCTCAAGCAGCCCTGAGTGCCAGCTGAGCACCAGAGTCCACTGAAACAATCATTATTTATCATAGCATTGATATATTTCCTAGCCATTTCAGATATATAAAACTGTGCTACCATTTTTATTAGGTTCCTATTCTTTTTTATGTGCCACTGATGAAGTTTTTGAGCATTATGCCCTTTTTCCCCATAAAGCCTCCTATGTTTTGTTTTGTATTTTTTTTGCAAGATTTTGCATATTGTAGTGCTTTGGGAGGGAATACCCATGTCAAATTTAGCAGACTGTGTATTGTGTTTATGTACATATATATATATACATATAGACATATATATGTAAATCTGAGGATGCCAGCTAAAGATATATAGATATAGAAATTTCTTTAACCTAATTTGATATTTCTGTATATCTATATTTCTAAATATATTGATATAGTGCTTTGTATCAATAGATATTATTTAAATGTCAGTTGTTATTGGAGATAAACTATAAAATACATGTATTTCTGTTTCCATATAAAAAAGTTTTGAAACTTAAATCTTTTCACAATATTTCATAAAATTATATGAAGTACTTAGCAGTTTTTCAACAGGCTACTTTCTCTTCTCTAACACTTGTAGATCTAGGTGTGCCCCATTTTACCTGCCTTACCCTCCCCCCGCAACACACACACTCTAGCAAAATCACCCCAGGTACTCTATTAGACTTATAAGCACTTAAAACTGTAGCTCATGAGCCCATATTCATGTGTTTACCTTTGCTGGTCAGTCAGAAGATTCAGTTCATGAAAAGAAAAGGCTTTTGATTTAATAGTCTAGTAAGAAAAGTAGCAACAGAGCATTTCCCCTACAAACGTGGGGATATCTCTCCCAAATGCATACACCATTACTGAGATGAATAGATATATTTAGAGATTGCACGTTCAACACATATATGCAGAGAACATATACGGCCATGAAGAGAGTACTAATATTAAACTGTTTAAGCTGGGTCCACTCCTTGTCCTTGTTGAGGGATGAAATTGCTACTGAGTACCATATTGCCACTTCTCTAGGACAGACCTGGCATCCCTGCTGCTCTCCTCTGGGCATTGGATGGCATCTCCATTGCTCCTTTTCTCTAAAGGCTGAGTCCTCAGCTTTGGGTCAACCTCCTCTCCTAGAGATTCTTCAGTGAGAAAAGTAGGCTTGTCTCACTCCCTAGTTATTAGTCGAGGAGAAAAACATACAAACATACTTTATCTGCTTTCTTTCCAGAAGAAGAAGGAAGTCTATTGACTCCCAGAGTCTTAACCTCCAAGAGCCAAGCTATTTTGGAGCACAAAATATCTATTCAGGTACTAAGAACCCACAGGGATTTAATCAACCTTTTGAACTCTACCTCTGGTTCCCATAGGATCTATCTCCTTGTTCTAAGCCCCTATATAGATCAAGATGAGAAAGCATTTGTGACTGATCTGTGGTGATCCTGGATCCCCAACATATATTTTATGGAGTCTAGGTTCCATATACCTCATAAGAACTATGAGGAACTGGACTATGAGGGCTATGTATCTTCCCAAATACTCTTTGAATTGGCATGCAAGTGAATCCAAGCAAGAATAGAGCAAAGCAAAAACCTATGAGGTCATTCTGCTATATTGCCTTGGACTATATTCCTGCCTTTAGTAAATGTGCGTGTGTATACACATCAATAAAACTTCCAACTCTTCAGCAGCCCTATATGCAGAAACAAACATGTTTGGCATTCAACATATTATGGAACATCTCTGAGTTTCTGTTTCCTCATGCATAAAATGGAGCTGTAAAGTATAAAATGAGATAATGGAGGTGAAATGCTTTGTAAACCACAAAACATCACATAAATGCCAGTTATTGTTGCTTCAAGTTTCTTGATTTTGCTTTTCTATACTCTTGACCCACCTCAGCATATTGCCCTGTTCTTAGAAAGAGCCCAAATAATTGATGTCTTAGATGGTTTCAGAGAAACCTAGGAAGACCTATATGAACTTATCCACAGTAAGAAAAAAAAAAAGAATAACCTAGAAAACAATGTATGTAATAACAGCATTATAAAGAAACAACTTTGGAAGATTTGAAAGAACATGGTCACACACCAACCATGACTCCAGAACATACTATTCACCTCCTGAGAGAGAGTTGATGGGCTTAAGATACAGAATAGAATATTCCTTTTCAGACAGGCCAGTGTGAAAAGTCATTTTGTATGGCTACACAGATTTGTTAGAAGGATATTTTTTTCTTTTAAATGGAGTGGGAGTGGAGAAAGAAAAAATAATACTTGTTAACTGAAAAATTAATTAATTGGTATTATTGTTATTAATTGTTATAATATTGTTATTAATTGTAATTAATTAAGTTATAAATTGTTAATAAATAACAATAAATATAAAAGCTACAGTAATGAGTTACAAAGGATACAGATGGGATATTTCCCTTGATTAATCACCCCTCAGTAAAACACAGAGAGGAGTTTGATTACTCCATTAGTAGCATTTGAAGTCCCTTATTCCAAACATTCAATGGCAAGGAGAGAAATGTTTAGTCCTCTCCTCCTTTGGGTCCCATGGCACAAGCCTTCCAAGGTTCCAGACTGCTCTTTGTTGGTTCAGAGGGTCCCTCCTGCATCAGTTGCATAAAGGTCTTAGAATCAGTCTCCTTCAGTCCTATAGAACAATAGATAGTATCTCTCTCATGGGTCCTTGTGAAGGGGTTCAATTTTTTAACTATGCAGCAAAGGTCCCAGTTTCAATTAGATAAATTTATATTAGGTACTCACTATGTTCAGAACAATGGCCTATGGCTCTTTAGCTGGAAGGAACTTTAGGTTCATCTAATCCAATGTCTATTTTACAGATGAGGAAACTGGAGCCAGATGGATTTACAAGTGAATTCCACCAAACATTTAAAGAACAATTAATTCTAATACTATATAAACTACTTGGAAAAATAGGCAAAGAAGGAGTCCTACCAAATTCCTTTTATGACACAAATATAGTGCTAATACTTAAACGAGGAAGAACCAAAACAGAGAAAGAAAATTATAGACCCATTTCCCTGATGAATATTGATGAAAAATGCCAAGTGTTTGACCATTGTGACCAAGTTAGTGGGTGTGAAGAGCTATAACTTCAACCCAGATCCTCCTCTGATCCCAGATCATTCTGTCTTTCTACAATACCATCCTGTGTCCTAAGACATCATCCCTTCTTTCACGGAAGTGCGTAGTGTTGTGAGGGTATAAGACAAAAAAAATAATAATAATTCCAAGCACACAGTTTAGCTCTGTCTAGTCTACTCTTAATCATCTATAGTCAGGGGGATGAGAAGGAGAAGGGATCTAGGAGGTATAGTGAATAGGATGCTAGAATTGGAATCAGGAAATCTGAATTTGAATCCCACCTCAGACACCTCACACAGGTCCCTTAACCTGTTTCAGCTTCAATTTTCTCATCTGTATAATAGATGTAATAAAAGTGCTTACCTCTCAAGATTGTAAGGATCAAATGAGGTCACATATGTAAAATACTTAGCAAACCTTGTACTATTCTATAAGTATGAGTTATTGTTTAAATCCATATGTATATCCCATGCATAAATTAAATCCCAAAGCTTTAGCCTCCTCCCTGACTCAGTTTTCTATTAGCCAAACAATTAACAATCAATAAGCATTTATTAAACCCTTACTATATACCAGACACTGGGTTAAGAGCTAGCAATGCAAAGAAAAATAAAAAACAGATTTGCCCTCAAGGAACTTACAGTTTAATGAGGGAGACAGTATTTACATAAATGGGGATATTACTATCGTTGTTTGTCCTTCATTCTCGAAGAGGATAAATAAGCATATGCAATATACAGCTAGACTAGATGGAAGGTAACCTTAGAGAGGAGAGGATTAACGGTTGGGAAGACCACAAAAGTATTCCTGGAAAAGTGGCATTTGAACTGAGTGTTAAAGGAAGTCAGAGATTCTAAAAGTCGGAGGCACAGAAGGAAAGTATATCAGGAACAAGGGATAAAGGTGTGAAGATGACTGTGAAGACCTTGACTTTTCCCTGGGGGGATCAGGGAAAAGTTCATGGAACAGTTGGCACACAATGTGAACTTTGAAAGAAGAGGATTTTAATTAGTGAAAATGAGAATGGAATGAGTTCCAGGGATGGGGATAGTTTGCATGAATGCATGGCGACAAGATAGTTATAGGATGAGATAAAGGAAAAGCTAATATAGTTTGTCTACCATCGTTTGTCTACCATACCATCCTAAAGTGGGTGATACTGCCCCATGGGGGGATGCTGGACTGATGGGAGGTGTTAGTAGCCTTGGGTGAAATTGGGGGGCATTAGATAAAAATAAAGGAGCAGTGGAAGCATAAGGAAAGAAGAGAATTTTGAATAACCGTTCATATGTGTTTCATCTGTTGTGTAACAGAGTTAAAGTCATAGTGATTATTTTCCAAACAAACACACAAAATTCAAGTTATAACCCATCAGTGGTCAGGTTTGCTGACAGATCTTAAACAAGTTGTTGGCATGTGAGTGTGTTGCATTGGCAGGTATATGTGCATGTAATTATTTGTTTATAATATGATACTATATGGTTACATGATGCAATATTGAATCATCAATATATCAATGCAGGAAAAAGCAACAAATTTATAATAAATTATTAAATTTAAGATGTGTCATTTAAAATATATATATATTTGAAATGATACAAATTTTTTTTAAAAAACCATAAAAGGGTTAAAGAAAGTAGATTTCCAGGAGGGTACTGAGTAATTTTGTTTTTGAAAAGGGGGTGGTGGTCCAAATAAGATTGGGAACCTCTGGTCTAGACCATAGAGAATATTGAGGAAATTGAGGGAATTAGGACAGCAAGTGATGTTAATTGTGGGAATTGAGTGACCTACGATGACTCAATCTTGTGACTCAATTCTAGAGCTAGCTCAGTTCCTTTCTATCCAATTACGAGTCTAGTCCAAATTCTGTCTTGTGAGAAAACTATATTCAATTATGGGATTCGAGAGAAAGCCTTATTGCATTGTTTGAACATAGTGCTACCTGGTTGGAAAGGTAGACCAACTCTACCTGCTGCTTAGAAACCCTTAACTAAGGATCTAAGTTATGCTGACCAGAAACCCAGTCAGATCCAAATATTGATGCGAAGAGTTTCTAGCAATTGTACATCTCAAGCAACTTGTCTTATCTGAAAACAAGCCCCATATTGATTAATCAATTACTGTTTCCCTGTTTTTGTTTCCATGTTTCTTTGTTTACAGACACTTGGGGAAAGTGGGACACCTTTTTTTTTTCTTAATTCGGGGAATTGAATCTGTTTACTCTCCCTCTCCCAACTTGGAAAGTCCCTAACCTTTCCTCCAATTACAAATCAGATTACCTAATGTTATATTGTTTCCTTTTAATTAATCCTCATCTGATTAATTGTTTTAATGTATAAAAGTCTGTCTCCCCTTGTATTTGAGGTCCAGGCCTAAATTGAGGAGATCTAGTACCAGTTTGTTGGGCAATTGCCATGCATTGCTTAACAAATCAATATGCTCAAGAGATTGAATCTATGTTTCCTCAGTCATTTCATCTTTCACCTACCACAATATGAAGGGGAATGGTGTGTGTAATGAAGCTAGAAAGATAGTTTGGAGCCATAATATGGAGTCTGTTAAATGCCAGGCTAAGAAGTTTATATTTTATCCAATAAACAGTAAGGAGCCAGCAAAGGTTATTGAGCAGTGGACTGATGTGGTCAGGACTTCTCCTCTTAGAAGGTTATTTTGGCAACTGTGTGGAGGATGAATTGGAGAGGTGAGAGACTGAAATCAGGGAGACCAATTAAAAGCCTTTTACAATAATACAGGTAAGAAGCGGTGAATGTGTGAACTTGAGTTGTGGCCCATAATGTGGAAAAATGGAGGCTGGTTTCAAAGGACTCTGTGGAGGCAAAATCGACAGGACTTGGAAAATGGTTGGATGTGCAAGGTGAGGAGAGGGAGAAGTTAGGAATGACCCTGAGGTATCAAACCTGAGAGACTGGGAGGATACCTGACTCAGTGACCATCCTTGCTTCCAGTAGTGAGGTGGGAATAGAAGATGATGCCCAACTGATGATCCTTACCCATGTGACCCTGAAGGCTGATGGGGAAAAGGAAAGCGGTGGCATCAAGAGGCAACAGAGGAGAATAGGATCAGCCTAAATTTTATGAGCAAAGTTACCACAAGTCACCACAGTAAATGTCCACCTCCTTCTAAACACATGGCGCCTAAAAGCAAACACTTAGCACTTGTTACAGCGGTGTCTCATTGAACAGGAGGTAATTTTTATTTCTCCCCCACTCCAATTAAAATTTTCTAGATCTTTAGGCAGTGAAAAAAGAGGTAGAAGTGAAAGAGGAATGGGCTTGGGGCTACCATAAAAGACAGCTTTCAGGGCTGAGTGGAGTTGAGTGCTCTGGTGGGACATTTAAATAGAGTGCTTTGCAGTTCTTTCTTCTGGGTTCTGATCTTTCTTACTGACTGATACTCCCAATAGTTGGCTACAACACCAGGAGAAGCTGTAGCCATATATCTGCATGAGAATTCCAAGGGGTGAGGTGGAGGGTGGACCCCAGGGTCAGCCCATGGAATTATGGGGCAGATGACTTACCTTTATGTTCCTGACTGAGCTAACTACATATTTGGAAAAAGCAACAGAGGGAATCTGGGCTGCCTAAGTAGCTTGGTGAGATTTCTCAGTACCAGCAGCTGAACTATTAGACAATAAGTTTCACCTGGCTGTTGATCAGATGATGTTACCAATGATAACCACTGGCCACACCAAGGAATATGGGAGCTGAGAGATGATCTCTCATTCTCTATGTGACTTTGAGGATGAGAATGTTTGATAATGCATTTCTACAATGGCCTTCTGGTGCTTTTCTGCAGTGACCCTTGGGTGCATCCAATGACCACCTCCACAACTTCACATACTCCCTGTCCCTGTGAGAGTAAAGAGGTAATTAACAACAACAACAATTACTAGCATTCATATAGAGCTTTTAAGTTTGTAAAATTCTTTATATATATTACAACAATTCTGTAGTATAAGTGCTTTTATTATTCCCATTTTAAAAAAGCAGAAACTAAGATAGAGTTTAAGTCATTTGCCCAGGGTCTCAAAAAAAGAATGAGAAGTTGAAATTCAGTTTTACCAGGAGTAGTTATATGTTGCCACTTCAGAGTTTATTGTTATACGTGATTTTCATTTAAATTATAAATGGATTGTAGCCAGTATTCTGATTTAGTTCTTAAAGAGATTGGGATCTAGATTATTGGTGAGTGTGAACCAAAAGATTTATGAATTTTATCATAATACCTGTAATCCTAGATAGAAACTCAGATAAACAACCTAAGAAAACACTAGGAGAGGAAGAAAGACTTGGGAGAAGTTGGGACTGCTAGGTATTTTTTGTTCACACCTAGTTGGAAGTGAGCTGGCAGAGCAAGTCTGGAGTGCCACCTAGTGGTTTACACAGATATGAACCATAGCTCTAAACCACACCCCTTATGGTTACTGAATGAACCTCTGTACCCATTAGACCCATACTTATTTCTATTGTGAGACATATGTTTCATATGATCATTTTGTTACCCAGTGATGCTGACTAATTCGTGTGCTAATGGGGATATTTCCATTCTTCTCTATCTTTCCAAAGCTTAGTACTGTAGGCTTGTGATATAGTAGAAAGAACACTGGGTTTGAAATCAGGATACTTAGGTTGAACTCAGATATTCATTCTGCTTCTAGCTAGCTCTGTAGGCAAGTCACTTCTCCCTCATAAAGCTTCATCTGTAGAATGAGGATAATGGTATTTACCCTGCCTTCCTCATGGGGTAATTGTGAGAAAAGTCTAAAGTAGTAACTTGGAAAATGCTGCAGAAATGAAGATATAGTAGTTTAACATTTCAGTAATGTCCAGGACCACTATTGCATAAATTTAATGTGTTTATTCTGTTTATGCTTGTCTTACCACTTTGTTTAGGGAAATCAGACATGGTTCCCTACCTACACCCATCAGCTTAGCCCAATATTTACCTGTAAAGCCACCATCCTAAAAAAGGATTCTTTCTCCTCCAAAGAGAATGGATTGAACCTCTAGTACAGCAGTGTGACACAGTAGAAATGCCACAAAATAATAGTCATGGCTTTCTTATTAACTAGCTCTGTGACTGTGGGTAAGTCCTCTTTGGGACTTGGTTTCCTATTCAGTAATATGAAAGAATTTAACTAACTGTTCTCTGAGGTCCCCTTCATCTCTGAATTCTGATTTGACAAAAGTTGTAGGGCCTCCATTTTAAGGAGGCTAGTTCTGATGTGCAATCAACCAGAACAGTTTAGGACAATGGTATCAAACTCAACTAGAGACTAGGCCACTAAATCACACAGAAGGATCCCTCTGGGCCACACATTGACTTAGACAGCCACATACTAACATTGCCTATGTTTTATCATTTTTATTTAAATGGTTAAGTATTTCCCAATTACATTTTAATTTGGTTTATTGCACTCTGCAGTTCTGTGAGTCACATGCAGCCAGCAGCCAGTGTTTGACACCTCTGGTTTAGGCAATTAGTCCACCTATCTTCTCATCCCAGTATTTATTTGAAGTGTTAGGAGAAGACATCAAACAAAAAACTATTACTGAACTAAATAAGTTGGACATTCAACAATCATTTGTTAAGGACTTACTATGTACCAGGCATTCTGGCTGGTACAAGCAAAAAGAAAAATAGTACCTGCCCTCAAGGAGATTGCACTCTGATAGGGAGAGATAACACATAAAATGAAGCTGAAGGAGGAGAAGGAAGGTAAGCAGTATGTTTTTTAAGAAACATGATTTAAGATTGCTCATTGCAATGTTTGTTTCTGTGTAGTATAATTTCATATCTGAGTATATGGTTCCCATATAGTGTTGACACATCTCACTTATATATTGAAACATTTGGAGAGTTTGACATAAGTATGCAAATGTGTTGTAATGAACATTTCTTTAGACCAGGTATACCACCTCCAGAGACAGCATGGTCCAGTTCTTCTTCTACCAACCTATCAGTCATCAGTGGAGACAAACTGACTTCTTTCCCTGCACTGTAACATGCAGAGGAGGTGAGCAGAGGCTATTCATTAACACATTCACCTGTGAATTAGAAATGGCCAGTTTGTATGTCTGAAATGGTTAATACAATGGAATTAATACAAATTTGATAAGCACAAATTTAATAAAAATTAATACAATTAGAAATTAATACAACTTAAAAAAAGAAATATGATTTAATAGCTACATGAAGAAGACTTAATGAAAATAAAGCAAACATTTTACCTGGGAAAAAATAAATTAACTTATTAGCACATTATGAAGTCACCAGCACAAATCAGTTAGTCTATCGGACTTGTTAACTGAAACCCTGTATAGGAGGGGTTTTTAACCTAGGTATGATGAAATTTCTTTAAAAAATATTTTGATAAGTATTTCAATATAATTGGTTTCTTTTGTAAACTTATGCATTTTAGGCTACACATAAGCTCTGTCAGGCATTGTCTACACAATGTAGACCCCTCGTATACCCTTCCTTAAACCATTTTGAACCCTAGAACCTGAGAAAGGCTTAAAACCTGGGTTGGCCAATCAGGAAAGATATTTTGGCCCACTTTGGGCTTAATCTACCATAATGTTTTGCATTGCATTGCTCTCTAAGTGAACTCAGAAAGCCACTTCCTGTGTCAACAGCTGAAGCTGACCAAGAGCATTCTTCTGTTTATGACCACTAAGGTGCCTTGATCCAGACACTACCTTAAATAGTAGGACTTTTTTTATCTTTGTGTTTTATGGACATACACTATGTTATGTCATGTTAATGGTAAAAGAAACAGATATCCTGGATCTGTAATTTCAATGGACACTTTGACATTCTTTTATCTTATTGTATTTACACTCTATTCACTTAAGAAATTCTCATGTCATGGTTAAACATTTGGAGACCATAATTTTGGCTGATATATGCATCCTGAGCCAGGAAGGGAGGGATGGGGTGAGAGGGAATTGCTCTGAACATATAAAAATCCTTTTTGTCTGCCCATCTTTTGGTTCACTGTCTCACAATGAGATCCCATGCATATCTCTATACGGATGTTGTGCAAGCTTTGAGAGAAATAAACACTCATATTCAGACTAATTTTGTTTGTCTTTCTAAGAACAAACTCAGTAATGGTTGACAATGTTAGACCAGAAGGAGGGCATGATGGAGAAATCCATAGTGTAACCTGGTAAGAAATGAAACTCTCCTTAAATGGAGTTATCCATTCAGAGGGAAAGGCTGCAAGGATGGAGGGTACTTTCAGGGCCAAAGCGATCTTCTAGGATGAAGAGGTTTTTGGGGCATAATGGAAAAGTCTGGATTTCAGCCTGGTGAGAAATGGATGCATGGACTATAGTGGGCATTCATTAAAGAAGACAGATGTCTCTTAAGGAACTGACATACAAGGACCCTATCCTATGAGAAATAGACAAGTAAAAGTTGAGTGTTGGGAAGAACTTTAAAGATCACCTCAATCCAATTCACCCCCCCATCTTCCCTATCCCCTAGCTTAGCACAGTGCCTAGAATTTGCTCCTTGCATAGAATGGAATTGAAGGGCAGAACCAAGATGGCAGAGTAAAATCAGTGACTTGCTTGAGCTCTCCCCCAAACCCCTCCAAATACCTGTAAAAAAATGGTTCTAAACAAATTCTAGGGCAACAGAACCCACAAAAAGACAACCTGGATGGTCAGTTAGAAAGACCTATCACACCAGGCTAGGAGAGAAACACAGTTCAGTGTGGGCATGCAGGCAAAATAGGCCTCAGCGAACCTACAGCATGTGACCACGGTGAGAGAGAAGCTTGGTCCCAGCCCTGGGGTGGTGGCTGCTTCCAGAGCTTCTGGCCCATAGACTAAGGAAGAAACAAGTGGCTGATCAGAGGGGGATTGCAGGGATCTCTTTGTTGGTGCTGAGGCAGGATTCTCTTGTTTTGCCTGTGCTTAGATCTGGGTCACAGTTCTAAGTGACAATCCTGGGGCGAGAAGGAGCGCTGGTGTGGTGGAACTTGTGCTCTGGTGGAGAGGAAATCTTCCTCACAGTTCCATGGCAGGAAAGAGTGCATGTGGTCACTCATAGACCAGAGCACAGGCCAGGAAAGGAGTAAACACCTCACACTTGATCATACTCCCTTGGAAGAAGTGAAAATTTACAGGTCCCTAGAAGTATCTCTGAAAACAGCTGCACAAAAACCCTGAAACTTGGGATAGTACATTCTCCACACTGGAAGCAGACCCCTACCTTAACAAAGAGTTTAAAACTCAAGTAATTGGCTGGGATCATGAGCAAAATGCACAAAAAAAGTCAGACCATAGAATCTTTCTTTGGTGACAAAGAAGATCAAAACATACAACCAGAAGAAGACAACAAAGTCAAAGTTCCTACATCCAAAACCTCCAAGAAAAATATGAATCAGTTCCAGGCCATGGAGGAGTTCAGAAAGGATTTTGAGAAGCAGGAAAGAGAAGTAGAGGAAATACTGGGAAGAGAAGTGAGAGTGTGCAAGAAAATAATGAAAAACTAGTCAACAGCTTGCTAAAGGAGACCCCAAAAAATACTGAAGAAAATAATACCTTAAAAAATAGCCTAACCCAAATGGCAAAAGAGGTCCAAAAAGTCCATGAAAAGAAAAATGCCTTAAAAAGCAGAATTGGCCAAATGCAAAAGGAAGTCCAAAATTTACTGAAGAAAATATTTCCTTAAAAATTAGAATGGAGCAATTGGAAGCTAGTGACTTTATGAGAAATCAAGACATTGTAAAACAAATTCAAAAGAATGAAAAAATAGAAAATAATGTGAAATATCTCATTGGAAAAACAACTGACCTGGAAAATAGATCCAGGAGAGAGAATTTAAAAATTATTGAACTATCTGAAAGCCATCAAAAAAAGAGCCTAGACATAATCCTTCAAGAAATTATCAAGGAAAACTGCCCTGATATTCCAGAACAAGAGGGTAATATAGAAATGGAAAGAATCCACTGATCACCTCCTAAAAGAGATTCCCCTAGGAATATTGTAGCCAAATTCCAGAGTTCCCAGGTCAAGGATAAAATATTGCAAGCAGTCAGAAAGAAACAATTCAAGTACTGTGGAAATACAATCAGGATAACACAGAATTTAGCAGATTCTACATTAAGGGACCAGAGGGCTTGGAATACAATATTCTAGAGGTCAAAGAAGATAGGTTTACAGCCAAGAATCACCTACCCAGCAAAACTGAGTATAATCCTTCAGGGGAAAAAATGGACATTCAGTGAAATAAAAAACTTTTAAGCATTCTTGATGAAAAGACCAGAGCTGAATAGAAAATTTGACTTTCAAATACAAGACTCAAGAGAAGCAGAAGAGGTAAACAGGAAATAGAAATTATAAGGGACTTATTAAGGTTGAACTGTTTACATTTCTACATGGAAAGATGATATTTGTAATTAATGAGACCTTTGTCCATATTAGGGTAGTTGGAGGGAAAAAAAAAAGAAAAAAATTATATGTATAGATAGATAGATAGATGGTTGCATAGATAGATAGACAGACAGACAGACAGACAGACAGACAGACAGACAGACAGACAGATAGATAGATAGATAGATAGATAGATAGATAGATAGATAGATAGATAGATAGATAGATAGACAGAGGGCACAGGGTGAGTTGAAGATGAATGGGTGATATCTGGAGAATAAAATTAAGGGATGAGAAAGGATTATACTGGGAGTAGGAGAAAGGGAGAGGTAGAATGGGGTAAATTATCTCACATAAAAAAAGACAAGAAAAGGCTTTTACAGTGGAGGGGAAGTAGGGGAAGGTGAAAGGGAATGAGTGAACCTTATTCTTATTGGATTTGGCTTAAGGAGGGAATAACATACACACTCAGTTGGGTATGGAAAGCTATCTTACCCTACCAGAAAACAGGGGTGAAGGGGATAAGAGAGCAGGGTGATGATAGAGGGGAGGGAAGATTGGGGGAGGGGGTAATCAGAAGCAAACACTTCCAAGGAGGGCCAGAATCAAAAGAGAGAATAGAATAAATGGAGGGTCAGGGGGAAGGGAAATAGGATGAAGGGAAATACAGTTAGTTTTCCACAGCATGACTACTATAGAATTGTTTTGTATGACCATACAAGTATAACCTGTATCAAGTTGCTTGCCTTCTCAATGAGGGTGGGTGGGGAGGGAGGAAGGGAGAAAATTTGGAACCCAAAGTTTTAAAAACAAATGTTAAAAAAAATTGTTTTCATATGCAACTGGGAAATAAGATGTACAGGCAATGTATTTCTTGTATGTATACAAGAAATCTATCCTACCCTTCAGGAAAATAGAAGAGGAAGACGATAAGGCAGGGAGGAGATAGAAGGGAGGGCAGATTAGGGGAAAGGGTATTCAGAATGCATGCTGTCTTGGGGTTGGTGGAGGAATGAGATGGGGAGAAATTTCGGAACTCAAAATCTTGTGGAAGTAAATGTTGAAAACTAAAAATAAATAAATTAATGGACAAAAAAAATGAAAAAGAAAAAAAGAAATCACTTAAACTCAAATAAAAGAGAATGGAATTGAAATGAGATAATGCATGCTAAAAGGGATTAAATACCAGTTGTAATTAGCATTATCATCTGATTCTTCTGATCTCCTCTCACCCACCCAGAACAGCTCCTAGCACAGGGCCTGAAACATAGTAGACCTGGAACCTGCAACCTAGAGGCCACATTCCCAGGTTCCCCACCCCTGTAGTAGACATTTAAATGCTTGTTAGATGGAATGGAATTAAAATGAGATAATACATGCTAAGGGGCTTATAAATGTCCTTTGACGCTATTATCTGGTTCTTCACATCTGGTCTTTCTCATTTCTCACCCCTTAGTCCCCTACCAATATCAGTCATGAACATAGCAGGTGTTTTATAAATAACTGTTGATTGATTATTGAAATTCAGTGTACCTCCTCTGCTCTTCTCCCTTCTTCCTTTCTGTTAGGGACAGCTAAATCCACTAGAGATACACATGTTATTATTGATGATACATTTATCCAGCCCTTGCTTTGGGATCTGCCTGGGCCACTGGCAGGAGGATCAGGCTGCCAACAAGGCTGGAAAAGAACACTTAGCAAAAAAGAGAATCTAAATTTTGATGAAAGGCTTGTAGGGCTTAGATCTCCTCCAGTTCTGGGTGAAACAGATAAATCCAGGCACCCTCTAGGCTTTTCTTTCACCATCCTGGGCTCCCCTGCAAGTTTATAGGACTTGGCATTGTTGTAAGCTTAGGAGCTGCAAAGATTTTCAAATCTCCCTCTGGGCTTGCTGGGTGGTGCTTTCTAATCAACTTTGCAATAAATATAGTTTGGACTGTAATCCCATCACTTAAGCAGAAAGATTGGTTCACTTAAGCAGAGATTGTTCTAGACACTGAGCCACAATACCTGAAGGGGAATAAACTGGTAGCTACCCCCAGAGGAAGAGTGATTAGCAGCACACACAGGCTGTCTGATGAGCACACTTAGGGATTTGTTCAGTTCTTAGCTCTCTATTTATAAGGGCAGGGGGAACTCCCTAGGCTTGATAATGGGCCCCACTCCCCAATCCTCCTTCCTTCCACGCTATCCTCTTAAAGGAGAAAAGCTTCAATTTTGCTTCCCCCCCTTTACTTATCCTCCCCCTCCCCCATCTTTCAATATAAGAAACTAGACTCCGTAAACCCACTCAGAATGAAATACTCCAACATGCTTTGAATCAGTGAAGTTTAGTGGAATTAACATTAGCTATAGAGTCAGAAGACATCTAGGTTTTAATCCTTTATCCCATAATAAGTGTATGACCTAACCTCTCTGATATGTGTAATAACAGTGATGATGGTGGTGGTGATAGAGGTGGTGGTGGTGATGTCACAGAAGAGGAAGAGGAGGCTCAGATTTCTTAAGAACCTAGCCAATAGCTCACAATGTTCAGATTCCTTAAGAGTCTGGTCAATATGGCAGACCTTTAACAAATCTTGTCTCTGGCTGAAAGAAGATTTGGGTCAAATTCTTTTGGGCAGGACCCATATCTCTTGCTCTCAATATTTGGGGGTCCCAGCACCCATAGACTGCTAAATCTCAACATATTGTTCCCTAATTGGGAAAAACTGCCTAATCCCAAGCTCTTTTCCAGTCAAGACTAGAAGGTTTGTCTCCTCCAGGGTCCTAGCCATCAACTTCCAGATGATTGCTCAGGCTACCAACCTCTGACTGAGTCCAAGGTTTTCTAGCCCACTGGACCTGAAGTCTGGCCACTTGAATGGGATCCAGAGAGGCAGGGACAGCTCTACACCTCTTGCCAGTAGGACACAGTTTCAGAAGCCAAGACCTTTGCCCCTGACCCCAAAAGAATTTGGATCCCATTCTCTAAGGGATTCTCCTTGAATTCTCCCACTTGATTAATAAGGTCTCTGGTGGTCCCCTGAGGCTATAATCCTATCAAGTGGCCTTTTCTAATCTCCTACCCCCAATCTCCCAATTCTCTGTTATCCTTAACCTAGCCCAGCCCTCCATTGTCTATTACCTCCCAAAGGCCCCTGGCTATTTCCCACCCTTGATCCTATCTAGACCCCATTCTCAACCTCCCAGTCACTCCCATCAAGATCCTTCCTAGATCCCTTCTACAGTCTTGTCTCCATTAAGCTGCTCAGATTCCTTAAGAATCTAGCCAATACCTCACAATGTTCAGATTCCTTAAGTCTGGCCAATATGGTGGATCTTTAGTAAACCTTGTCTTTGGCTGAAAAAAAAAAGAAGAGGAAGAGGAGGGAAGAGAAGGAGGAGGAAGAGGAGAGGGAGGAAGAAAAAGAGGAAGAGGAAGAGAAAGAGGAGGAAGAAGAGGAAGAGGAAGAAGAGAGACTGTGATGTTGGTGAAATGGAGAGAGGGCCAACCTTGACCTTATGAATCAGAAAGTAGGTTCTGGTCCTGCTTCTGACATATCGTGGCTGTGTGACCCCAGGCAAATCATCTGATCTCTCAGTGGCTTAGGGAACTCTCTAAGATTATAGGTTGTAGGATATTCTCTGATCTACATTGGTAGAGGGAATTTTCTCATTGGGAACTCCTTATACTGATGAGTCAGTCTGTCAGTCAATAAACATATGATTGCCCACATGTGCCTGGCACTGTGCTAACTACTGGGTTTACAAATAAAGGTAAAAGACAGTCCCTGCTTTCAAGGAGGTCACAATCTAATGAGGAAGACTATATGAGAACAACAATGTATAAACAAGATACATACAAGATAAATTGGAGATAATCAACAGGAGAAATGAAATAGCATTAAGGGATATTAAAATTGGGAAAAATTTCCCGTAGAAGGTGAGATTTTATCTAGGACCTGAAGGAAGCCAGAGAAGCCAGGAGGAGATGGCAAGGGAGAGTATTCCAGGCATGGTGGGCAGCCAGAGAAAATGTTCAGAGTCAGTAGATGGAGTATCTTGTTAGAGACCAGAGCTGACAACAGGATTGCAGAGTATGTGGGAAAGAGGGGAGGGTGGTAATAAGGTATGAGAAAACTACAAAAATAGAGGTTTCCAGGTTATGAAGAGTTTTGAACATCAAACAGAGGATTTTATGTTTGATCCTGGAAGTGACAGGGAACCAGTGGAGTTTATTAAGGGGTGCAGGGGTAAAGGTGGGGGATAGAAGGTGGAGATATGTACAGACCTTTAGTTAAAAACATTAGACCTGGAGGTACAAATAAAAAGATAGAAAGTGCCTGCTTTCAAGGAGCTTAAATGATACTAGGGAAATCCACACATAGATATTAGAACACACAAAAGTAAATGGAAGGTCACTTTAGAGGAGATAGCACTAGAATCTGGAGGACAGAGTAAGCCTTGGGGAAGGATATAGCATTTGAATTAAGTCTTAAAGAAAGCCAGGAATGATTAAAGGTAGAAGTTGGAAGGATGAGCACTGTAGGTGCGGCAGTATGGCCAGTGCAAAGGAATAGAGATGGATAACAGAATATGTTGCTCAAAGAAGAGCAAGTAGGCCAGTATGACTGTGTATTGGAATACATGGAAGGTATTAGAATGTAAGAAGATTGAAAAGATAGAAGAAGATGACAGAGAAAAGGCAGAGACTTGCCTGAGCTCTCCCAAATTTCCCTCCAAACAACTTTAAATAAGGTCTTATAACAGATTCTAGGGTAGAAGAAGCCACAAAAGGGTGGGGTGAAATAATTTTCCAGTTCAAAACAATCTGGAAAATCAGCAGGAAAGGTCTGTCACATGGAGGTGAGAGTGGAGTACACTTCAGCATAGGCTGCACCAGTGTAGGCTGCAGGAAACCAGCAGCAGGCCTTGGGGGCAACTGAAACAGCAGATGCTTCCCAATCTCCTCAGAGAGTAAGGGGGTTGGACAACTAGTCAGAACATTACAGGGGTGTCTTTTGCTGACATTGGGTGTGGGACTCCATTGCAGTACACATACTTGAATCCAGGTCTCAGTCTTGGGCCACAGTCCCAGGGCAAAGAGGAGCACTAACACATCACAGCTTGCAACTGCAGGGGAGCAGAGATCTTGGTCACCATTCCAGGGTAGAAAAGTGTGCTTGTGGTCACTCATAGACCAGAGCACAGGCAAGGAGAATACTGAACATACTCCTTAGATCGTATCACCTTGGAACAACTGAAAGCTTACAGACCACCAGAACTAGCTCTGAAAATAGCTGCACAAAAAAACCTCAAGCTTGGGACAGTGCCCCCTCCACTTTGGGAGCAGAATCCAACTTTAATATAAAGCTGAAAGTCAAGAAATAGGCTGGAAAAATGAGCAAAAAACAAATAAAATCCTGACCATAGTAACCTGAAAGTTACTATGGTGACAGGGAAGATAAAAACACAAACTCACAAGAAGACAACAAAATCAAAACTGCTACATCCAAAGCCTCAAAGAAAAGTGTGAATTAGTCTTAGATCTGAAGAGCTCAAAAAGAATTTTAAAAATCAAATAAGAAAAGTAGAGGGGAAAATGGAAAAAGAGATGATAGTGAAGCAAGAAAATCATGAAAAAAGAACCAACAGCTTGGTAAAGGAGGTACAAAAAAAATACTGAAGAAAATAACACCTTAAAAAACAGAATAGTCCAAATGTTAAAAGAGGCACAAAAATCCAATGAAAAGAAGAATGCCTTAGATAGCAGAATTGGTCAAATGGAAAAAGAGGTACAAAAATTCACTAAAGAAAAAAAACCTCCTCAAACATTTAAACAACAATTAATTCCAATTTAAAAAAAAATAAGTAAAGAAGGAGCCCTACTAATTCCTTCTATGACACAAATGTGGTTTTGATACCTAAACCAAGGAGAGTCAATGCAGAGAAAGGTATCTATAGACCAATTTTCTTAATGAATATTGATACAAAAATTTTAAATAAAATAATAGTAAGGAGATTACAACGATGCAACACAAAACTCAGACACTATGATTAGCCTGGATTTATATGAGTACTGCAGAGCTAGTTCAATATTAAGAAATCTATAAGCATAATTGACCATATTAATAATAAAACAACAAAAAATCATATAATTATTTTAATAGATGTAGAAAAAAATTTTGATAATATACAATACTCATTCCTGTTAAAAACACAGAAATAAGTGATCCTTTTCTTAAAATAAGTATCAACTATCTAAAACCAAGAGCAAGCATTATCTAATAATCAGGATAAACTAGAAATCTTTCCAAAAAGATCAATCATGAAGCAAGGATGTCCATCGTCACCATTATTTTTCAATATTGTACTAGACATGCTAGCAATAAGCAAGAAAAAGAAATTGAAGGAATAAACATAGGCAATGAGGAAACCAAACTCTTACTTTTTTCAGGTGACATAATGGTAATGTTGGAGAATCTGGAAAGTCAACTAAACAATTAAGAACTTCAACAAAGTTGCAGGACATAAAATAAGCTCACACAAATAATCAGTATTTTCATATATTACCATCAAAACCCAGCAGGAAGAGATAGAAAGAAGAATTCCATTTCAAATGACTACAGTATAAAATAGTTGGGAGTCTACCTGCCAAGACACACCCAGGAACTATATAAGCATAATGAAAAACACTATTCATTCAAATAAAGACAAAGCTAAATAAGTGGAGAAATATTAATTGGTCATGTATAGGCCAAGCCAATACCATTAAAAAGACAATGCAACCTAAATTAGTTTACTTATTCAGTGCCATACCAATTAAACTGCCAAAGAATTACTTTATGGAGGAAAAAAAATTACACAATTCATCTGGAGGAAAAAATGGTCAAGAATATCAAGTGAAACAATGAAAAAATTTTTAAGGAAGTAGGTCTAGCAGTACCAGATTTCAAACTAAATTACAAAGCTTTAATCACTAAAATAATTTGATACTGGGTGAAAAATAGAGTGGTTGATCAATGGAATAGATTAGGTACACAGTATACAGAAGCAAATGAGCACAGCAACCTACTGTTTGATAAACCCAAAGAACCCAGCTATTTGGGTAAGAATTCACTATTTAACAAAAACTGCTGGAAAACTGAAAAGTAGTTTTGCTGAAACTAGGCATAAACCAATATATCACACTGTATACTAAGATGAACTCAAAATGAGTACATAATTTAGACATAAAGAGTGACATCATAAGCAAATTAGTGTATCATGGAAGAAATTACCTGCCAGATCTATGGATAAGGGAAGAGTTCATGAAGCAACAAGAAGTAAAAAGGTTCATAGGAGGTAAAATGAATAATTTTGATTACTTAAATTAGAAAGTTTTTTTCCCACAAACAAAACCAATGCAACTAAAATTAGAAGAAAAGCAAGAAAGTTGGAAAAAAATCCTTGCAGCAAGTTTTTTTTTTTTAATAAAAGTCTCACTTCTCCAATATATAGAAAACAGAGCCAAATTTATGAGAACAAGAGCCATTCCTTACTTGACAGTCAAGGGATATGAAGAGGTAGTTTTCAGAGGAAGAGATCAGAACTATAAATAATCATGTAAAAATGCTCTAAATCCCTAATGATTAGAGAAATTCAAATAAAAATAGCTCTGAGGTATCAGTTCACACTTGTCAGATTGGCTAAGAAGACAGAAAAGGAGAATGACAAATTCTGGAAGAGTTCTGGGAAAATAGGTGCACTACTGTACTATTGATAGAGCTGTGAACTAGTCCAATCAATATGGAAATTAATTTGTAACTGTGCTCAAAAAGATATTAAACTGTACATACCCTTTGACTCAGCAATACTGATATTAGTTCTATACCCCAAAAAGATCAAATAAAAAGGGAAAGGATACACATGTACAAAACTATTTATAGTAGCTCTTCTGTTATGACAAAAATAAGAAATAAAGGGGATGCCCATCAAATAGGGAATGACTATACAAATTACGGTATATGAATGTGATGGAAACTATGGTGTTGTAAAAAATGAAGGAGATAGTCTCAGAAAAACCCAGGAAGACTTATATGAACTGATGCAAAACATGAAGTAAATAGAACCAAGAGAACAATTTACACAGTAGCAACAACATTGTAAAGATAATCAACTGTAAAAGACTGAGTAACTCTGACCAACATGATGACGAACCACAATTTCAAAAGATTCATCATAAAAAATTCCATCCACCTCCAGTTAGAAAACTAATGGACTTATAATACATATTGAAGCATTTTTTCTCTTTCTCTTTATTTTATTTTTCTTCAGAACATTCATGTTTTCAAATTTGTAATGAGTTTGTATTTCTTGCTTCTCAGTGGGGAATGGGGGTGGGGAAAAGAGAGAATTTGGAACGCAAAATATAAGAAAATTGAATAAAAAAATTAAATTAAAAAAAGAAGCATACTCTTTTTGAGAAAACCAGTGTACAACTCATGTACAGAGGACTTTTTATCACAAATCACTAATGAGGATAAAGTGAGATAACTCCTGCTATCCATATAGAGAGAGAAAGTAGGTAGAGCTGTGGAAGATGATCATCCAAGACTCATATAGGAGTTCACAGGGAGTAGAACCCGAGAATTCCACTGGGCAAGCTAAATTGAGCACTAGCCTAAACTGTCAACCTTCCCTGATCAAACCCTGCTCTGGTAGAAGGGGTACAGAAAGAGAAATGAAAATGAAACCAGGAATTTAAGAGTAATAATACATTGGAATCAAGGGGCACTGGAAAGATTGCTGGATTTTGAGTCAGGAGATCAACCCTGTTGTCCCAGCTTGTTTACCCAAATACAGTAACTCCTCTGTGCTAAATTTCAAAGGAACATACATGAATCCTCTACCCAAAACTGGATTCTGGGGTTATTGGGTTTTTTATTTTTTTTATGAAGGTGGGAAGGAAGCTTGAATATTTCCCCCATCAGCTTAACTGTAATTGTCTTCTCAGGCTATTTTTATATCCTGTAGGCCCTTTTCCTCTGAGGAGCTCTAGGCATTTTACAGTAGCAGATTGAAACTGTCAATCCATTTGTCTAGTAGAGGAGAGAGAACAGAATAGGACAAGCTGGGAAGAGAGAAGCAAACAAAACTGTAAGGGTTGAATATAGCAAGAAGCAATCCCTGTTTGCCATGTGGAGTCTATAACATCCCGGCCCCTGCCTATCTTTGCAGCCTTCTTACGCTTCATTCCCTTTCACTTGCTTTATGAACTAGCAATACCTGCCTCCTTACTCTCCTTCACACAGGGCACCCCATCACCTAATTCTGTGCCTTTTCATTGCTTGTCCCCATGTCTGGAATGATGTCTTTCCTCTGCACAACCTACCTGCTAGCCTCTGTGGCTTTCTTCAAGTTGTTGTTATTCAGTCATTTTCAGTTGTGTCCAACTCATAGTGATCCCACTTGGGGTTTTCTTGGCAAAGATATTGGGGTGGTTTACCACTTCCTTCTCCAGCTCATTTTACAGATAAGGAAACTGAGGCAAACAGGGTTAGGTGATTTGCCCAGGGTCAGCAAATAAATGTCTGAGGCCAGATTTGAACTCCAGAAGATAAGTTTTCCTGAATCAAACCCAGAACTCTATCTACTGTACCATCTAGCTGCCCTGACAAGTGCATGATTCCTAAATAAATTCCCTCCTAACACTTCCTTACTGGATTTTTTTCACAGAGAAATTTAAGATAGGATTATGTTTAGCCCTGAAACATAATCTCTCCATTGCATCTATGTTTGTGTACTCTGCGTCAAACAAAATGCCTTAGCCACAGTAGGTGCTTAATACATGTGTGGAATTGAATTAAATTGAATGGAAATATGTTTTGCATGATTTCACACGCACAATTGATAGCACACTTCTTGGCTTCACAATGGGTTGGGGAGGTGAAGGAGGAAGAGAGAGAATTTGGAACTCAAAATTTAAAAAAAAGAATGCTAGAATTTAATTGAAACTGAACTCTTTGGGGGGAAAGTCACAGTACAGAAACAAGATACAGGGAGCTATTGGCCTAGAGAGCAGGCTTTCAGAAAAACTGCAAAGTAATGAATGCTTTTTCTTCAGATTTCAATTCCCTTTCAATACTCTCTTCCCACCTCTCCCTGCTGCCACAAGGTTTAGGTTGTTAAGAACCTGAATTCAAATTTGGGTCCAACCACATAGGAACTGTGATCTTGGGGAAGTCCCTAACCACTATAAGCCTTGGTTTTCATCTGCAATATGAAAAGGTTGGAGTAGATATAAGGTCTCTTCTAGCACCAAATCTAATGATCTATAATCTGCTCAATTCCCTCAACTCCTGCCATGGAACCCAAGCCTGGGTTTCTCCTCTCTGGGAGGCTCTAGACCTTTCTTCCTGTATTTTAAAGTGCATCTTCATTTCCATGCTCCTCCCTCCCACCCTTACAAACTTCTTTTCTATTTCAGTTTGGAGAATTTATTTAAATATAACACCTAGTGGCTTTCTTGTGACATGCTGCTGTATTCAGCTTTAGCTCTTTTGTCAAAACAATTTTCTGTCTTTAAAGTTTGCTTTTATAGGTTTAGTCATAAGACCTCTAACTCATATACCACCCTTCTCTTTCTTTGGTGTCTTCTCCAGAAACATGACAGAGAACATATTCATTTAGGCATCACTAGACATCTATTACTAACAGACCTCTTTAAATGCCTCACTGTGATGTGGGGATGACAATATGCAAGGCTATTTCAGGGGAGTAATAGCTCCAGTAGGTCCTACCAAGCCTGAAGAGCTCAGAGTATAGTCCCACAGATGAACTATATGTTTACTGTTAAGCCATAATGAATAGTGCTGAATTAGAGTCTGGAAGAATTGATTTACTAGCTTCATGACACTGGCTACATTACTTAACTTCTCAGTCCCGGTTTCCTTATCTGTAAAAAGGGAATAATAATATCATCTGTTTCTTAGGGATGTTATGAAGATCAAATGAGATAATATATGTCAAGTGTTTTGTAAACTTCAAAACACTGTTTAGGGGCAGCTAGGTGGCTCAGTGGATAGAGCACTAGCCCTGGATTCAGGAGGACCTGAGTCCAAATCCAGCCTCAGACACAACACTTACTAGCTATGTGATCCTGGGCAAGTCACTTAACCCCATTGCCTAACAAACAGAAAAACCACTGTTTAAACATTTACTCTGTTATTATTGTCACCAGACAAGCCTCACTAGGTTTAGGGAAGTTCAGTACCAGAAGGTGGTATCATCACCAGATGATGAATACTTTTAGCCACAGGAGCATATTTCAGCTACCTCCTATGGTGTAGAGGTATTGTTTTCTAATTTGGTGGAAGGAAGACTCACACTGATGAAATCACAGACCCTTGATATAATAAAATTAAAAATCACCAGATAAGCTTGGAGTCAGCTCCAGAGCTTATTAATATTTGTATGAACCTAGATATGTCACTTGACTTCTCTGGGCCTCAGTTTCCTCCTTTAAAAAATGAGAGGGTTGGACTGGATACCTGAATTCCCCTCTAGAAATAGTGATCTATAATTCTTTGTAGGCTAAAAGCTCCCTGTATCTTATTTCTGTAACTGGCACTTTCCCCCCAGTAGAGTTCAGTTTCAGTTTAATTCATTTCCTACAAATATATTAAGCACCTACTGTGGTCAAGGCATTTTGCTTGACTCAGGGGACACAAACACGGTCACAATGCATTTTCTGCTCTTAAGTAGATTACAATCCAATGGGAATGTGGGAAACAAGTGCACAAATAACTATAATATAAAGGACAATGGGATAAATTTAAAGGAAAAGTTCAGGAAAAGTGCTCTGAGAAATTTGAGGAGGGTTAGGTCACATTCACTTGGGCATAGGGTTGGGATTAGCAGTTTCACAGAGGAGGGAGTAGTCTTGAGAAGCAGGGTTTTATTTTTGTTTTCCTCTTTCTCCCCAGAACATAGCACCTTGCACATAGCAGTTCATAGGATCATAGATTTACATACAAGGAAATTGAGCTCCAGGGAAGTTAAGTGAATTGCCCAGGGCCCTACAGGTAAGAGCCTGAGATTGAAAAAGTTCTTTTTGTCTTCAGGTCCAATACTCTATCCATTGTGCTGAGCAAATATTTATTGAATTAAACTGCATCTGTTTTCAAATGCTATCAGTCTAGTCTCTATGATGCCTCTTTTATTTGTCTTTTCCTTCCTGTTCTACTGCCACTCTGACCCAGGCTTTCAATATGGACTGAGGAGGTGACAGGGCACTAAAGCAAAGCATACCTCACCCCATCATGCCAAACCAAACCTGATCTGGTGAAAGAAGTTGGTGATCACCTTTCTCCTCAACACTAGATGCACAATATGTAGAAAGAGCTTTGGCTTTGGAGACAGAGGATAGGGACAGGAACAGGACTTGTGATTTCTTTGGTACATGGAACTCCTGAGTAAGGAAATATCCTCAACTTGCCTTCTCTGTAACTTATACTAGTGAGTGGCCAAGCAGTTCAATGAAGGTTAAGTGACTTGCCCAAAGTGCTGAAGGACACAGTGATTGGAAATACAGAACTGGGGTTCTGGGGAATGGTTGGAGTTGTGATGAGGTAATGAAGGATAAAAGATGACATTTACTTTGCGATGATTTCTCTTGGAAGCATTTCATTTTTTTCCTACATCAAGGAGGAAGAATAAGAGAATATTGTAATTCACTGTATGTGGTGTTACCACTTCTGAGTATCATCTCAGGAAATCCTTGAAAATTTGCAGTGGAGTTCCAGGGAACAGATTATTATAGGTTAATGAGTGCACTAAATGTGGCACCTCTGGTGAAATTGAAAAGGTACACGAAAGGCAATCAGCCAAAAGGAAATCCTTGGAACCTGAAAGTAAGGTGGAACCCAGGTAAAGATAAGAATGAGCGCATGCTATCTGGAAGATTTTGTTGTTAAAATTGATAACTCTTCTTGACTTTCTAGAGAAACAGTCAGGATCAATGTTTACCCAGTGACAGTTTGACCAAGGAGGGGACCGATAGCTGTGGCTGTATAAAGAGGAACGGGAGAAAAAACAGTAAACAAGTGCGAACTTTCTTTCCATTCTTCCAGAAGAGGTTATAGAAAGGTGCAGTGCATAGTCCATAAAACATCCCTTTGTTGAGAGACCAAGCTAGCCAACACATCTATTACTGATTCCAAGAGGCAACCAGGTCTTGCTTTGACTTCCTACAGGTGAATAACTGACAGTTTTCATCAGACCTACCAACCACATTTTCACCAACCACAGAAAAACAGGTAAGGTGCTTCAATGTTCCCTTAGGGGCTCCTATTCTGGAGCCCAGGAACTTTTTTCTGAATATGTTATTAATTGTATTTCAATATAATTAATTTTGTTTGTAATGTTATGCATTTTATTTTATTCTCTTAAATGCATTATTCTGGGAAGGGGTCTATAAGCTTCACCAGTCCATGGCACAAAACGGGTCATGGTTCACTCATTGCGTGATCTGCAGCATGGAGTTGAGAAGGTACACTTTGTTTCTGGTAAGGAGGGGGCAGGATATAGTTTGATCCAAAAGTCGCCAGACTCAGGCCAAAGGGGGAGGGTCTCATCACCATTCCAACTCACTCTACATTTTTGTTCACAAACCTAGGACCTGATATTTTGAAAGCAACACTGTCCTTAATCAACAAATCAGGTAACAGAAATCTTGAAAGAAAAGCAGATCGTTCTTCTTTAGGCTGGTATTCAATGAAGCAGAAAGTATTTTTATGCATTTTAAAGAAATATAATGTAGCCAATATACTTGTAGGCCTTGTGCTATTCCATTGCTAGGACTTAAAGGAGGGTATTGCAGAAGAATTAGATGGGCCATTAATGCAAAGCAGCAGACTTTTATTACCATTGTATTTTAATTCACAAGGGAAGGCTTAACTGAGACACTCAAGGGCATGAGGAGGGAGGTGAGGGAAGAGGAGAAAGATACATTCATATCAGTTGCTGGTGAGATATGAGTACAGCTAGAATCCAGAAGGGGCAGGTTACATAGGGTCAGGATCAAAATTACCATATTCTCTTTTGCTATGTTACCAGCCTGTTTCTTTAGTTGATCAAATATCTCTTGGATGAAAGGTAGTACCTATTATCCATTGATTTTTTAAAAGATTTTTAACTTGTGTCTGTCTCAAAAGATTTGAGGTAGTGTGTAGATGAAATCACAGTATTAGATAAGATATTTAAAGATAAACAGAGTCTATTAAAAAAGAAATAGCAGGCATTGTTTTAATACCCAAGACAAGCAGATTTTAATGCTTGGTTAATAAATTTGGCTTTAAGTCTTCTGGCAACTAAAGCAAAAAGAGAAATACACTGGGCCACGTAGTCTTCAATTTCTTCTTATAAAAAGCACATAAATTCATCTGTAAGGAGAATTTCTTTTTTCTGGTACCCAATTCAAGCAGGAATTCATCGTGTGGAATTTTATATAAAGGACACTATGTTAGTCCACTTTGGGATCTCAAGGAACAAAATTCCCATCATATCCACCCCTAATCTAAATGCAGAATTTATTAATAGCATACAAATAACCAGTGAAATCTCACATAGACAAAAAGGATACAAGGAGACATTCTTCTACTTCACTGCCAATTTTTGGACCTAGTGTTGGTATGGTTCTGGGAAATTAAGCTGCACATATGGCTGTAACATATGCAGACAAATCTATTCAGATTACAGGCAGATTCAGGGTGACTTGAGGCTATTAGGGACTGCGTGGTTTTATATCGAGGTAAACATAAGGAGTGAGACCTATTTACAAATGCACCAATCTAGAATGAATAGACTCCAAGGACCTTTGAATATACCAATCTCAAGTATACCAGAGAAGAATAGAGGTTGTTGGAATTTGCACTGAGTCAAGGGTTGCAATTTTGGATTCAACAGTCATTGTAACTATTATGTAATGACCTCCTCCTTTCTCAGAAGATGGGAACTGGTGCATAACTAGCCAATCAGCACCAGACACTAAGTCATATAGGAGGCAATATCTCTAGCCATAGTTTCACAAAAGACATAAAAATGCTGTTCAACCAGATGAATATCTTATTGACCCTCTATAAAGGCAGAAGTCCTGACATCAAATTGTATTTCAATTAAAGTGTTTCAGGGAGAAAATAGAACGTGATACAAGTTTTCAGAAAATCTAGTACCCCAATGGATTTGTGAGCTCATGGAATCACAGACTCTCAGACTTAGAAGGAATTTCATTGGTCACCTAGTCCAATCCATACCTGGAAAAGTGAATGGCAATTTCTTGGGTAAATTTTAAAGAATTGTCTTCCAGCCTTTACTTAAAAGACTTTCTGGGAGAGAGGACCCACTATCTTTCAAGTTAACCCACCTCACTTTTATTTAGCTCTGATTGTTAGGAAGTTTTTTCTTGCATCAAGCCTGAATATGCCTCTTTTTAACTCTGCCCCATCATTTATAGTTCTGTCCTCTGGGGTGAGACACAGTAAATCTAATCCCTCTTTCTACATGACAATCCTTGAAATGCCCTCATAGGATAATGAACAATGAGCTTGAAGGGACCTACCTCATAAGCCACCTAATCTAACCCCTCATTTTATAGATGAAGAAACTGAGGTCTAGAGAGGTTAAATTACACTCAAGGTCATATAGGTGGTAGGCATCAGATATGGCATTTGAACCTAGGTCTTCTGACTTCCCACAAGTTCTCTTTCCATTGTACCATGCCACCTCCCACTTGAAAGCAGTTATCATGTCCTCCATTAGTCTTCTCTTCTCCAGCTTAATTTTCTCCTTTTCCTTAAATGTATCCTCACATGGTATAGCACAAGACTCTTCACCATTCTGCTTGCCCTCCTTTGTAGTATAGTATAGTAAGACTAGCACCTCTTTTGGAGTCAGAGGGCCTGGGATCAAATCCCGGTTCAATCACTTTTTAAATTTTTTTAAAATATGATTTTATTTCCCCCAGTTACATGTATAAACAAGTTTTAGCATTCACTGTTGTTTTTTTTAATTTTGAGTTCCAAATTCTATCCCTCCCTCCCCTAACTCCTCTCTCCCTCCCCTAACTCCTACCTGAGATGGTAAGCAATCTGATATAGTTTATATGCATGCAATCATGTAAAACATTTCCGTATTAGACATTTTATGCAAGAAGACAAAAAGAAATAAAGAATGAAAGAAAAGAAGGAAGGAAGGAAGGAAGGAAGGAAGGAAGGAAGGAAGGAAGGAA
>NW_020948840.1:15036611-15054716 GCF_900497805.2 Vombatus ursinus
GAAGGAAGGAAGGAAGGAAGGAAGGAAGGAAGGAAGGAAGGAAGGAAGGAAGGAAGGAAGGAAGGAAGGAAGGAAGGAAGAAAATAGTATGCTTCAATCTGTATTCAAACAACATCAGTTCTTTCTCGGGAGGCGGATAGCATTTTTTTCATCATGAGTCTTTTGGGATTGTCTTGGATCATTGTATTGCTGAGAATAGCCAAGTCATTCACAGTTCTTCACTGTACAATATTGCTGTTACTGTATACAATATTCTCCTGGTTCTACTCACTTTACTTTGTATCAGTTAATGTAAGCCTTTCCAGGTTTTTCTGAAATCATCCTGCTTGTTATTTTTTAAAAATTATTTTATTTTTAATTTATGGAATAAAATAAGCATTTCTATAACATAGTACAATAAAATAGATGATTGCACATGAAACTGCAGGTCTATTATGCACAACTTTCAAATATACAACAAAATTATCATGTAATTTTCTTTTTTCCTTTTTTTCTTTCCTCCCTCACTCTACCCTAAAGATGGCTACCACTGGACACAAATCTATTCATACTTACATTTATCATTTCTTTCTCTGGATGCAGATAATGTCTTTCTTCATATGTACTTTATAGTTAATTTGGGTATTTATACTAGTCAAAATAACAGATTCACTCAAATTCATTCTTAAAACAATATTGCTGTTGCTGTATATAATGTTGTCTTGGTTCTGCTCATTTCACTCTTCATTATTTCATGCAAGTCTTTCTATTTTCTTCTAAAATCATTTAGCTCATCATTTCTTACAGAATAGTAGTATTCCATCACAACCATATACCACCACTAGTTCAGCCATTCCCCGATTGACGGACATCCCTGCAATTTCCGTTTTTTTGCCACCACAAATATTGCTGCTTTAAATATTTTAGAACATATAGGTTCTTTTTCTTTTTCCCTAATCATCTTTGGAAATAGGCCAGTGGTATTGCTGGGTCAAAGGGCATAAGTAATTTAATAACTCTTTTGGCATAATTGCAGATTACTCTCTAAAATGGTTGGATCAGTTTACAACTTCACTAACAATGAAATTAGTGTCCCAATTTTTCCACATCACTTCCAACATTTGTCATTTTCCCCTTCTATCATTTTAGCCAATCTGGTAGGTATAAAATGATATCTCAAGGTCATTTTAATTTGCATTTCTTTAATCAATAATGATTTAGAGAGTTTTTATGTGACTATAAATTGTTCTGATTTTTTCATTGGAAAACTTCCTGTTCATATCCTTTAATCATTTATCAACTGGGAAATGACTTATGTTCTTACAGATTTGAAAACGTTCTTTACATATTTTATATATGAGACCTTTATCTGATAAACTGTCTATAAAATCCGTCCCCCAATTTTCTGCTTTCCTTCTGATCTTGGCTACATTTATCTGTACAAAAAACCTTTTAATTTAATGTAATTGAAATTATACCATTTTATGTCTAACTTTGCTCTCTATCTCTTGTTTATTCATAAATTGTTCACATATCCATAGTCTGATAGGTAATATGTTCAATGTTCTCCTAATTTTCTTGTAAATTTTCTCTTTATAGCTAGGTCATGTATACATTTTGACCTTATTTTGGTAAATGGTGTAAAATATTGTTCTATGCCCAGTTTCTGCCATACTGCTCTCCAGTTTTCCCAACAATTTTTACCAAATAATGAATTCTTATCCCACAATCTTAAGCCTACATTTGCCAAATATAAGGTTATGATGCTTATTTGTTGCTCTAAATTGTATGTCTACTCTATTCCACTGATCTATTTTTCTCTTTCTTAGACGGTACCAGATAGTTTTGACAATTACTCTCTTATAATATAGTTTAAGATCTGGTACTGCTAAACCTCCTTCTTTTATATTTCTTTTTATCATTTCCTTTGATATTCTTGACTTTTTGTATTTCCAAATAAATTTTTTTTCTAATTCAGTAAAAAGGGTTTTTTTTAAATTTAATTAGGACAGCGTTGAATTTATAAATTAGTTTGGGTAAAATTATCATTTTTATTATATTGGTCCTGCCTACCCATGAACAATAAATATTTCTCCAATTATTTAAATCTCATTTTTTTTGTATAAAAAGTTTTTTATAATTTTATTTATATAGTTCCTGGGTTTGTTTTGGCAGGTGTACTCCCAGGTATTTTATACTGTCTAGAATTATTTTAAATTGGGTATTTTTTTTTACTTTCTCTTCTTACAGAGTTTTATTTGTGACATATAGGGATGCTGATGATTTATGTGGATTTACTTTGTATCTTGCTACTTTGCTAAAATTATGAATTGTTTCAACTAACCTTTTAGTTGGGTCTTTGGGATTTTCCAAGTATATCATCATATTGTCTGCAAAAAGAGATAAGGTTTTTTTTTTTTTTTTACCTCATTCCCTATTCTTATTCCTCCTATTTCTTTTTCTTCTCTTACTGCTATTGCTAAGATTTCCAATACAATATAGAATAATATTGATGACAGTGGGCATCTTTGTTTCACACCTGATCTTCTTGGGAAGGCTTCTAGTTTATTCCCATTACAAATAATGTTTCCTGATGGTTTTGGATAAATGCTTTTTATCAATTTAAGGAAAAATTCATTTATACCAATACTTTCAATTTTTTTAATAAAAATGAGTGTTGAACTTCATCAAAAGCTTTTACTGCATCTATTGATACAATCATATATTTTTTTACATTTATTATTGATGTAAACAATTATGTTAATGGTTCTCTTTATGTTAAATTATCCTTATATTCCTGGTATAAATTCCACTTGATCATAATAGATGATCTTTGTAATATATTGATGTAATCTTTTAGTTAGTGTTTTATTTAGGATTTTTGTATACATATTCATTAATGACATTGGTCTATAATTTTCTTTTTTCTGTTTTTACTCTTCCTGGTTTAAGTATCAGTATCATATTTGTTTCATAAAAAGAATTTGCTTGTCATTTCTTACAGCACAGTAACATTCCATTATAATATATACCATAACTTATTCATCCATTGCCCAATTAATGGGCATCCCCTCAATTTCTAATTCCTATCTACCACAAAAAAGCTGCTATAAATATTTTTATACAAATAGATCCTTTCCCCTTTTAAAAAAAAAACAACTCTTTGGGATACACACCAGCAGTGGTATTACTGGATCAAAGGGTATGCACAGTGTTATAGACCTTTGGGCATAGTTCCAAATTGCTCTCCAGAATGATTGGATCAGTTCACAACTCCACCAGCAGTGTATTAGTATATCCCCTTCAACATTTATCATTTTCCTTTTTTGTCATATTAGTCAATCTGATAGGTGTTAGATGGCACCTTAGAGTAGTTTTAATTTTCATTTCTCTAATCAATGGTGATTTAGAGCATTTTTTACATGACCATAGATAGTTTTGATTTCTTTGTCTAAAAATTGCCTATTCATATCCTTTGATCATTTATTAATTGGAGAATGACTTATATTCTTATAAATTGGTTCAACCATTTTTCACTAATATAACTAACCCAAATCTTTGCAAGGTAAGAGGTGATGTGAGAATCAAACATTCCCTAAATATGTCAACTTCTGGTACAACTTTTGACTATTTTTAAGAGATACAAATAGAATTTAAGATGAAATGTAAGGAATTTCATATTTTGTAGAAACTGCCCAAGGAATGGGCCAAATATAATTACATTTTGGGAAGGGTGCCAGGGCTATGGGATTAGCATCTTGACTGATGAAAAAGCACCAGGGGACTTTTTTTTCAACAACTACATTGAATGAATGATCCCTTCTATAAGACTCTATTTTCTAATCATTTACTAGGTCAATTTTGAATTCTCCAATAATATTGTCTTCAGATGCCTACTCAGTGGATCCTTAATATATATTAGCTTTCCAATTCATGGGAGCAAAGAATATCACAAGATCAGGGAGGGATAGTGACCTGGGAATACTAGACCATTTTCAAAATTGACCTAGTGGGTGCTAACAGTGTCTGGCACATAGTAAGTAGGTGCTTGTAAATAGAAAATTAATTTTAGGGGCAGCCAGGTGGCACAGTGGATAGAGCACCAGCTCTGGAGTCAGGAGGACTTGAGTTCAAATCCAGCCTCAGACACTTGATACTTACTAGCTGTGTGACACTGGGCAAGTCACTTAACCCCAACTGCCTCACCAAAGGGAAAAAAAAGAGAAAATTAATTGTAAAAGTAAATGCTGGTTAACTGATTGGTTACTATTGTTTCTTCCAATAGAACATGAGTTCCTTGAAGGCAGACATTGTTTCATTTTCATCCTTATATCCTTAACATCTAGCACAGTTCCTGGTATGTAGTCAGTATTTAATAAGTTCTTAGTTAATTTCGCAAGTTATGGTGCTAAAGGACAACTAGGTGATGTAGTGGACAGAGTGCTGGACCTGGAGTCAGGAAGACTCATCTTCCTGAGTACAATCCAGCCTTACATACTTATTAACTGTGTGACCCTGGGCAAGTCACTTAACTCTGTTTGCCTCAATTCCTCATCTGTAAAATGAGCTGGAGAAGGAAATGGCAAACCACTCCAAGTATCTTTGCCAAGAGAATGCCAAATACGGTCATGAAGAGTTGGACATGACTGAAATGACTGAACAGCAATAAACCCCAGCTTAGATTCTTCTGAGCATTCAGGAGCACAGTGTTTTAGAAAGAGAGCCAAAGGAGGGGGAAAGAGTGACACAGTGAGATTTGTCCCTGGTCCAGAATCTCATTAGGCATATTTCTGGCTTTCCCAGGCAATGGGGAGGTGTCTGTGACTCTAGAGAGTAATTGTACGTATTAGTGACATCAGAGCAAGAAGATATCAGAAATCCTTGAGGGATAAAATGATCATTTTATTTTTATATAAAATTTCACCCCTGGGGGTTTTTTTTAAGCCCACAAGCAAAAATCAGTGTTTTTAAAACACTAATTTCTCATTTATTCTAGTTAGATTTGTGGGAGACAAAGGGACCCAGATTAAAAGAAAGGTCTGATCTCCTACCTCTTAAGGTGCAGCATTACAATTTTGACTTTTCTCATATTTGAATTCAAGGCTAATTTAATTCACTAGAAGACCAGAATTTCTAAATTTCCTGAGATTAATAATTTTTTTCTCAAGTACTGGAAGTCCTAGGATCTTAAATTTAGACCTACAAAGAGCCTTGAGGCCATCTAGTCCAATCTCCTTATTTTGTGGATGAGTAAACTGAGGGTCATGGAGTCTGAATGACTTACCTAAGGTTGCATAAGTGGTAGAAGTCACAGATGAGATTTTAACCTAGATTTTGCTGACTGTAGTGTCAGCATTTCCACTATCCCAGGATGCCTCCTAAATCAGAATGTAGCAATAACCTAACACCTATCACAACACATCACACATAGTGGGCATTTAACAAATGGGTATTGAATGAACAAATCCCTACTTTTTAGATAGGGAAAAATGCCAATTTATAAGTTAAATGACTTCTAATTATATGCCTGCTAATGATATGGTAGTCTTTCTTTCCCCAAAGACTCACACTTGATTTACAGAATCCTCAGAGTCTGTCTAGACCTCATTCTACATCCATTGACTCACAAAGGAATGTCTTATTAATTGATGTGGGTGTGTATGTATGCCTATGGACCTTCATGTTCTTTTGTGATTTTGTGAATATTTAACCACAACAAGCCTAAATTAAATTCAAAGTAATAACTGTCATTAACTTAGTTTTGCTAGAATTAGGATTTTCTCTGTCTAGTCATAGATCTGTGATTTTATTGGTCTAGAAATTCCTGCCACAGACTACAATCCACTCTAACTTTATGGATAAGTCTTGGAGAGATACCCAGAGCTCAGAGAGGTAAAACCCAGGGTCATGTGGTTAATAAGTGTCAGAGGTAGGACTGGACTCTAGGACTTCCATATTTCAAGTCCAATGTTCTACCTACTATGTTATTCAAGCTCTGTTCAATGATATCATCAAATACCCACAGTAGTCTATTTAATTATTTTTTGTAATAGACCTGTTATTTCTTTGGCATAGTGTTATTGGTGAAGAAACTCCTTTTATGGATGTAGATTACCAACTACCCTGCAACTAAAAAGTCTGCTAGACTTGCCTAGGCCATGGGAAATGTTGTTTAGCCCAGTATGTTTCAGAAGCAAGACCTGAACTCAGGTCTTTTTGATTTCAAGGCCAGCTCTCTATCACTATACCATTCTTTTTCTCAATCTGTTTAAAAGGATCATTAAATAGACACCAAATGTCATACTCCCCATTAGAACAAAATAGTGTTCAAAGTAAAATATTATCCAATGCTCCTGAGCTTCATTTATTTATAGAGTCAAGGTAGAAGCAGTTTCTCATATGAAGGGAGAAGAGGAAAGATGGGGAGGGAAGGGAAAGGACTAGAATTTCTCCTATCTTTGTTCCTGTGAAACATTGGCACCCACACTGGACATGTGCTGGCACCAAGAAAGCTACTCTCCTTGGCAGTTACCTGGAGTCATTATCAGACAATTGGTAGTCGGACTATGTCATTATTTACTTAGTACCAAGTCTGGAAGCATCATCACAAGGCGAGACAAGGAGAGAGTTTCCCTTTGATTTTCCCTCTGTCTATGACTAATAGAACTGGCCCAGTCTCAAAGGATAAGAAACACAACCCTAAACTGTTCCCTTTGGAGCAGAAAATTATGGCTTCTTTACCAAGGGTAGGATTTATTGTTTGTGGGTTTGCCTACTGGAACTGACAGGGGCTTGGGATATTCTATCTGGGCTTTATTCCCACTGCTATAACTGGCTCACTTTATTTGGTTTCAGACAAGTGACTTCCTTTCTCTGAATTCCCATTATCCCATATAAAAAGTCAGCCCACCATAGTCTCCTCTCCTCTCCTCTCCTCTTTTCTCTCTGTCTCTGTCTCTGTCTCTCTCTCCTTTACTCTCTCTCTCTCTCTCTCTCTCTCTCTCCAATCTCTGTAACTATTTTTCTCTTTGTAATTCTGGTATGTATCTCTTCTCTCTCCACTTTCTTTTTCTCCTCTCCCTTTTCTCTTTCTCTCTTTCTCCCATTTCTCTCTCTCAAATGTATTTATCCCCTTTGTTATCAAAGTGATTGCCAGATATCATTCCTTCTCCCAAATTTGAGCCCTCTCTTATAACAAAGAAAAACTATTAAGAAAAAATCACTAACACAACAACATATGGAAAACTGACAGTTTAACAGCATATGCAAAATGCTGCACTTGTAGTCCCCCATTTCTCTTCCTATAGGATAATGAATTTGGAATTGGAAGGGACTTCAGAAGTTATCTACTCCAATCCCTTCATTTACAGATGAGGAGGCTATGATCCATAGAGACAAAGTGACTTGCCCGAGGTCATGGATATTTTTTCAGAGCCTAGGAATTTGAACCCCTTTGACTCTAATTCCAGCACATTTTCCACTATACTTCAGAGACTCCGGGTCATGTATTTCATTATGTAATTATGTAATGATCAATGATTACAATTATTCAGAGTTTGATTTCATCTTAGTGGTCTTATTGTTCATGTTAGTGCAGTCATTGTGTATATTGTTCTCCTGGTTCTGTTTACTTCACTTTGCAGCAATTCATACAAGTTTTTCCATGTTTCTCTAAGTTTTTTTATATTCATTATATAATTGCACAGTAATATTACATTGCATAAATATCCTGCAGTGTATTCAGCCATTCCCTAGTTAATAGACATCTCATATTATTTCTAGGAAATCTCATTAATGCCTATAGGCCCAGTCATTCTTTTACAATAAGTATTTTTTTCTTGGGGGTGGAGTGGGGAAGCCAGGAAAAAAAATTGAATCCTCTTGATGGAGAGTGGTGAATTTGTTTCTGGGTATAGCAACTTCTGAGTTGCTAGAAGGATCCTTTGAAATGGATTTGAATTAGAAGCCTTAAATCTGAGTTTCATCAAAATCTCTTAATTTCTCAAATTCTTATCCTTAAATTCTCTAACACAATTTCTTTCCAAGTGCTTATCCATCAATATATCTAGTTTGACACTTTCTCTTTTCTCTCACCTGTTACAGCATTGAAAATTTAAAATAATCAAAATTAGATCTAGAAGGTTATTTTTTTAAAAAATTTAATTTGCTTTGATGGTTTTCATTTTTATGTTACTTTACTTAACAAATAAGCAGTTAAGCAAAACTAACACATAGACTGAATTTAACAGAATATGTAATATTTCACATCTATATATCTCTATCTCTCTAATGGAGGGAAGAAGGTGACTTTTCTCAACACTTCTTCAACTCCAATCTTGGTCATTATAATTACACAGTGTTAGTTTAAAGTGTTTTCTAGTTGTTAGTTCCTTTTGCATTGTTGCATTCATTGTGTAAATAGTCTTCTTAGTGCTGTCTTCTTCACTGTATCAATTCACACAGGTCTTTCCACATTTCTCTGAATTCTTCATATACATCTTTTCCTTCAAGCACAAGGATGTTCTATATATCCATGCTACACAACACGTTTAATTGTTCTTCAAGCAATGGGCATTTGCTTTGTTTCTAATTCTTTGTGACTACAAAACATGCTGCTATAATTATTTTTAATAGAGAGGTAACCCCAACATTTTAGAGATGAGGAAACTAGGTCCCAGATGTGGTGAAAGGATTTGTACAAGACCTTGCAAGAGTTGAACCCAGGCCTCCTGACTCCAAAGCCAATGCTCTTTCCACTCCACTTATGCAGTGTTCCTCTCTTCATGCCTCCTCTCTCCCTGTGGGAGACCCTGTAGGTATATGGGCCTTCATGCAGCCTTAGGCAGCTAGCTCCTGCAGAGCCTTTCCACCAGAGAGCAGTTAAGTGCCTTTATTTTTTCCACTCCAGTGGCTAAATTATTCTCAATGTGTTAAACAATGTAATTAAACACACACACATGGGGGTGTGCATTCCCCCCACCCCCACCCCGTCCTTCCTTGTTCCCTGTCAGCCCTGAGTGTGTGTCAGCCCCAGCCTTCAAGCTCTGTTAGTTTTAATTTGAGTTGTGGAATTAGTAATTGGTTTTGCTGGAACACTGTTGTGGGAAACAGATCACTCCTTGAACAGAGCTCGGGCACCATTTCAAATGAGTATTTGTTAAGGGGAAAACCATCCCCTTGTTGTGTTCCACTACATTACGTTAGATTTATTTCCATTGTACTGAAAAACACCAGTCAAGAGAGAACAATGAATATTTCTCTGGAGCTGGGAATGGTCTAGCTTTTCTTCTTGTTTTTCATTGGGTTTAAAGAAGAGAATGAGAAGAGAAGAAAAAAGGACAGCAGAGGAGAAGAGAAGAGAAGAGAAGAGAAGAGAAGAGAAGAGAAGAGAAGAGAAAACCTCTTATTGCTGTTATGATATGATAGACCCAGCCCATTTGATAAGCAGGGAGCTTTGGGGCTGAAAGTTAGGCGCTGGCAACCCCAGCTTACCTGTCTTTTTAAGGAAGTGACAAACCATAGCTGCAGATTTAAATCTTGGCTTAAAGAGATCCCTGTGCATTCTGGTTCTGAAAATAAAGTGCTAGGACCATTAAACATTTAGAATCCAATGCAGAAACATATAATCACAGAAACTCAAATTTAGAAGAGACATCAGCACCCATTCAGAGCTCTAACTAGGAATTTTTTCACCTGGGGCAAGAACAGTAGTGGATACATGTGTGTGGGTGCTGGGGTGGGAGGGGAGGGTTTGAGGGGGGTGAGAGGGGAATGTAATGTTGTAGGTGTAGCCATGTCAGGAAAGGGGTCAGCTTGGTAATGGGACCAAGCATAAGATGGTAGAGGACCTTAAGACAAGATATAGAAACCACAACTTCATTGGGAGGAAACATGCCCTTTTGGGGTGGAAATATGGCCCATTGAATGCTGATACCATGGGCCAAAGCCCCATCAGCTTCATGATAGTTGTGCTTTTACAATAATCCTTGTCAGCTGGTCATCTAACCTACTTTTGAACAATTAGGGGGAGCTCATGGATCATTTTAAAAGGCAGAGTGTTTCATGTCTGAATTGTTAGAGAGGTTTTTTTTTTCTTTTTATTGAGCCAAAATCTGTTTCTCAGGCATGGGCACAGAGTAGTCCTAGTTCTTCCCTTTGGGATGAAATAAAGCATGCCTACTCTTTTAACTCAAATGAGTTAACATATGTAAAGCACTTTGTGAATCTTAAAGTGCTATACAAATGCAAGCTAATTAAATGAGTAGGCACCACCCAGATCACCGGTACTACTTTCAGCCCAGCTCTCACAGCTATCTGTAGAGAAAATGCCAACCATCCTCATCAACTGCCAACCAAATGGCACAGATAGGACAGGCAAGCCAGCCTAACTGAGGCAGCAATGCCTCAGAGAAAGAGAGGAGGCGGTATGTGGAGGTAGCAAGTCAAACCAATACCTTGACCACCATTTCCCTTCAGACCTTAATAGAAACAGCCAAAAACCCTGAGTCCAAGTGCCTTTGGGAAAAACAGTACCCATCCATAACTCCAAAACTGCTTCCGGCCCAACCGTCACAGCTATCATCAAAGGGAGAAATTATTACAAAGAGGCTCCACCTTCCTCATCACAACCAGCAAACGCTGCTAACCGGATGCCACCAAAGGGCACATGGGTATTTGGATCCCTGGGAGTGGCAGCATCTCCCCGACCACCAATCCTACTTCCCACCCAGCCCTCACAGTCTTCCTTCAGGGAATCAACTTCTATAATAAAGGGGCCAACCGTTCCCACCAATGGTCACACATATAGGAGGTAGCAAAGGAATACCTTAATTTGCACCAGGCAAGTCAAACCACTAATACTACCTCAACCACAATCTCCTCTGTGATGTTGATGGATAAAACCCAGCACTCTGAGTCCAAAAGTCTTAGAAAAAAAAATCAGTGCTTCTAGCCCACTGCCCTCAGTTATCATTGTAGGAAGTAGCCCCTTTGGAGAGGCAGCCTGGTATAGGTGTTTCAGCCACTGCAACTGAAGGCCTGAAGAAGAACTTGAACACCAAAAATATTTCAACATCAGAAACTGATATCATGCTATACAATGGACATGACATTACAGAAGGGGCATTACCACCTGCTTTGCAGCCTCACCCTAAGGACCATGGGATCTTTCCATATTACTTTCAATTGAATCTTTCCATCTGTATGTCTCCCCTATTAGAAAGTGAACTCCTTGGGAGCAGGGACTGTCTTACTTGTCAGATTGTTTATTTTTGTCTTTGAGTCCCCATTGCTTAGCATGGTGCTTTGTACACAGTAAGCACTTAATAAATACTTAATTCATTCATTGATTTATATAAGTCTACTTGGAGTGCCAACATGAGATTATGCTAGGGAAAAGGGAGGAGGGTGAGGGAAAATTAATCATTCAAGCATTTATTTAATAAATTATTTAAGCCTACCATCTGACAGGCACTGTATTAGGTACTGGAGGCACAAAGTCAAAAAATAAACACTATGTGAGATTACTCAGAGAGCTTACATTCTATAAAGGGAAACAGTATATGTGAATATGAATGTTCAAAATAACTGCAAGGTGATTTGGAGGGAGTGAGCTATCAGCAGCTACAGAAGAGCGGGATCAGGAAGGAACTCAGATAGGAGAAGGCATTTGACCTGAGCTGAGCTTCAAAGGAACCTGGAGATTTGAAGAGAAGGAAGGAATGAATTCAGTGCATGGAAGATAGCCTATGCCAAGTCATAGAGATAGGAGGTCAGTGTGTCTGGACGATATTCTGTGTGAATGAGAGTATTATATAATGAAATTGGAAATATAGATGGTAGCCACGTTACGGTTGGTTTTAAATGACAAACGGAGGAATCTGTATTTGATCCTAAAAGTAATAGGAAGACAGCGGAGTTAAATTAAGCAACTAGGTAGCCCAGTAGATAGAGAACTAGGCTTGTAGTCAAGAAGACCTCAGTTCAAATCTATTCTTAGACACTTACTACCTATGTGACCCTGGGCAAGTAACAATCTCTTCTACCTCAGTTTTCTCAAATGTAAAATGAGTCCAATAATAGCACCTCCCTCCAGAGGTGTTGTGAAGATCAAATGAAATGAAATATGCAAAGCACTTACTAGTGCATGATAGGTGCTTTAAAAAAAAATGCTTGTTCCCTTCCTGTTGAGCAGAGCAGTGATATAGTTCTTTGTTTTAGGAATATTACTTCGGCAGTTGTACAGAGGATAGATTGGAGAGGGAGAGAGACTGAAGGCAGGGAGACAACTAGTAGGCTTTTGCAAAAGTCCTAGTAAAAGGTGTTAAGAGCCTGAACTGGGGCAGTTAGATGGTACAGTGGGTGTTGTGTTGGACTCGGAGTTAGGAAGACCCAAGTTCAAATCTGGTCTTAGACACTTATTAGCAGTATGACTCTAGTCAAGTTACCTTTTCCCTCTTTGTCTCAGTTTTTTCATCTATAAAATGGGGGTAATAATAATGTCTGCCTCTCAGAGTGATTGTGAGAATAAGATGGGATAATATGTGTAAAACTTTTTGAAAACCTTAAGGTGTAACATAAATGTTAGCTGTTATTATGGTAGTAGCCATGTGAATATAGAGAACAGATACAGGAAATGTGGAGATTAAATCCACAAGATTTGTTTATTTGACTGGATATCTGAAGTGAAGGAAAAAGAGAAGCTGAGAATGACTCAAAAGTTGAAACTCTAGATGACTGGAAGTTGGATAATTCACTTGACAGAAAATGAGAAGTTTAGAATTGTTAAGAGTCTTTGTGAAAAGATAATGAATGGTGTTTTGTACATTTTGCTTTTGAGATGCCTATGAGTCATTGAGTTCAAAATATCCCAAAGATGGTGATTCAGGACTAGAGCACAAGTGAAGATGATAGGAGAACATATAGATCTGGAAGTCATTTTCATAAAGATAATAACTGAGCTCATAGACATTAATGATGTCACTAAGAGAAACATATTTTATTATATATATATTATGTATGTATAAACATATATAGAGAGAGAGAGAGAAAGAAAAAAGAGGATTCAGGATGAATTGAAGGTACATCCACAGTTGGGGCTGAGGCTATATGGAAGATGATACAGCAAAGAAGACTGAGAAGGAGTAATCAGGCAGTTAGGAGGAAAACCATGAGAGAGCACTGTCACAAAGACACAGGAAGGAGTGAATAACCAGAAGAGGTTGGTCAGTATTGTCAAATGCTGCAAAGAGGGTAAGAAGAATGAAGAATAAGACTGTCATTTGATAATTACAATATCATTGAGAAGAATAAAAAATGAGATTATTGGAAGCACTATGGAAAGACAGGCACCCTAGCTTCATTGGTGGAACTATGAATTTGTCTAAATGTTCTAAATAGTGATTTTGAATTATGCAAAGAAATTAAATAAAGTATTCATACCCTTTGAACCAGAGATCCCACTGCTAAGTTAGCTCAAGGAGATCACAGACCAAAGTGATGGTCCTATATACAACAAAATCTTCCTAGTCACACTTTTTTTCTAGTACCAAAGAAATGGAACTAAAACACATGTCCATCGATTAAAGAAGGGTTAAAAAACTGGGGTACAGGATTTAATGGAATATTACTGTACATGAAAATTGAATGGAATATTATTATACAGAATATAATGGAATATTACTATGCAGAAATTAATGAAATATTACAGCAAAGAAACAATGAATGTGAATGATTCAGAGAAGGATGAAAAGACTTATATTAATTGATACAAAATGAAGTAGCTAAAACCTGGAAAACAATATACATAATAATGCAATAGTGTAAATGGAAACAACAATAAAAAATCAGAATGTTGTACAATTACAATAGCCAAGTTTGGCCTAAATAAGATATGACAAAACATACCTCATCCCCTTCTTTGCTGAGGTGGAGAAATACAGGTTGGAGCATTGCATACATTGTCAGACTCAGTGGTTGAATTAATTAGTTTTCCTGAACTGTTTCTTCTTCCCTTTTTCCTTTTTTATTCTGTTTAAAATTGTAGCTCTGGGTAGGAGAGGGAAAGGGCTATATTTGGAAAGGAAGGCGATATAAAAACAAAATATATTAAAAAAATGTAAGACTATTGGCAAATTTATAGAGACCATTTCAGTTGAGAGATGAAGTTGGAAGTCAGATTGCAAGAGATTAAGAAATGAGCGGGCAAACACGAAATGGAGCAATGAAAGAAGGTAGCTTTTCCTAGGAGCCTGTCTGAGGAAAAGAAATGAACTATATGGCATGAGACTTTGAGGTAATTATAGGGTCAAGAGAAAGGGTTTTGCTGTTGCTGTTGTTATTGTGGTTTGGTTTTGTTTGGGGTATAGGAAAAGCCTGGGCATGTTTGTAAACAGCAGAGACGGAATCAATAAAAAGGAAGAAATAGAAGATTGGTGGGATTTTGGGGAGGGGGAATGACTGTGGAAGCGATTTCCTGGAGGAAATAGGAAGATATGGTATCAAGTGTACATATAGAGGGGTTGTACTCGGTGAGGAGAAGGACCACCTCTTCATCAGAGATTGAAGTAAAGAAAATATGAGAGATGACACCAAGGGTTTTTAACATACAGAGTACAGAAGAGGGAGCTCACAGAAAATGATCTCTATTTTCTCAGTAAATTATAAGCTTAGGTCCTCTGCTAAAAAAGGAGGAGGGAACGGTATGGGAGACTTGAAGAGAGAAGAGGAGATTTGAGACAACCCCTATAGGAAGTAGGTTAAAGAATCAATAAGGAAAGGAGAGAAAAATGATTGCCTTGCTGCAGTGAAGGCTCAGATGAAATTATATCAAATAAATTTATAGTCAATTTATCATGGTCACATGAAAAAGAATTACCTCTTGCCTTGTGTCCAAGTAAAATCTTTTATGCTCATGAATTGGGTGGGGAAATAAATTTCATTCATTCATTTGTCATTTATTTATTCACTTTTCATTTATTTTATTTATTATTCATTATTCATTCATTTATTCATTCATTCAATCTACTATACATAGGCTTTGTGGCTGATGCCACTCTTTGTGTCTTGAATTCTCCCCTTGGCCCATATGTGAACAACCCCCCCCCCCAAAAAAGTAATCCATAACATGGGATTCTCTTCATCTTTAGATGCCCTAGAATGTAGCTGCTATAATCGCTACAGCATTCAGAAGAACTAAGGTCATCAGAGCAGCCAGGGGTTCATCTTGTGATTTAAAGGCAAGAATAAAGCTGAGTTTATATAGATGTGGAAACAAAGGTAAAGACATAATTAGATTTTCCAGTAGCAAAGTTTGAAGAAAACACCCAATTATGCACCATAAATTCCAAGTTCTACCCTGTAACTTGAGTCATTAGTCTGAGTAGCTCTTCAATGACAAGTACTTACTACTGATTAATTTTTTTTTTACCTATTCTCTCAGTGTTCCTGTGAGGACTACGCATCTTCTACTAATCCTTTTTGCCTGTATTCTCTGTTTTCCTGTCATACCCATTATGAGGCAGCACCACATAATAATAGGCGATAGGGTCTAGACTAGACTAGACCTGTGATTTCATTGGTATAGGGAACTAACTCCAGGGTAAGGAAATTCTATCAATGCAGGTTGGCATTTTCTTCAGCTTAGAGTATTATAGAGTTGCCTAAGGCCAGGCATTCTGGATACTGAGTGCTGGAAAAGTTAATACCTTCCCCTCTCCCCACCCCAAGGCTTCAGCTGTTCTGTTAACCCTCAGAGTGCTGGGACTGTTGAGGGGGCCTAGATAAGAGGCTCAGAAGAAGGATCCTGTGGGTGAACAGAGGATTTGCTGGTGCCAGTTTAGTCTCAGAAATCACATCTGTAGCTTTTCAAAATATGGAGTAGAGACCTTGTGAAGTGCTATAAGATACCAGTATTTCTGAACCCAGGGGGATGGTGGTTGGTTGGCAAGCTGAATTGGAGCAGTCAGAGGATGCCAGGATTAGAGCAGACAGGAAAAGCGGGAGGGTGCGTGGTTAGCCAGGCCTGCACAGGGTCACAGCCAATGGGAGATCTAAGTTAAGTGGCAGTGGGACGGTGATCACTGAGGTTTAGGATTTTGGCTAGGGTAAGAAAGAATCTGTCTGGGATTCTAATGACCAACTGGGATTCTAGTGTGCACAGGGAAGCTGGGGTAGAAAATAAAACAGTCAACGATAGCTGAATTTGAAGGGGTGGAATGAAATCAGCACCTCCTGAGCAGGGCTGACTTGCTGGTTGATGCAGAGGAGTGGGGAAAGAGCCAGGAGTCCAGGTGCTGAATTTGCCTTATGAATGGCTTGGTGCCTTAGCCCTGTGGTGGTTGTGTGCCCATTGCCTGCAATGTGTTTGGGAGCCCATTGGCTCAGAGCCATATTCAGTGCTTACCTATGGCTAGTTAGGCTTAGGCTCTACCTGGGCAAATGGATCACCTATGAAGCTAGGGCTATTGGAAGGTGACTGGTTCCAGACATCCGTGGTTCCAAGAAGCCCAGTGGAAACCTATGGCCTCAGGCTTCCACAACCTGGTATTTATCCCACATATGGCTGGGCCTAAATAAGAGGTCCCAGGATCTGGTCTCAAATAATGTGGGCCCCAACCCCCCAGTAAAAATCAAGCTGATTTTTGGGGGTGTGGTAACAGCAGCCATTTGTGTAAGATCTCAGACGGAGATAGAATCTACCTTAAAGCAGCTTGGCTCTGTGATCCCAGCCATAGATAGCAAGGACCAATGAGGGAAATTCCCTGTCATGTACCTTTAATTCTTAGACAGCAAATCATCCTATCAATTGAGATTGATTGAAACCTACTTACTTGGCCTATGAGAGGGATTTTTGGCCACAAGACCAGTTAGAATTTGAATTAGGATTTAATTGTTCCTAGGTAGGCTTAAGGATGTTTCCATTTTGTTAATCAATCCCTGCCTGACATACAAAAGCATTTCAAAAGTGTTTCTGTTGTGCTAGGAAAAGTCACATAGCTATAAGTTGAATAACTAATCTTTCTATTGATAAATTGTCCAGTAGAAATTTAACATGTGCAAACTGACTAATTGAAGGCTGAGTGTGGAAATGAATTTTATTGTAACTCAGAGAAGCACCAACTAGTGGCCAAGTTTGCTTTCTGCTTCCGTTCTTATCCCTATAATCCACCTATGAACTATCAGAAATGGGTTCTCCTAGCCAGATTTTAGAATTCCCTGCTCTCTGATCATATTCTGTTCCCTTAAAAAATGCCCACACTAAAGAGAGCAATGTGTTTAAAACTGTAAAAAAGTCTTGATTAAGGTTTTAACCTTAAATGCAATAAAAACCAGTTAAAGCCAGTTCAAATTGGTCAAAACTGGTTCAAACCTGTTCAAAGCCATCAAAACAGGTCTAAAGCTGTTCAAACCAGTCAAAACTTGTTGAAGCCAGTCAAAATCAGTTATAACCACCTAGATATCATCCTTCAAGAAATTATCAAGGAAAACTGCCCTGATATTTTAGAACCAGAGGGCAAAATAGAAATTGAAAGAATCCACCGATCTCCTCCTGAAAGAGGTCCCAAAGGAAAATTCCTAGGAATATTGTAGCCAAATTCCAGAGTTCCCAGGTCAAGGGGAAAATATTATAAGCAGCCAGAAAGAAACAATTCAAGTATTGTGGAAACACAATCAGGATAACACAAGATGTAGCAGCTTCTACATTAAGGGACCACAGGGCATGGAACATACTATTCTGGAGGGCAAAGGAGATAGGATTACAACCAAGAATCACCTACCCAGCAAAACTGAGTATAATTCTTCAGGGGAAAAAATGGTCATTCAGTGAAATAAAGGACTTTTAAGCATTCTTGATGAAAAGACCAGAACTGAATAGAAAATTTGACTTTCAAATACAAGACTCACGTGGAACATGAAGAGGTAAACAGGAAAGAGAAATCATAAGAGACTTATTAAGGTTGAACTGTTTACATTCCTTCAGGGAAAGATGATATTTGTGACTCATGAGACCTTTGTCAGTATTAGGGTAGTTAGAGGGAAAAAATTATATGTATGTATATAGATAAATAGATGGATAGAAAGATAGATAGATAGATAGATAGATAGATAGATAGATAGATAGATAGA
>NW_020948840.1:15054726-15194798 GCF_900497805.2 Vombatus ursinus
AGATAGATAGATAGATAGATAGATAGATAGATAGATAGATAGATAGATAGATAGAGGGCACAGGGTGAGTTGAAGATGAAGGAGTCATATCTGGAGAATAAAATTAAGGGGTGAGAGGATTATACTATTAGAAGGAGAAAGGGAGAGGTAGAATGGGGTAAATTATCTCACAAAAAAAACAGAAAAGAAAAGGCTCTTACAGTAGAGGGGAAACAGGGAAAGATGAGAGGGAATGAGTTATTCTCAGAGGATTTGATTTAAGGAGGGAATAACATACACATTCAATTGGGTATGGAAATCTGTCTTACCCCACAGGAAAATGGGGGGAAGGGGACAAGAGAGTAGGGGGATGATAGAGAGGAGGACAGATTGGGAAAGGGGGTAATCAGAAGCAAATGCTTCTGAGGAGGGACAGGGTCAAAAGAAAGAATAGAATAAATGGGGGGGCAGGAAAGGATTAAGGGAAACAGAGTTAGTTTTTTACAGCATGTCTACTATGGAAGTGTTTTGCATAACTGCACATGTATAACCTATATCGAGTTGCTTGCGTTTTCAATGAGGGTGGGTGGGGAGGGACGAAGGGAGAAAATTTGGAACCCAAAGTTTTAAAAACACATGTTTAAAAAACAATGTTTTCACATGCAACTGGGAAATAAGAAATACAGGAAATGGGGTACAGAAATCTATCCTGTCCTACAGGAAAATAGAAGGAGAAGGGGATAAGAGAAGGGGGGGAGAGACAAAAGGGAAGGCAGACTAGGGCAAGGGGTATTCAGAATGCATGCCATCTTGGGGTGGGTGGAGGGGCGAGATGAGGTGAAAATATGGAACTCAAATCTTGTGGAAGTAAATGTTGAAAACTAAAAATAAATAAATTTATCAATAAAAAAAATCAGCTATAACCAGTTAAGACCAGTTCAAACCAGTAAAAATAGATTCAAACCAGTCAAAACCAGTCAGGACTGGTTTAAACCAGTTCAAATAAGTCTAAACCAGTTCAAACCCATCTAAACCATAAGAATCTGTTTAAACCAGTCAAGACCAGTTCAGACCAGTCTAAACCATCAGTTTAAACCTGTCTCTAAACTGGTTCACAGCGTCTAAATTAGTTTAAACCAGTTTAAACAGGTCACTCCATCTGAACCAGTTTGAACTGATCTAAACTGGTTTTGATGAGTTTTAACTGGTTTGAACTGGTCTGGTTCTAAGGACAACTCTATAGCCACTATCTAGGCCATACTCCTTTGAGTACTTAGAAGTTTGCAAATTGCTTTCCATAAATTACTGAGCCTTTTAACAAGGTTATAAAGTAGTGCCTATATCATTATCGCCATTTTATAGAGAAGAAACTGGGGTTCAGCAATGTTAAGTGACTTAAACAGGGTCACAAAGACAACAAAGTATCAGAGATGGGATTTAAACTTATATGTTTTTGACTCCAGCTCTAGCCCTCTTTCCACACCACCATGCCACGCCCTGGGACATAAATAAAGCCGCTGCAAATCGACAGTGGCTTTTAAGAATTCAGTATGGAATAGTATGCACACCTTCTTTTTAAGGCCTTTCCTTGAGGCAATGATCTCTGATATTTGTCTTCCACAGGCCCTGGTCACACACTCTTCACTTTTTTTTTTTTTTTTTTGTCTTACACAAACAGGGAAAGTAAAAATAAAAGACAAAGGGAAAAACATGCACTGGCTTCTCTTGTTGCATGATTAAAGTGTGTTTGCTGAAATCTTTCAGAAGCCATCCTAAGAGAATGAGGAGCTAGGATGTTCTCTGACAGCTCTCTGTGTGGTACAGAAAGATAGCAAAACTGAAACTGGATAGGTACAAATGGAATGCATTTCTGAACAACAGAGCAAAGCTCTCCTCTGTTCTGCCTTTCTCACTGGTATTCCTGACAGAAGGGTTTGTCTCTGTCTTTTCTACTCTCTATAACACCAGAAAGTAGCAGCTGCTAAAGAATGTTGTGACCTCCTTTTCTCCTATACACTGCACACTCCTGTAGAGTTGACCTCTATAATATCTGTGCCACCTTTCCCTCCTTTCTACTCCCAAGACCATCACCCTAGTTCAGCCTGTCATTTATCTAATGAAATCATCTCCTAACTGGCCTTCCTGAATCTCTTTCCTCCAATCTTGTTCAACACTATTAGATTAATTTTCCTACATCACAGTTCTGACCACATTTAGAATTCTTTAATGCCTTTCCATTGTTTACCAGATAAAATCCAAATTCCTTAGTCTTCCCTTCAAAGTCCTCCACAATTTCAAGACAACCTACCTTTGCAGACTAATGTAGTCTACGCTTCCCAAAACTGAACTACTTTCCTCCATGCCTTGGCTCATATCATTCTCCATACCTATATTCCTTCCCTATCCTATCCCCGTATATCTATTGAAATCTTACCTAACCTTTAAGACCTAAGCAGCACAAATTACAGTCTCCCCTAGGAATTCTTTCCTGATTGCTCTCAAAACAAAGTGATTTGTCCCCTCCCCCCACCCCAACTCTTCAGGAACTTTATTCACAATCTTTTTATTCACTTCTTATATTTTGTATTACAATGATCAATACACATACCTTAAATCATAATTTCCCTGAAGGTAGGAACCATATCTTATTCATCATTGTTTATACGGTGTCTAGCATCATGCTTTGACGAAAGTAGGTGCCTAATAAATGTTTGTAGCATGACTGATTGAATGGACGTTTCTCTGTTGAAACTGGTCAGTTCAGCTGATGAGAGCCACTTGCCTTTAGGGTCAGAGTTCTGTTTCTCTGTGGGAAACTCTGAATCCAGTCATTCATCCAAAGCTAGTATTCCCTTGGTTGAGAGAATAGAGGAAGAGAAAAGAAGGAAGCTCAAATTGAGAGAATGTGGCATCTGTGGGCAAAAGAATACAGGGATTTGGATTATCTTGCAAAAGTATCTCAATGCCCCAAAGGACCCACTTTGATGACTGGGTAAACAATGTCCTCTTTGCATGTTGAGGACAGTGCTGTATGAACATTTTCATATACATGGAATAAGCCAGAAGTGACCATGAAAGAATAGGTGACTTATTCTTACCAGAATTCTTTCTTTCTTACCAGAGAAAGGGGTTATTCTTTGGAGAAGCCATGTTCTATAACCAGATGATGCCAAGATATTCCAACACCACAGAGAGCATCGTACAATTCAAAAACCAGGACTTTACCTCCTTGAGGAATCACTGTTTAAGGAGAGGCAGGCTTTTTGAAGATGCCATGTTCCCGGCCAATGACAGTGCCATAGGGCAGATACTCATGAATGAAAAAGCTATTCGAAACCCTGAGTGGAGGAGACCAAAGGTGAGTTTGAGTCATTTTGATAAGAAGATTAAACAGGAAAGCACAAAGAAGGGTGAAGAGAATAGTGAAGAGTTTTGAGTTCATGTTAATGAGGATGAGTTGAAGGAACTGGGGGTATTCAGCCTACAGAGGAAAAGATTTGGGGGAATATAATAATTGACTTCAAGGATCTTAAGGGTCTTCCCATGGAAAAGATATTAGACTTATTCTGTTAAACCCTGGTGTGCAGAACTAGTAATGGTGAGTAGAAGTTACAATAAGACAAATTCAGGCTGGATATATAGAAAAGCTTCCCAATCACCACACCTGTCCAAAAGGAGAATGGGATACCTTTAAAGGTACTAGGTTTCCTCTCAGTGTAGGCCAGGGGTGGGGACCCTACAGCCTTGAGGCCACATGTGGCCCTCTAGGTCCTCTAGTGTGGTCCTCTGCCTGAATCTAAACTTCACAGAACAAATCCGGGGATTTGTTGGTGTAGGCCTTTAAGTGAAGGCTAAAAGACTAGTTGTCAGGTATGTAATAGTAGTGATTCCTCTTATACCATAGAATCATGGATTTAGAACTGAAAGAGGACTAATCTAATTTTTCAAAAAGTCCTTCTCTTTGACATTTGGGAAAATTGAGACAAAGAGAGGTTAAGTGACTTGACCAAAGTCATACAGGTCATCCCAAAGTTAAATTTCACACCTCGGTTTTCTGACTCCAAATCTAGGGTTCTTTCTGTTATACCATAATGTTCAGAAAGTCTCTTCAAATTCTGAGATTATATAGCTAGAAACATTGTTTTCCTAGGCCCAAGATGGCCCCACGCAGAATTTAGTACATAGTAGTTTGTTGACTGACTCTCTTGAGGGATTTAGGAGGGGTTATAAAATTGGTAGTACTGTTCTCTAGTGAGAGAGAGATTTGTCGAAGTCGATGGGCAACCTGAGTTACATACAAAACCAAACTAGGTACCCTATAATCAAAGCACAGTTTTCTCTCTCCTGAGTGGGGGAGGGGAAGAATTGAACTTTCAAGTCAAAGATCTGAAACAACCAGCCCCCTTCACTCTTTTATCCAGAGAGCTAGGTCTTTTCTATTTGAAGGCACATCATGAATGATGGGGATCACCTCCAATTTTGCCATGTGGCTGTGTCTTTGGGCTTGCTAAAATTGGATACAATTTTTTTTTTAATTTTGTGGCTTAGTTTAATACATTAACAATAAATCCACAACAAAGACTTCCATGGATCTGCCTCCTAGAGGAAAAGCTAACACTGAGAACATTTCCATTTGATATGGAGAAGGGTGTGTGTATATGTATATGTATGTATGTATGTATGTATATATACACACACATACATACATATGGTGTTCCAATAGTCTTAACAAAGTTTTAATTATTAAAACTTTAAATTATACTAAGACTTTGGGACTTTCTCTCTCATATATATACATACATATATGATGCATGTACATATATTTTCACATATATATACACATATATGTGTATAGATATATAAATATAGCTATATAGCTATATTTTTCCTTGTTATTTTCAGACCTCAAGACTATTTTAGAACTCATATTTTTTTCCCTCTTCTCTCACAGAGGTGCTGAGCCAGAGAGGCAAGATTGTATTTATAGCATTGAAGAGTTTATAACATTTTTTATTTTGGGAGGGTTATAGAGTCACTCAGTACTCAAGTAAGCCTTGGAATAGCCCTGAAATGTACTCTCCATGTGGTGGGTGAAGAAATTGATGATGCAAGACCAAAGTTTTCTATTGAATCCAATCAAGGACCCAAGCTGAAGGCAGGCTAGACATCAAAGAAAGCTATTCCCATTTCTCCTCTTCAGCCATGAGCTTCTTCTGTTCCTTGCCCAGCAGTTGGAATCCTTTTTGGAGTCTCTGACATGCTTGTATTTGTCCTTTTAAAAAGTGTCGGGTGACACTTGCTATTTCACAGAAGTACATACCTTGAACCATCTCCTAATAGCTCCTAGCCTCACTACTGAGAAAATGCACAGGCTTTATATAAGAGGTGACTCTTCCATTACAGTACAGGCATTACTCTACACAATCTTCTCTTTTGTGACACCCCGTACTTTGATTTCAAATTTGATTGCTTGTTTTTGCTACAGTCATTGCAACAGAAAGTTAAAGGGGATCTTTGAGAGTATACAATCCCTCCTCTTTACAGATAAGCAAACTGAGGATGGGAGAGAAGAAAGGACTTGGCCAAGGTCACATGGCTAGTTAGTGCCAGATCTGGTATTTGACCCCAAGTCTCTAGTTCTCTTTCCCCTAATCACCACAGGGATCTGAGCTATTCCACTGTGATATCTTGCCAATATCTCACAGGTTGAATATAAACTTATCTTCTTACCTTCTCATTCCTCCGAAGCTGGATCACCTCTGGATTTCCCATGTTTAGGATCACAGGTTTAGAGATGTTTACTACCTGTGTGACCCTGGGCAAGTCACTTAACCCTGATTGATTAAAAAAAAAAAGACTATAAAGGGTAGCTAGGTGGTGTAGTAGATAGAGCACCAGCCCTGGAGTCAGAATGACTTGAGTTCAAATCTGTCTTTGGAACCTTACTAACAGTGTGAACCTGGGCAAGTCATTTAACCTCGATTGTCTCCAAAAAAATAAAAAAATAGGAATGGAATGGATGCTAGATACCATCTAGTCTAACCCCCTAATTTCATAGATGAAGAAGCTAAAGCCAAGAGAGGTTAAGACACTTGTCCAAGGTCACACAGATACTAAGTGCTAGAGGTAAGATTAAACCCAGGTCCTTTGTTTCCAGAGTCTGCACTTTTTCAGATTCTGGCCAAGATCCCTATAGCCTCTACTAAATTCCTACTGGAATGCTTCCTAATGGCTTGTAGATGACCCTGAGACCCTATGGAGCATAGGCCTTGGAAGGTCCTCCTTCACTGGTACTCGATACAGTAGTAATAAAAATAACAGAGATTCATGTAGTGTTTTGAGATTTGTAAAGTATATTGTCTCATTTAAGTTCCACAACCACCCTGTTAGATATACAGATATTACTGTCTCCATTATATAGATGTGGAAAATCAAGCTAAGTTGACTTATTCCTGGTCATACTGTCCAAGGTGGGATTTTAATACAGGTTTCTGCTGACTCCGGGATCAGCCATCTTTCCACTATACTATGCTGTCCAGGAATGGATTATGTGTCTATCATCAAAAGATCAACATGAAAAGGTTAATTGATCACCAATAAAATCTAATCCAAAAAAGATATTCATTAACCTCCTTTTCAGCAAGTCAAATCAACAAGCATTCATTAAGTGTTTACTATGTGTTAGGCCCCTAAATGTTATGGGCGAGCCAATGTTCTAGGTTGTAGGAACACAAATGCAGCTTAAGATAGCCCCTCCCTCAAAGTACTTGCTTTATGATGAGCATGCCCTGACCCACCACCTCAGAGCCAGCCCCCTATCTCTCCCCTTCCAGGTTCTAGGGGTACTCTAGGGGTGGAAAATCTCTTCTCTAATGCAATTGGCTTAAGCCTCCACTGACTTTGCTCCTCTTACTGTTAGCTTCCAAGGAGTGGCTAATGCCAGTTCCATTTAACCACTTAATGTCAATTAGCTTTTAAAAAGGGATGTTTACTTTGAAGATAGAACAATAATCAATATAATAAATAATAGAACAATAATCAATATAATAAATAATAGAACAATAAACAATATAATAAATAATAGAGCAATAACCAATATAATAAATAGCAATAACAAAAGTATAAACACTTTCCCCACAATAATTTGAAGGCCACTGTCTCCTATACTACCTGCAGAATATGGGCTCAGATTTAGCAGTTTCTTAATAGACTTGGTCCTGCCAAGTACATATACAACTATAATATTGCTATCTGTTGAGTCCTCCATAAAGTATTCGTAAAACATCATCGCTGGGCTGCAAAATGCTACATAAACCCAACTTCTGAATTCCTGTGTGCTGGGATTCTGGGACATTGGGAAGCTAGGAAGCCCCAGTGCTCAGATTCCCAGGGACTCATTCTCTTGATATTTTGAAACTCACAGAGTCAGGACCTCCAAATTAATATCCTTCACATAAAATAGAAAATGGAAAGGCAAAAGACAGAGGCCCGTTTTCATGGGACCTTATGTTGACCTCAGGGGGAGAGGACTCATGGCCTCTTCACTAACAGCATTATCTCTCACTGGATGCCATGAGCAAAGGCATAAAATCAAGAGCAGACAGACACCGAGGGATCCCACCAAGGGGGAGGCAGAGGTTATTAGTGTCCTTTTGAATGCCTTCACAGCCAATCAAAGAACCAGTGATGACCAGTCTGGAACCAATTACAGCATGTGCTCATTCTCAAAGTCTCTCCAAGGCTCTTTTATTACATGTCATCATAGCTCTCACAATCAGGCTATCCAGTCACCTCCACATGAGGGGTATCTAGGGGCATAAAATTGTAAACAGATAAATATCCACATGGTAATTTAAGGAGGCAACAGTACTAAGAACTAGGGGGGATGGGAAAGGCTTTCCGTAGGAAACAGTATTATGAGCTGAGCCTTCAAGAGAAAGTATGTGAAGGGTAGTAATAATAATAATGACAACAACATTATATAGCATTCTACAAATATTGTCTCATATGATCCTCATAACAACTTACCTAGGAGGTAAGTGCTATTATTATACCCATTTTACCATTGAGGAAACTGAGACTGACAGAAGGTAAGTAACTTGTCCAGGATCACACAACTAGGAAACATCTGATACTGGATTTGAACTTAGGTCTTCCTGATTCGAGGTTCAAGCACTCCATCCACTGCACCACTTAGCCATCCCAAAGTAAAGCATGAGCTGCTGCTTCTTAGTGGACTGAGGCTAGGCTGAGCTCAGACTCTGCTTCATACCAGCCTCAAACTAAGACGGAGGGGGATTAAACACACTCAGGAGACACCCTTCACATAATAAAAGCACTCAGCTCCCACCCACCCCCAGTCTCCCACAACAATCATTCCAATTCAGTTTGTTTTCTATAATGAAGAAGAATGTTCTTCCTTATTTTTAAGAAGGCTTGTTTCAGGGCTACACAGAGGAACATTTCCTAACAATTGGTGGTATCTCGGGAATGGCACGGGTTGCCTCTTCAGGTCCCCATCACTGGAAATGTTTAATCAGAAACTGAATGACAGCTTCTTGGGAATATGGTAGAGGGGATTCTTATATAAGGCAGAAGCTAAATGAGATCATCACTAAGCTACTTTCCAACTCTGGGATTCCAGGATTCTAAGAAGAAGGAAAAAAAAAAACAAAGATAGAGCAGGATGGATGAGTTAGATAAAGGCTTTGACAAATATACTATTGTGTTTAGTAGATAACTCTACACCATCCGGGTACTCTGAGTCTTAATCCTTATCGACATGCACTTATCTCATTCCTAATGAATAGCTGGATAATAAAATCAAAGTTCTAATGCTGGAAGAGAGGACAGAGGTCATCTAGTGTAATTGCCCTCAATTCAGATGAGGAGACTGGGAGCCAGGTGGATTAAGTGACTAGTTTGAGTTCAGATAGTGAACTGTCAGAAGCAATATTTGAATCTATGACCCTGGACTTTATAGTCAGTACTTTTTCTACTATACCATGCTTTTGGGTGGGGACCATAGATACCTGCAGCCGTGAGCAAGGCTACCTCCTCCTTTCATAACACAATGTAAGGAGAAGACAAGAGAATTAGAAATTGGCCTCCCAGAGGTCATCTAAATTCAGAAAATACAATGTCCTTGTCAGCTGATTACACATCAATTTTCCTATTGGTGTGCAAATTCTATGAATCAATAAATTACAAAGCACTTATTAGGCACCTACTATGCCAGACACTGTGCTACTGAGCTGAATTTGTTTAACCGAATAATAACTCCTGTGTATGTAATGCTTTATGTTCAAACAATTCCATATGCTCACAACAATCCTGTGAGATAGGTAATACAAGTTTTTTAACTTCATTTTATAGACAAGCAACCTGAAACTCCAAGTGACTCCAAGTTCAGAACTCTTTTCCACCATGGCTTGAAAGTACACATGAATGAAGAAATACAAAAAAATCTTGTAACAATAACCTTTCAGCCATGTGAGTAAATATATCAAGTTATGTGTAAGCTGGTCCTTCCCTTTAGCTTTTAGGTGTCTGGCTTCATTTTCACACGCACCTATACTCTGGTTTTTATGTTGGGTTGACCTTTGTTTGCTAAGTAGATATGAAATCCAGGATATAAGTTCACAGGAACTATTAAGCAAGGAGGTCTAAGTTCTCTGCTCTGGCAACAGACCATGAAAAACAAGACTCATCTGTCCAGAAGCTCATAGAATTTCTTAGTTCCAGTTTTCAGATTCCCAAGTTTTGCAGCCCTTTAACAGACCAGTACAAGTCCAGGACATCAACTGTTAATCCTATTCTTCATCCCTATTGACTTGTTCAGAGTAATGAAAACACAGATTTACATGGAGCCTCATATCTGGAAAGATATCCGTAATTATCTATATTATCTACATACAATCACAGTCCATGGTAGCCGCATTTTAAATATGAGGAAATGGAACTCCAAGAAAGGAACTTACCAGAGCTAAGAAAAGCTGAGCTATGCATTAATTACTCACTCCATGGATCCATAGAACTCTCTTTTGTATCCTAATTGCTACAATGACTAGGAGAGGCATTACAGTTAAAATAGTGGTATCTCTTTCAGCCCATGGACAAGCCATCCATGACTCTCCCTTCTCCCTCACCTCCTATCCCTAGCTAGTCAATATGTCCTATTGATTTTCCCTTTGTCTAATCTCCTCCCTCCAGCCTTCTAGCTTCATTCATTTCTGCTGTCACCACCCTTGGTTTCCTTTCCTTTATGTAAACCTCCATGCTAAAATGGGCCAATGATCTTATAGATAGATGTAAGCACTCCCACTGATAAAGCCGGTCACTTCCCAAACATACCTTCTCATCCTTGCAATTCATTTCTACATGTTCTGCCAATACCTCATGAAAGTCCCACCCAAATTACTGGAGAATTTCCTCAACTTCTTTGAATGTTTTGGGATACCAATGAAACCCTCAGCCTATCTGCTCTTTCTCACTCTTGTTATATGATTCAGACCTTGTTTTCCAGGAATAAATGTCCTCAATAATGTTTCTTACGTCATTTGTTTTTTTTTAAATGTTTTATAAATAATTACAAATAAGAACTATTCTCCACTGGAAAGAGTAAAAAGGGAAAATGTATGAATGGTACTATCAGACTTAGCAGACACCAGTGAAAAGAGAATCATAGTTCTTCCATCACTTCTGTAGATAAGTCATAGTAAGCAATATGGAACAACCTGCTTACACCTTGCTGTCTTCTTCACATTGCTCTATGGGCTGCTTATAGTTCTTATCCTCCTGAGAGCATGATGATCGGTGATCTGTACCCAGCACCACAAGGAGACTATCGGTCTTAAAGAGTTAGCTGCTAATAGCAAAATTCGAGATTATTGAAAATACAAAGCAATTTCCTAAATTACATCCAGACTGATTTCAGTCTTTCATAATTATTTAAGAATACTCTCGTCACCAGGACCTTCTCCCGAAGTTTCAATTACAGTTACAGAAAGTAAAGAAATCAACAAATCAAGGCTGCAGCCTTCCATTACTGTGTTTGGGGGAGTTGGCTTACTGGGAAGCATGAGGAAGTTCAACAATCCTTAGCCCTCCATAATCATTGGGCAGGAATATGGTAGATATTGTCAATTAATCCTTTCAGGAGCAAACGTGGCCTTGTCAGTTGTGGACTGGGTTACCAAGACAGAAGTTATAATGGGATTGTCAGGCCAATGCAGAGTTTAGATCCTACATTCTGGGGTGGTCCAATGTTTGGAAATTAATTAATATATGGGAAATCTAGGACATGAATGCTCCGAAACAGATAAAATGGGCATCAGTATCTTAAAAAGTGTTCTTCAAGACTCAGTTTAATTGTCAGATGCTCTATGAAGTCTTCCATGGATTATTGTCCATCTGCAAAATCTGTCTAAGATAATTGTGATGGTTGGTTAACTCAATGGCTTTTGCACCCTGGTCCATATCATATTTTGTGAAATATATATTTTTATTCACTTTCTCTTTCTTGTATGGTTGATTAGACTGATTTCTTTATAGTTACTGCAGATTTCACTGAGCAGGCCTGGTGGTGTTCTGGAACTCCATGCACTTATCGCAATGTTATGAGTGTCTTTCAGCATCTAAAAGCCTTTCATATGGAAAAGGAATTAGAATTGCTCTGGTTGGTCTCACAAGGCAGAACCAGAAGCAATGAGTGGAAGTACAGAGAATCAGAGCCATCAACCATCAATACCTATATGAAAACATTATTTTTAATGTTTTAGATGTATTTGGGATGCCGGTTTTTAAAAATATGCGTGTAATTTTTTTTATCATCTACTGTTATTGACCAGCCCACTAATTCTAATATAAATTTTACCATGTAAGGTAAAAACAAAGTATGATTTGGTCAATCAATGGAGGGAAGGATAAGAAGGTAATACATTATAGGAAGTTAGACTTGACTAGTTCTTGAATTTTTTCTGAAGGCCTTACATACCACATAGCAGGAGAGTTTGGAACATCAACCATAGTGTGAAACTCTGGACATGTTGCAGGGTGTTCCGTCTGTTGTATAGCAAGCATCATTTGGCAAACCATTTTCATTTCTAATCCTATTTTCTCAAGGGTTTATACTTTATAGACTTTGGTGTACAGTACTTAAATTCTCAGTCTACCTTGTAAATGTGTCAATCATCTGAAAAAATTATGTATATTGTAAACTAACTTTTACATGCCAGAAATAAAACCTTACCCACTTCTATTTTGTTTATAAAATGGATGAGCTGTATGAGGGTTAGGCCTCTCACTTAAGCTGTACTCAGCCCAAGTGATGTTAGATGCCAACTGGTTGGAGAGATGCATCTTGTCACATGCTTTTTGTGGTTCCTCTGATTTGCAAAGAACAAAAAGATTGTTCAATAGATGATCTTTGTTGTTGTTGTTGTTTTTTGCTTAATAAATAACAGAGATTTGCCTCCATATTAAAAAAAAACTATCCAAATCTACCATTAACCACAAGACTGCTTTTACACCATGAAGAGCTACCTATACCAAAACTATAATAAACTTGGATTTTGGATAAAGAATTTGGATAAGGAAGAAGCTTAGATTTAGATCATAATGATTAGGGTCAGCATGACAAATTAGGAGACCCAAATAGGTGGCTAGCCTCCATCTGAAGTTACCTTTTGCTCCTCAGATCCTCACTTAATGACTAAAATAAACCAAAATTACCTTGTTTGTGATCTTAACATAAAAAAAAACCAAGTTGAACTTTTAGATTCTAGATTATAATAATGGAAACTCCTAGAAAAAGGCCCCAAAATATAGTCAAAACATGAAATGTCTCTTAAAAAACATTAAGTACAAAAAGTATCTTTGTCTTAGCCATGAGAAATGAAAGTAATTGCTCTTTTATTAGGATTATGACTTTTATATACTAAATGTTTTTATTTGGAATAAGCTAACAGATATAGAAAAAATGCATTATATATTCTAGGTGACCATTGTTGGCCACTGAGAAAAGATTTCACAGGTGAAATCCAATAGGAAAACATCAGGAACATTTTAGGTGAGATTAGGTGAGCACAATTTTGTTTGTTTAAGGGTTGTTGTGGAATATAATAACATAAATGCAAAATAAATCAGCTCTGAGGTTTCAGTTCACATCCCACAAATCAATAAAGATGATAATCATTGTTGGATGATGTGACTAATACACCATTGATAGAAAAGTGAATTGTTCTAACCATTTTGGAAAACTATTATGCACAGAAAGTAATTAAACTGTTCATGACTTTTGACCCAGCAATCCCTAGGAGGTGGAAAAAAGGGGAGAGGGTGACTAATAGAGGTTGAAATATTCATAGCATCAAAGAATTATAAAGAAAATATGTGTCCATTGATTAGTAAATGGCTGAACAAGTTATGGCATATGGATGTAATGGGATATTACTGTGCCATAAGAAATTTAAATTGCAAGGCAAGCAGAGAAACATGGAAAGATTGGTAGGAACAAATGCAGGGCAAAATAAGCATGGCCACAGAAATAATATACGTAATGCCTACCACAATATAAATGAACAGATAGATCTCTGAAAGAAAGCTGATCTCTATTTCAAGAACCAGTCATGGTCCTTGGGAATAACCAATGAAATGTACCTCTTTCCTCTTGGTAGACAGACAAAGGACTACAGGGAAGTAGAAGTAGAATGCGTAGGTGTGCATAGAACTTGGGCCAGGTGTGTCTGGCAAACTCTGGGGGAACATTTGAATTGGCCATTCCTATGAGAGCAGCTAGGTGGCACAGGGATAGAACACTGGGCTGGGAATCAGGAAGACTCATCTTTTTTAATTCAAATCTGGCCTCAGACACTTATTAGGTATGTGACCCTGGGCAAGTCACTTAACCCAGTTTGCCCTAGTTTTCTCATCTATAAAATGAGCTAGAGAAGGAAATGGCCAACCACTCCAGTATTTCTGTCAAGAAAATCCCAAATGGGATCATGAAGAGTTGGACCTGACTGAAACAATGAAATAATGCTCCACCAGGTGTACCAACATACCTGGCTCTATGGACAGGAGGTATTGCGTTGTGGTATAATGAAGGCTGAACTTGGAATAATGAACTTAGAGTCCCAGTCAGTACCTTATTTCAAATACTGCTTTGTAATTCCCATCTCTGTGACTTAGAGTATTTTACCTTTCTGTGCCTCAGTTTCCTCCTTTGTCAAATGAAGGGTTTAGACTAGATGACGTCTAAGGTTCATTCTAGCTCTAAATCTATGAATATATGAAAGCATAAGGTTTCATACATAATTGCTGTTTCTTCCTTTTCTCTCACAACTTGGCTTTGTTGGGGGGGATGAGAAGGAAGAAGGGGATGGAAAATATATCTAGAAATGACTGCGCTATAAAAAAGAAAATAAATGAGATCAATAAAACTTAAAAACAGAGGTCTGTTTGTCAGTGTCCCTTTCTGAACTTTCTTGTTCTCTTCTAGGTAAACATATTTATATAAATGTTTCATTGACACTATCTTCTTAATAGTCAACTTTTAAGTGATCAAAACTAGCAATAAAGGTAACAATTTTCATTAAATAGCAACAACTAACCTTGAGACATTAGATTAGTTCAAAGAGGAAAAGAAAATAGACCAATTAAACAAAGGCAGGATTTCTGGTTCTTGATAACAAAATCAGGAAAATGGTTCCAAAGTTGTGAAGAGTTTCTGGGAGGTCACAGTCTATCCAAAGGACCAGTCAGCTGCCACCATGGAGTTAAACTGACAAAAGAATTTTGAGTAATAGAAAAAGAAGGGTTACTCCCCCCCCTCCAATAAAACACCTTAAATAAAAAGTAGAAACTGTACAGTTTCTTCAAAAATTTTTGTCAAATAGCAAGTCCTTCCCCCAGTAACTGGGGACTTTGGGTACAACAAACACTAGGTTGTGTTTGTTTGCTTCTATATTTCATGCACCTAATCTCTTCCACTACATTCTCTGTCTCTGTCTCTCTCTGTCTCTGTCTCTCTCTCTCCCTCTCTCTCTCTCTTAGCAGTATCAAATTGTTTTCATTATTACTGCCTTCTAATATAGTCTGACAGCTGGTATTGACAGATTTTCCTTCCTACTTTTTAATTATTACCCTTGAAATTCTTGACCTTTTGTTCATATGAATTTCATTATTATTTTTTCTAGGCCTATAAAATATTCTTTTGGGGAGTGTGATTGGTACAACACTAAATAAGTTAATTAATTTAGGTAGCATAATCATTTTCACTATATTAGCTTGACCAATGCATTAGTAATTAACATTTCTCCAATCCTTTAGGTCTGTCTTTATTTTTAACAACGTTTTGTAGTTAGATTCAAATAATCTTTAGGTGAATTTTAGTAGCTTCATTCCCAAATATTTATAGCTTTTATAGTTACTTGGAATGAAATTTCTCTTTCTAGTTCTTTCTGCTGTGTTTTGTTACTTACACGTAGAAATCTTAATCCTCTGTATGGATTAATCTTATAGCCTATAACTTTGCTGAAGTTTTAAATATTTCAATTAATTTCTTAGTTGACTCTCTAGTGTTCTAAAGCACATCATCACAGCATCTTCAATAAGTTCTAGTTTTGTTTCTTCTTTGCCTATACTTATTTCCTCAAGTTCTTTCTCTTGTATTACTGTTTAAAGCATTTCTAGGACTATATTAAATAATAGTGGTAATAATGGGCATCTTTGCTTTACCCTTGGTTTTATCGTAAAATCCTCTAACTTTTTTTTAGTATTTGATCTTGGGTTTAGATAAATGCTGTTTACTATGTTAAAGAAAGATCCATTTATTCCTATGATTTCTAGAGTGTTGGGTAGAATTGAGTGTTGGATTTTATCAAAAATCTTTTCAACATCTACTGACATTATGTGTATCATTCACATGGTTTGATTCATTATAGCTTTCCTTTATGAAGTACTAATCCTACACTCCTGGTTTAAACCTAGCTATAGAATATATGTCAATGTAATCTTTTTTTTTTTTGAGGCAATCGGGGTTCAGTGACTTCTCCAGGGTCACACAGCTAGTAAGCATCTCAGGTAGTATTTGAACCCAGGTCCTCCTGACTACAGGGCTAGTGCTCTACCCACTGCACCACCTAGCTGCCCCTTGGCAATGTTATCTTGACATGTAACTTCATCACAGGCATCAGGTTGCCAATGTTTAGCACAGCCCTGCTTTAAATCTGGACACTTTAGAACCAAAGATATTCAAAGGCTGGTAATGCCATTTGGAATGGGATACTACTAAAATGGAGATAGTAGAAGGCAATGTGGTACAGTGGGAAAAGAGCTGGATTGGGAGTCACATTTTCCCAAATAAAAAATGTAAAATCAAGAGCCCAAACCAACATAATCCCCACTGCCTATACAGGGCCTACGCTTGTTTTCAGACTGACCCCCCTCTAGCTATATAAATAATTCCTATTATTGTTGTTGTTAATAAGAATAAGATTGATACATTTTGTCTGGAGTATTATGTTAAGTCCTGAACACTATATTTTAGGAATAAAACTGACAAGTTAGACCATGTCCAAAGGAGAACAGTCAAGATGATAAAGGCATTGGAAACCATGTCAAATGAAATTCAATTTTGTGGGGGTCAGTAAGTCAATAAGCATTTACTTAGTACCTACTATGTGTGTGAGAGTATATAAACACATATATACATATATGTGTGTATATATATATATATATGATTTCTAGACCCTCTCTCTCTCTCTCTTTCTCTTTCTCTCTTTCACACACACACACACACACACACACACACACACTCAAGAATATGGTTATTTTCCGAAGCACAGTCCTTAGCCTTCTTCCCTTTTTGCTCTTACTTCTCCACTCAGTTTCTTCAGTCTTGGTCTGCTTACCATCTACTAGTTAGTAGGTCAACTAGTGATGGCAATCCACAGGGACGGACAAGAGGATGCCAAACTTATGCAGTCTGTGGCTTCTACAACTATCAGATAAGCCTTCAGCTGTGCTGTTGAGCCCAGCCCTGCCCAAGCCTGTGCCCCCCGGCTCAAGGAGCTGCCCCCGCCTCTCCCGTGGTTCTGTAACCCTGTCCCTAGCTTCCACTAGTTAATCTTCCCTTCTTGAGAGACCAAGCTACAAAAGGCCTGGTGGGAGACATCAGTGGGCTTCCCTGAATTCTACTATTTTACCCCTCCCATAATCCTTCATTCTTCCCCTGCAAGACTATCCCTAAAGGTCTACTTCCTTTGACCCTGAAGATATCTATATCTACATATGTATATAGATACAGGTACATGTAGAACTATTTTTTTTATATTATGTACACATACTAATTTTGCAAGCTTCAAGGAATCAAGTGAATTTGTGCTGAAATCAGTTATGGCTTCCCAAACCACCCAACCAATCTCTCCATCTGCCTACTGATGATAGCACCCCTCTATACCAGGCTTGTATTTCCAGAATCCTTTCACTTAATCCCTTCGGTTAATCCACTACTCTCTTGAATTTCTTTGCTGACCTGGGGCCAAACCTTCTTGATTAGTGAGTTCAAATGAGTGAATTCAAACTAGCCCCCTTAGACTACAACATCCAGCTGGCCAAATACCCTGCTTTAACTTCACATATCATCACCAGACCATTTTGTCATCTATCTGCATGATGCCACCTCTCTGCCTTCCACCTTTTGTTCTGGGTATGATAATCAAATTAACATTAGCATTAGCTTTCTTAAAAGCCCACATCAATTTGTTGCCTTGTACATCATTATTTCATCCCTGTGACTCCCCAGAGAAACACTCCCTTCTCTGCTCACTCTTCCCCTGTTTGTGTTATCTTCCCCTAGTAGAATGTAAGGGCTGTGAGAACACAGGCTGTCTCTCTTTTTGTTTTTCTATGCCTGGTGCTTAGCACATTGCCTGATACATATTTTTAATAAGTTAAAAAAATCATTCATTCAAACATGTATGAATATAAAATAATAAACAAATATAAGGTATTAGGTAACTCATTAAACTTGGAGAAACCTAAGTTTCCCATTTATTCAACAAAAAAAGAACCTACCATTTTCCTCTTTGCTACACATAGCTGTAGAGATATTTTAAAATAATGGTTCACATTTATATGGCACCTTATAGTTTACAAAGCATTTTACATACATCATCTCATTTGATGCCCACACACTTCTGTGAGATAGGCAGTTTTGTTATCATTTATATTGTTATTAATCGTAATTACAGGCAATGTATAACAATGTTGTGTGGAATTATTGTCATTATTGTTCTAGTTGTTATTATTAACATTAATAGAGACAACATTTTTATCAGAGCCGTAACTAAGAATGTTTGAGCCTGGGGCAGGCAAACACCATAAATTATACCTAGGGCAAACCTGAATGGAGTAAAGAAGCATAGGATGGGTCTGGGTCAGAAGGGGAAGTGGCATATGATAGCTTCCTAGTTTGATTAATTAATTTTGCTAACTGTGCAAAGCTCTACTGTTTTTGTGCTGTTAACTTACTGTAAGATCCAATAGATTATGAGGTCTTTGAAGACAGAAACTGTTTCTGCCTTTCTGTTATACCCGAAGTGCTTAATACTGTGTTGACACTTGGTTTGTACTTAATAAATTCTCTTTTGACCAAAACTGATGCCAACATCCCCTAAATTTGGCACCTTAGGGTAAATACTTGGTTACCATGCTCTAGTTTAACTCTGATTTTTTTATGGAGGGGAAAGGGGAAATAGAATGCAAGACCTATGATTTTACTAGTATGGGAACTGTGGCCCTCTACCAATGAAAACTGGTAACTGGTCTGAAACTTGTATCCTTACAGAATTACCTCGGGGCATTGGCAGGTTAAATCATTTGCCCAGAATCACATAGCTAACATGTATCAGAGATGGAATTTGAACACAGGTCTTGTGACTCCAAGGAAGGTTCTCTATCCACCTTGCCACAGTACTTCTAATGGTTCTGATTATTATCCCTATTTTATAGAAAGTAATACTGAGGTTCAAGGAGATTAAGTGATTTATCCAGTTAGCAAAGTTTCTAAGACGGAATTTGAATTTGTTCCCTGGTCTCTGGTATGGGTAATTCAATCAATCAGTAAGCATTTATTGAGCACTTCTCATGTGCCAAGGCACTGGGGATACAAAGATGGATTGGGTGTCTGTCATACCCATATGCAATGGGGTGGACTTGATCACTTCCTCGGGCATCTTTGAGCCCTGGATTTTTACGTACATAAGTTAGCTAGCACCTGACACATTACAGGTTCCCAGGGCTATAAGAAGTTGTCAGCCTCAAGAACAGGGAGTGTCTGACTTGAAGTTTAGACTCTCTCTTGGGCCAGGCTGTCAAGTGTCAGACATTTGCTTGGAGAGAGAGTTATAAAAGCCAACAGCAGGTCTTAATGAGATGATTGCTCTTGGGCACTGGGGACTGTCTGTTTACATAGGGTTTCCTTTGTTTCTCTCTGCCTGCCTGGAAAACAAAGAGTTGTTTCCTAGGGGTTGACAGGTTTTATAAGATTGTGACTCCCAGCTTTGTTGGTGGCTCAGCAAATGAAGTCATTTCTGTTTTTCAGTCTACCTCTCAGGGGAATTTTTCATCAACATGAGAAAAAAATTATACAGGAATAATTACCAAGTTATGCAAAGTTATTCCAATAGAAAATAGCAGGTACCATGTGGGGTAAGACTGATCCACAGGGAAGCTACTAAGGGCAGCTTCCCCTGGTAGAGAGTGAATTCCAGGAAACTCAGCTTTGGGAAGTCAAAACTTTTTTTTGAGGGGTTGGGGAAGGGAACAAGCATTTATTAAGAGCCTGCTATGTGCTAAGCACTTAACAAATATTATTTTATTTGATCCTCATAACAATGCTGGGAAGAAGGTGCTACTAATATCCCCATTTTATAATTGGGGAAACTGAGGTAGAGAGTGTTTAAATGACTTGCCTAGTGTCACACAGCTAGTAAGTGTCTGAGGCTAGATTTGAACTCCTGTCTCCCTGACTCCAGACCCAGCACTCTATCCACTGCACCACTGATCTGCCTCTAATTAATATAATATTAGCTTGTGAGGTAGGGTAAAGAGAGGAGAGATTTGAAGATCTCCATTCACCTTAGAGAAGGACATAGGCATAAGCCGTTACCCTTAATCACCTGTAGGAAGTAACCCAGAAATAGTGATAGATTCCAGGGACTCAGGATTTGTTCAATATGAGAAGTTTATTTTGGAAAAGCAATGTGGATTAGTAGATAGTATTTGTTGTTGTTCAGTCATATCAATCGTGTCTGACTCCTCATGACCCCATTTGGGATTTTCTTGGCAAAGATACTGGAGTAGTTTGCTGTTTCCTTCTCCAGCTCATTTTACAGATGAGTAACTAAAGCAAACAGGGTTAAGTGACTTGCTTAGGGTCACAGAGCTAATGCCTGAGGCTGGATTTTTAAAAATGATTTAAAATGTCTATCCCCAATAGTGATGCCCCATAAAGTCCTCCTCTGATGCCTATCATGGCATTGCAGTATCCATGAGCTCTCAAAGGCCATGCTTGCTGAGCATAAGCTCCAGCAGGTTCTCCCAAGTTAAAAAAGGTTTCTGGAATGATTGTAATATCAGATTCTGAAGACCAGACAGGTTAAGTAAAGAAAGACTCATCACCTGAGATGAACATGTCCAGTAGCCTTGCCACTGGGTAATCAATTCTTTGCTGTAGAAACTCATGAAATAAAATATGACATAATAAAATATTATTAAACATAAATATTAAATTAAATTAAATATTAAAATAAAATAAAAATTACATAAAACAGTCCTTTGTCCTGGGTATCACTCTTTGGCATCTGCAGTGACAGTGGCAGAGAGACAGGAAAGGAGATAGAGGATGCTAAAATTCACATAGTTTTTAGGCTCCATAAAAGTTTACTTAGCTCTTGGCACTGTAAAAGTGAGATCTTTTTCCACTGTCCCAGGAATAGACATACTGACCTGAATCATATTAATCTTGACATTCCTGATATAAATGGAATCAGAAAAGAGGTCACTAGAGAAATGAATGATCAGAAAAAAACAAAAAGATCTTTTGAAGTATTGATCATATAGCTGTCAAAAATGCTAGGAAAAAAAACAAGAAAAGAAAAATTTCTTGAAGAGTGATATCCTCTTTTACTCTTCTAATCCCTGGCTTCTCCTATCACACTCACAGAGTAAAACGGAATTGTGGTTGATTTCCAGCCCAGCCAGGGGACCAGCAGAAGAGACAAATAAAGGTCATAGAATTATGGAATCTCAGAGTTGGAAGGAACCTCAAAGACCAACAAGTAGCTGAAGAAAGTACTCTTGAGAACGTGTCCAAGAGGGCTTGCAGCCTTAGAACATTTCTAAGGAATGCAAACCCACATCACCCATTCCACTGCTGGGCAGCTCTAAATAGCAGGAGGGTTTTCCCTTTGTCTGGCCTAATCTTCATCTCTGCTACTGCTCCCTCTGTCACCTGGGGCCAAGGCCTTCCTGTGACCACTCTCCAACTAGACCCATAGCTAGATGTGACGCTCCACCTGATCAGTGTGGAATTGAACAGGCCAATCCTGTTCCGTCCTCTGTGGTGTACAGAAAAATGCACTGGACTTTGAATAAAGAAACACCTGGGCTATGAAGAGTAGCATCTACCTAATTAGGGAGGCAATATGGTACAGTAGGAAGGGCATAGAATTTAGAGTCAGAGCACCTGGATTTGAATCCCACTTACTATCTGTGTGATCTTGGGTAAGTCAGTCAATAAACATTTATTGAAGTGCTTTTGTTGTTGTTGTTGAGTCTTTTCAGTCATATCTGACTTTTTGTGACCTCATTTGGGAATTTCTTGGCAAAGTAACTAGAGTGGTTTGCCATTTCATTCTCTAGCTCATTTTATAGGGAAAGAAAATGAGGCAAACAGGGGTAAGTGACTTGTCCAGGGTCACATAGCTAGGAAGTTTCTGAGGCTGGATTTGAACTCAGGGCTTCTTGACTCTAGGCCCGGAGCTCTACTTACCATATCACCTATCTGTCTGCTATGTACCCATCACTGTGCTAAGCACCGAGGATACAAACAGAGGCAAAATAGAGTCCTTGCTCTGAAGGAGTTCACAATCTAATGGGACAAGTCACTTAATTTTTTTGAGCCTCAGTGTCCTCATCTGTAAAATGGGGGTGGGGGGAGAAAGAGTTGGACTCAATGACCTTTAATGTCCTTTCCAGCTCTAAATCCTTGAACCTTTTGCTCCTATGTTTAGCTTGAGGGACACTTTTCATGTATTCATAGGCTTACCTTAGGAAAGGAGCATTAGCTTTGTATTGCCTGGGACAGAATTAGAAGCAATAGTGGAGTAGTTCAATGCTGTATGGTTCAAATGAGATAATGTACAGAAACCTAAACAAACTTAACCTGATTCACAAACCTAAACATGCTCTACAAATGTCAGCTGTTATGGTCTGCTGTAAGATGAATAAGGCTGGCAAAAGCAAAAACTACATGTACATGAATCTAAGATTTTCTTTGTCTCAGTACTCCCTCCTCTGCTCTCTTGAGGGCGATCATGAGAATCGTGAGCATATTTTCCAAAGTGAAAATTGGGACATCTGGTCTGACTCGAGATTATTTTGATAATTGGCAAACAGAGCAAAATATTGAAAATCAAGACTGTCCCAGAAAACCTATGACTGAATGGTCATGGTAACTACATGGTTCCTGATGATAGGGAGGGTGGAAAGGAAGAAATAAGTCTAGATCAAGTCAACAGAGAAAGAAGTAAAGGAAAGTAGGAGTCAGAGAAGAGGATAAAAAGTTGGGGACTAAATAAAAAGACAAGGATGAGAAGAAATAATTATGTTTCTTTTGCGTATATCCCAGGTACTTAAAATCCTGCCCCTCCTTGCTTGCTTTATGTTATTTTGTTCAATGATCTCATAAACTTTCATGGGTTCAATTAGCCACTCTATGCAGATGATTCTCAGATAGATAAGTAGATGATAGACAAATAGATAGATATAGATAGATGTGTAATATATACACACATAGATGTATATACACATATATACATACATACATACATACACACACACATATATGTTCCCTCTGGCTCTGACATTCCAAGGGTCTATGAAATACATCTGAAGGTCATGTCTATTCAAATCAATTCAATTTAACAAGTGTTTATTAAGCACTTACACTAATATGTAAGTACTATACTAAGCACTGAGCATACCAGGATAAAATTCAATACCAGGAAAAGGGCAATCAAATCTGCCCTTAAAGTATTTACATTCCAACAAGAAATACATGTACACAAGAGTGTTTGTAAAATACACACACACACACATGCATCTCCAACTGCTCCTTGAACATCTCGATCTAGATGTCCCATAGTTATTTTAAACTCAACATTTCCAAAACGGAACTCATCAGCTTTCTCTCCAAACCCTTCACTCTTTCAAATTTCACTCATTTAATGATTGCCTATTGCCTACAGGAATAAAATACACCAGTCATTTAAATCCTTCCACAATCTGACTCCCACTTACAACTCTCCTTCACATATTCTCTGTTCTAGGTAAAGTGGCCCACCAGCTGTTCATTGTGCATGACATTCTATTGAAGTCTCCATGTCATTGCCCAAGTAGTCATTCAGGTCTAGAGTGCATTCTCTTCTCATTTCCTTTTTGTGGGACCTCCTGGCTTCCTTCCAAGCACCACTAAGATGCCATCTCTTGCAGGAGACTTTTCCTGATGCCCATAGTTGCCAGCATTGTCTCTCTCTTCCATTTTTAAAAATCACTTTGTTTTAATTTTTATAAACCCTCTTATTGTACATGTATCCCTCATTGGAATATAAGTTCTGTGATGGCAAAGAAGACTTGGATTTTTATCTTGCCATCTCCAGTGCCTAGCACAGCACCTTGCAGATAGGAAGTTCTTAATAAGTGTCTATTAAATTAAATTAACTTGAATAGACATGACCTTCACATGTATTTCATAGAATCATGGAATATCAGAACTAGAGGGGACCTCAGTGGCCATCTGGTCTAACTCATACCTACAAGAATCTTCTCTACATACTCAATATGTAGTTGGTCAACTACCATTTGGAGAACTGCAATGAGAGGGAACCTACTACCTCTCACGGCATCCCATTTACTTCAGGATAACTCTTATTATTCAGCAATTTCTTCCTCCTGATCTCAGGCCTGAATTTGTATTTTTGTACCTTCTACCCAATGCTCCCAGTTCTGCCCTCTGGGGCCAAGCAGATCAAGTCTAATCCCTCTTTCAAGTGACAAGTCTCCCCAATATTGAAGACAGGTACTTCTGAATCTAATCTTTTCCAAACTAAACATCCCTAGTTCCTGCAGCTGATTATATGACATGGATCTCAAAGCCTTTCTTGAAAGTGGCCTCCTTTCTCTGGGCATTTCCACGTGTGTCATGTCTTTCCTAAAATGTAGTGCTCAGAACTGAATACAACATCATTAATGGGGTCTGACCAGGGTGAAGCACAATAAGACTATCATTTTCCTTGTTCACAGAAGATATACCTCTCTTCCCTTCCTGGACCACTGCCTTGTCATGGCAGAGGGGCTTGCATAGCTCAATGAACTATGAGCTATGTCATGAAGGGTTACCTAGGCTAGGTAGATCACAATAGAGAGTTCTGACAAAAGGTGGTCTACTAGAGAAGGAAATGGCAAACCATTCCAGTATCTTTGCTAAGAAAACCCCATGGAGAGTCCATGGGGTCACAAAGAGTTGGACGCCACGGAAGGTCTAAACAACAACATCAATGAATACTTCTCTTAACACAGCCCAAATTCATTATAACATTTTTGTCTGCCATGTCACATTGTTGATTCACATGAAGTTGAAGTCCATTGAAACCTCTAGATCTTCTCAAGGAAAATTATTTTATAGCCAAACCCCTGCTATCTTGTAATTGTGAGATTGATGTTTTGGAATTCAAATGTATAACTGTGTGTTTATCACTGTTAAATTTCATCTCATAATATTCAACCAAATGTTCTAGCTTGTCAAGATTTATTGGATGCTACCCCTAGAATACAGTGAGTTATTTATCTGTCCCAAGATTACATTACCTAAAAATATGCTAAGGATGCTGCCTAAGCCTTTATCTGAGTTACTGATAAAAATGTTAAACAGTACCAGTCTGTTAGAAACCTCCTAGGAGTATGGCATGCAACCATTAATGACTTCACTTTCTATCTCAGCATTTAATCTGTTTTGAATTCTAGTATTATTATCTAAGCTGACATCTCTTCACCAAAGAATAGCATGAAAGGCTACCAAACACTTTGCTAAAACCTTGGTAAAACATATTTATAGCATGCTCCTATTCTAACAGTCTCGTAATCCTGCCAAAGAAGGAGGTAGAGTTAGTTTAGCGTGATTGTGATCACCATTGCCCTTTCTAGATGGTCAACAATCTTCTCTTTAATAATGCAGACTAAAATTTTGCTTGGAATAACAATCAAGCTCCCTGATTTATAGAGTTTAAGTTCCATTCTCTTCCCTTTTTAAGAAAATTGGGACATTTGTCCCAGTCCCTTTAAAATGCTATTTCCTCTTTTGAGGCAATTTGACTGAACCACTTTGAGGTCAGTAGAATATAAGCTCCATGAGAACAGGAACAGTTTTAGCTTTGTCTTTGTATTCCCAGAATCTACAACAGTGTCTTGATTATAGTAGGAACTTAATAAATGTTTATCTGATTTAATTGAATTCAATTAGGGAGAGTTGTATTCTGACTGGGCCACATAAGATGAAGTATAATTTCTATGTCAGAAAATGCCCCTAGATAGGCCATTTTAATTTGCAGAGAATACTTCTGAATCAATCTTCACTAAGGGGTCATTAACTGAGGAGTAATTTGATGTTCATTTGCACATTTAACAGAATAATGACATTTGATTTGGGAGTGAGAGAACTACTAGGCCAGTGTAAGGGGTATGTCTTGTTGCTTATATAGATTATGTGTTCACATGGGTCTGTCTAGATGTGGCTCAAAAGGAGGCATGAAGAGATATTTTCAGAGTTTCCTCCACCTATCCAGGGGTGTATTGGTAAATGTTTAACAACCAGCTCTCAAAAAAAATGAAGGATGTGTGTGTGTGTGTGTGTGTGTGTAAGCAATTGGGGTTAAGTGACTTGCCCAGGGTCACACAGCTATTAGTGTTTGAGGCCAGATTTGAACTCAGGTCCTCCTGACTCCATGGCTTGTGTTCTATAGGATATACTTTTAAGTTTATCTATGTTATTAACTTTTCTCTGTCACTTTCTTAAGTCTAGACAGTCAACAAAAGAACAAATCAAGTCCTGATTTATTATAACATTTGCTGATTTCCAAGGTGTGAATACTCACATTGAAAATTTAGCAATAATTCTTTGAGAGTCAATACACATTTGTTACAGTATCCTGTATTCACTCTTCTTGAAGGGAGACTTTGATTCCTGCTAGGAGGGGAAACAAGAGATTGGTACCAGGCTTTGGCCACTCTGCTCTTCTCAGTACTAGGATAAAATTACATCTATCTGCCCTCTAGATGTTGTTAGTCTAGGGGGTATAATTTTTAGTTTTGAGCTGCAATCCTGGTTGTTTTCCCTAACAGGGAAGGAACACCCCCAAGGTATATAGCTGAGGCTTAACTTGTCACCAAATGCTGGTTCCACAAGACAACACGTAGTGGATAACATATAAACCCGTTTCTCCAGGGTGAAAGTGGACAGAAATCAGAGAAAATATACAGATGAGAGTATACCCGGCAATATATAGATTAAATGAACTCCCTTACCAGGAGGGACATAGCTCAGGCCACGACAGAGAGTCCAAGATCTCACCACAGGGGAAATGCCCTCGAATCTCCAGTGCAGTAAGCTGGGGATAGTGACATGATTATTCTATCTGTCGGCTTCTTCCCAGAATCCTTCTATTCCTTTAGGGACTTTCCCCTAAAGAGAGTCTGAAACCGTGTGTCTTCTCTCTTGAGGCCAGAAGTCAGAAGCCAAGGATCTCTCCTATCCCAAGCTCTTGCCAACTCCCCTCATAGGCAAGTAATACTGTACAACTAATCTCCACCAGTGAGAAGAGTCTTATGCAAAAGGCCTTTGAAACCTGGGTTACACAAGTATTTGAAATATAAAATCTCTATGTTTCTGAAATCTCTCCTTTTAAATCACAAGATCTTTGAAAGCAGGCAAGACAAAGCAAGGCAATAAGCATTTCTTAGGTGTTTATTATGTGCCAAATGCTGTGCAAAGCACTGGGGATACAGGTTCAGGAAAAAAAGAAAGATAAACCCTGCCCTCAATGAGCTTACATACTAATCAAGGAAGACAACACATGAAAGAGAGCTGAAAAGGAATTGGGGGAGGGGAGCTGGCAGTGGAGGTGGTAGTGGAAGCTGACATGGTGTCAGAGTCAAGAAAGTGATCAGTAGAATCAGGAGGGGAATGAAGGCTGGTCAGCTTGGGCTTTCCCCCAAAATGGAAGTCCCAGGAAGAGCTCACCAATGGGAGAAGGTGGTCACATGGCAGAGGATAGTATAATTATTCATGTTCATATATCCAGTACCTTTCACAGTGCTTCATCAATGGGAGGCCTTAATACTTGTTGAATTTAAATGTCTTATTCCTATTAATTTTCATAAATTTTTTCTAATAAATGTCATTTAGTTTGTATTGTACTTGCCCAGTTTTGTTATCTATAAAAAGCAACCATTTTGTTTAAGCTACTACATAAGGATGCAGATTCTTTGTGTTTCTGATGAGTTGCCAGTCTGCTCAGTAATTGCTGCTAACTAATTGGCATTTGTTAGAGCTCTTTTTGTATCCCTAGTCCTTAGCACAGTGCCTGGAACATAGTAGGCACTTAAAAAATGTTAATGGATTCATTGATTAAAGGCAAAAATCTTAAGACTAAGCTAAAACTTTTCAAATGAGTTTTTAAACACCTAGTTAAGAACAACTTTAGACCCTTGAAAACATCTCACCAGGTCATAATGGTAGGAAAGCATCATGGTCAAGGCTTTTCTTTTTCTCTTTCTAAGGAATTATCAGGGACCAGTTCCCCTCACTTTATTCTGGATGGTATCAGCAAATTTGATATTCAGCAAGGAGAAGCAGGTAAGATCATGGCATTTTCCTTCCCAGGCAGGGAGTCCGAAGCCATAGCCACACAACCTAGACCCACTAACGAGGATGGATTGGTGGGGTTTTCTTCCCAAACCAACACCCTGACTAAAGTATCCCAACCTCCAATGTTAGACCTAGAAGTGACTCAAGAGAGTAAAGGATCATTAGGAACAAAGATTTCAAGCCAGAAGACTCTTGAGATAATTTAGGCCAAAGTCTGCCCTCCAGAAATGAGTGCTCCAGATTTAATTATTGACTTTTGTAGCACTAAAGCTCTTCTCAACCTGGCCCATTCTTGCCTTTCTAGCCTTCTTATACTTTACTCCCTTCCACACACTACGATCCAGCTATGCTGGCCTACTTGCTATGCCTTGAGCACAGCAATGGACCTCTGATCTCTATGTCTTTGCACTGGTTGTCATGCCTTCCATGTTCAAGATGTTCTCTCTCCTCCTCTTTGTTTCTTCCCTGGATTCCCTCAAGTCTTGGCTTCAATCTCACCTTCTTCAGGAAGCCTTTTTTCATCATCCCAGGTGCTAATGCCTTCCCCCTAAGGCTGCTTTCCATCTACTCTATATATCTTGTGTGCACAAGTTATTTATATGTTGTCTTCCCCCACTAAAATGTATAATCCCTGAGGGCAGGGCCTTTCTTTGTATCCTCAGAGCTTCCATTTTTTGATAGCTTCCATTGTTGGAAAGTATTTCCCGACATCAAACAGTCCAAATGCACATGAGTAGTGAGTGAAAAAGCCTCTTTGTAAATCGTTGGATCTCTTTTTCTCACAATAACTCTTCAGATACTTAAAGACAGCTATCATGTTCTTCCTCAGCCTTCTCTCCTCCAGAATAGATATCCTAAAATTTCTCAACTGATCATCATAGTACCTTTTACCACCCTAGTTGCCTTCCTCTCGATTTTCAGCAATTTATCAATATTCATCATAATTGAGATACCTAGAACTGAGCACAACACTTCAGATGTGCTCTGACCAGGGTAGAGTTCAGTGAGACTGTATTTTTGGACATATCCAATAAAGGACTTTGTTTTGCTTGACTACACGTATTTGTTACAAGGATTTTCTTTTTCTTTTTTCAAGGAAGGGGGGTATTAGGAGGAAGAGAAAATGAGTTTTTGTTCATTAAAAAATTAGTTTTAAAAAGGTCTTTTGGAAGAGGAAGTTCACACAATGGCTGTTCTTTTATACTACTAAAATCCTAGATCACTTGCATAGCTAGGTATTAAGAAGAATTTGTTAAGAGGGAATTTAGGCAATGTAGAAACAAAGGGCATCAATAAAAATGTATTAAAAGACAAATTAGGAGCATAAGTTGATCCTTGGGAAGAGCAGACCTAGGAAAAACACCAAATTGGGGAGTCCCATGGGGACTGGAGTGTCAGGGAAGCTAGTGTCCCTAGAATTATAGCAGCTTCATAAAAGAGGAATCAGAGTGTCACAAAAGACCCTTTCCAATAGCAGAAGAGGATATAGCTTTGTATTTTACATGGTTCTGAAATTCACTACAGAGTAGGCATTTAATATTTTTTATTGATCAATTGTTTGATTGATACCACCAAAGGTTCATCTGCATTTTAAGCTAATGCAATAAATAGAAGTTCTTTGAGCTATGACAGATATGTCCACTCTCTGGAAATGATATGACCCTCTTACCCCTTCTTGGGGGATGAATCTGCCCAACCATCACCCTTTTGTCTATTTCTCCTAGACATGGACAATAAAAACCCATCCCAAAATTCATCTGGGCATACAGTCAGAAAGGAAATAAAGGATCATGAATCATTTGTGTTGAAAGAGGCAGTGTGCTGTAAGAGACGGTGTAGTCCACTAGGAAGAGCACTGGATTTGCAGTCATAACACCTCAGTTTTAATTCTGGTCCTGCCACATACTACCTACATGGCCTTGGTGAACTCAATCAACCTTTCTGAGTTCCCATTTCCTTGTCTGTAAACTGAGGGAATTGGATGACATGATCTCTAAAGTCCTTCCTAGTTTTAGGTCCTGTAATTCTGGGAGGAAGTAATAAAAAATTCATGGTGCAGAGTTCCTATGACACAGTGTTGCTTCAGTTGGAACAGTGTGGGGAGAGACTTCCTGGTCAACGAAGCTATTCAGGAATGGAATGGGCTTTTTAAGAAATGAGGAGGTCCCCATCATCACTGGGAACTCTCTGAGAGAGGCTGGATGGTTACTTGTTGGGGATGTTCTCAAGGGAATTCCTGGTCGGGTACAGGTTGGAGTAGGTGACCTCTGAGGTGCCTTCTTACCCTTGAGATTAGATTTGATGAGTAATTTTTTTTTGTCTTTTGACAGGTGACTGCTGGTTTCTAGCAGCCCTAGGCTCTTTAACCCACAAACCTGAACTTCTGGCAAAGATCATACCAACAAACCAAAGCTTTGCACAAGGATATGCAGGGATTTTCCATTTCCAGGTATATACGTCCTTCTGCTTGTCTTATAAGAAGGTCATTGGAAAAAAAACAGGGGGTTTAAAGGTATCCATGATGTGACATGATGTGATGGGTAGGTGGCACAGTGGATACAGTGTTTGACTTGGAGTCAGGAAGAAATGAGTTTTGAACGACACTTACTCCCTTCTTCAGAAGTAGTAGGCATTCCTTTCCTGAAGTTCTTCAGACAAAGATAAATCCTAGTGAACCGATATCGGGTATGTAGTAGTCAGTCAGTCAACCAGCATTTATTAAGCGCTGTACCTTACAAGGATTAAGGATACAAGAAAAGGAAAAAAACAGGATCTAGGATGGAGTAGACTAGGTAACTTCTTGGGCCCCTTCCACCACTGAAATGCAGTGGTCTTGTGAAGCCATTTTCCCTCTCTGAGCCTCAGTTTCCTCATTTGTGAAATGAGTTGGTTGGATCAGGAGGATTTTTGAGGTCCCTTCTAAGTATAAATCTCATGATCCAAGTCTATAGGCACTAATAAGTGCTGTTGATTGATTGATTATTAATGAGGAAGAACCTGTAGGACATTGGTAGAAGGGATATTGATGTCTCACCTCTGCATGTTACAGATGAAGTAACTAGGGCCCTTCACAGGGGATAGGACTTAGCCAAGGTCACACAGCTAGTTAGTGGAAGGGCTGGGATTTGAATCCAAGCCTCCTGACTAAGATTCAGTGTTTTATTTTTTTTTTTTCACTGCACAATATACCTCCCTTACAACCCCACCATCTCCCGGGATACATGATGGCATCCTCGATGTTTCCTCTGTGCTTACACTCATAGTACTAATGATGCTTCTCTTGCCTTCCAACCCAGTCCCCATCTGGAGCCCTCTTCCCCACATGTCTTACTTACTGCTAGAAAAATGCCTCAGTCATGTTTTGGAGCCAGAATGATGCCTCACTACATTGCTTTACTAATCACCGTGAAAACATCTTCTTTGTGCTGTCTCTGCTGATGTCCCAACCTCTCCCTCTGTGTTCTCAGAGCGCTTCCTCAGCTTGATCTGCCAGGAGAACATCTGTGACCTCCAGCTGTCCAGACAGTCCTAGTAAGGGTTCCACTTCATTTATAAACAGATGATGGCTAGCAGATGCGCTTCCCCCACCACCTCACTTTGTCTGCATGCCCTCCCCATTAATGGATCTGAGCCCATTCAACCTGGAATTGAGATTCATGAGCCAAGCTCAGAGGCCAGCTAGAGCAACTCCTTCATTTTGCAAATAAGGAAACAGAGGCCTAGAAAGGGAGAAGTGACTTGCCCAATGTCACACAGAGAATTAGCATTCAAACCCAGGTCCTCTGACTTCTCTTTCCATGACACCAAACCCAAAGTCTAAGGAAAATATATCCTTTTTAGCTATGTGACTCTGGACAAGTCACTTAACCGCTGTCTGCCTTGGTTTCCTAAACTGTAAAATGGAGAGAATAATAGTACTTTCTCAGGTTTTTTGTGAGGACTAGATAAGATAATATCTATGAAGTACTTAACACAGCTCCTAGCACATTGCTGTTGTCCAGTGATTCAGTTGCATCTGACTCTTTGTGACCACAGCACACCAGTACTGTCCATGGGATTTTCTTGGCGAAGATGCTGTAATGGTTTGCTATTTCCCTCTCTGGTGGATTAAGACAAGAAGAAGTTAAGTGACTTGCCCAGAGTCACAGCTAGTGAGTGTTTGAGACTGGATTTAAACTCAGGTCTTCCTGACTTCAGGCCCAGTGCTCTATCCACTGAGCCCCCTAGCTGCCTCCTGGCACATTGTAGGCCTTCATAAATGTTCATTTCCTTCCCTTATAGTCTCAGAGCTCAGCATAGTGCCCTGCAGAAGACACACATTTAATAATGTCTGCAGCTGCTCCTGATACGCAGGCAAAGGCATGCAGAAAGGTTTTGAGAAGTTTCTCTGAGACGTTGAGATAAAGATGCTAGCCTGGTTTTCGTTGTCCCTGACAGATGAATTTGTCATTGAGTCTGTCCCTGTTTGCTGAAGAAGAGCGGTGTGGTAGAGCAGGGAGTTAACATGGGGGACAGTGGGAAGTGGAGGGATTCAGAGTCAAAGTCAAAAACTGGTTCACATTCCAAATCTGTTGCCTGCTAGCTGTGTGACTTTCAAAAAGTTGCTTTAACTCTCTGGGCTTTCTCATACAGAATTATTATATTCATACACCTAAAATTATACTGGCATCACCTACTTACATTAGGGAAAACACCTTATGAAGTTGTAGAAATGTGAGTTATTATTAACTAAGACAAAGGAGATCTGTGTTCCATTCTTGGCTTCACTACTGACTGACTTACTATGTGACCCTGGGAAGCTCATTTAGAATTATAAAATCCCTGAATTAGAATTAGAATCAGAGACAACTGAGCCCCACTCCTGCCTGAAATAGGAATCCTATCTCCCACACCAGTCAAACAGTCGTTCAGTGTACGCTCCAGGATCTTCAGGGACAGGGGATCAGCTTTTTCCTGAATCAACTATTTCCATTTTAGACAGTTCTCTTTGTCAGGAAGTGTTTCTTTATATTGGCACAAACTTTGCCTTCCCGCTGCATTTGCCCGAAAAGCAAGTTGGCATCATGGCATTGGAGGGAGGCAGAACTGGGTTCAAATCCTGCCTTTTATAGAGATTGGGTATCTATCTAACCATGGAAACTTCACCCAACCCCTTAGTGCCCCCGGGCCATTTTCTAAGACTGTAAGTTATACATAGATGAGTTGTTAATATGCGTGGCAAAAGGAGTTTCCCTACTGAGAGTTCCACCATGCCGATGGAATCGCAGGTTAGGACCCAAAATAACCCTCCTACTCATCGGTCCTATTTCTGTCCTTTACGGGCAAAGCAGATTACAGTTAATCTGTTTTCCACATGAGTGTCTTTTAAAAAATTCAAGACTGCTATCACATTCCTTCCCTTAGTCTACTTTTTTCCAGGTAAAACATTCTCAGTTCCTTCAACCTCGTCTTGTATTGAGGTTTCCTGGCTCTTGCCCTTCTCTGAATATGATCCAGCACTCTCAGTTTCCTTCTCAAAATGTGGTGTTCACATTTGAACACAAGAATCCCAACATGTTTACGAAGTACAGCAGGACTATAACATTCCTAGTTTGAGACACTAAACTTCTATCAATGCAGCCTAAGATCACGTTAAGGTTTTGGCTAGGACATCCTACTTACTCATTCTCTGATTAAGTCTGCTAGGCTTAATGAGGTAGCTAGGTGGCATTGTGGATAGAGGGCTAGGCCTGGAGTTAGGAAGACCTGAATTCAAATCCAGCCTCAGACACTTACTAGTTTGGACAAGTCACTTTCATCTCTGTCTGCCTCAGTTTCTTTATTTATAAAATAGGGATAATAGAACTGACCTCCTCCCAGGACTGTTGTGAGATAATATTTGTCAAGTGCTTTATAAATCTTAAAGCATTATATAAAGGTTAGCTATTATTATTATTATTATTATTTTGTTGTTATTTACTGGCTATACGACCTTGGGACATTTGCTTAATTTCCCCGAGTTTCAGTTTCCTCTGGAAAAATGGGGAAACTATCTCCCTCAAAGAGTTGTTGTGAGGCATTGTAGTATGATGGATAAAACACTGGGCCTGAAGTCAGAGGACCTGGGTTCAAATTCCATTTTTGCAAGAAACTAAACAAAGAGCATGCCCATCACTTGGGGAATGACTGAACAAATTACGGTATTCAAGAACATAATGTAATGTCACTGCATGTAAGAGAAGATAAAGAGGAATTCTAAGAAACATGGGAAGATTTGTATGACCTGATACAGAATGAGGCAAGAAGAAGCAGAGGACTTATATATTCAATGCTTACAGCAATATAAACAAAAAGAATTAGAAAATTAGACAGAATGTTGTACAATTGCAGCCACCAAACTTAGTACCAGAAAAGAGATGAGAATGAGAGGCAAGAGCCTCTCTATAGAGTAGAGGGAATGCTAAATTAGGAGTGAGAATTTGTTACTGTCATTTAATAAACTAGTCATGTCCAGCTTTTGGGATCCTACTTGTGATTTTTTCAGCAAACATGCTGGAGTGGTTTGCCATTTTCTTCTCCAGCCCATTTTATAGATGAAGAACTGAGGCAAACAGGGTTAAGTGACTTGCCCAGGGTCACACAGCTAGCAAGTGTCAGAAGCTGGATTTGAACTCAAATGCTCCTTACTCCAGGGCTGACATTCTGTCCCCTGAACCACCTACCTGCCCATAGATGTGAGAATATCTGGGTTCAAATCATGGTTTTGCCAATTCCTACCTTGGACAAGTGACAACCTCTTGGGACTTTGTTTCTTTATATGTAAAATGGAGGGGTAGAATCAGATGATCCCTAATATACCTTCTACCTTGAAATCTACAATCTTATGAACTCTCTTTCCTTAGAGAGATGGGGAAAGATGGGTGTAGCACATCACCTGTTTCCTATGTAGTCACTGTATAGTTTGTTTTGCCTAACATTGTTATTTGTTTTTCTTTGCCACAGGGCAAAGTTCTTTAGGCAGATAGGGTAGGAAGAGGTAGCATTTTCAGAAATCATTAGGAATTACACAAAAGTGCATAAAGGGCTAATTTTAAAAAAATACGGGCTCTGCTACTTAATTACCACGTGACTTTAGACAAGTCATTTCCCTTCACTGGGTTTCAGTTTTCTCATCTGTAGCATAAAGATATTTGACCAGATGATCTAAAAAGTCCCTTTCAGCTCTATACTACTTGATCCTAAGTGAGCTAATAAATGTGAAATCACTTTATATCTATATCATCATCATGATAATAATAATAATAGATAACATATAGTGCTTACCATATGTCAGATACTGTGCTAAGCACTTTTTCAAATATTATCTCTCTTGGTCCTCACAAAAACCCTGGGAGAAAGGTGCTACTAGTATACCCATTCTACAGATGAGGAAACTGAGGCAAATAGAGGTTAAGTGATTTTTCTAGTGTCACATAGCTAGTAAGTGTGTGAAGCCAGATTTGAACTCAGGTCTCTGTTCAGATTCCAGGCAGAGTGCTCTGTCCACTGCATCACCTTACTGTCCCTAACTATTCACATTTTTATGTCACTTTAAAGTATGTTAGCAGTAGTGACAATAATAGCTAACATTTATATAGGGCTTCAGGGATTGCAAAGTGCTTTATTTATATTATCTTATTAGATCCTTGTGAAGAAGGTATTATTGTTAGTCCCATTTTGCAGATGAGGAAACTGAGTCTGAAAGAGGTTAAGTGACTTGCCCAGGATCATAGCTAGCAAGGGTCTAAGGCAGAATTCAAATTCAAGTCCTCCTGACTCTAAATCATGCACTTTATACATTAGTCCACCTAACTGCCTTAAAGCACTTTCTTTACACCAACCCTGTCAGGTTTGTGGGGGCTGTCCTTAATTCCTAGGATCTATTACTTTCCTCTGTGACCTTTTAGAATCCTTAATTTCTTTCAAGGCTCAGCTCCAGTATCATTTTCTAAGCTAAGTTTTTCCTGCTTCTCCAGACAGCTAATGCGTCCCTCTAAAAATCACCTTTTATGTATTTTGTATCTATTTTGCATATACCTTTGTAACCAGAAGACTACTACGAGGCAGGTTTTGACTGTGAAGAAAATCTAAATGCAGCCATATGTGCTCTCTTCTTTTCCTTCCACTTTCGGAATTTCACCAGCTCCTGGGCATGACCACTCTTCCTATCCTTCTGACACCTCTCTCTTCTCAATGAGTAGCTCAAGTTGCGTGATTTCTTCTTGGTCCTCTCCTACTCTGACCTTCATTCTATAGGCTAGAAGCTTCACTGAAATATTAGTACTATGTGGCACCTGAATCTTGCTTATTCCTGGCTCTGTAGCCTAGGGATAAAAGGTTCTGAGTCATATGATGTGTCTTTTTCTGTTATTTAGGAACTTAAACATTTATTAAGCACCTGCTATTTGCCAGATACTGTAATAAACGCTTGGGGAAACTAAATCAAAAAAGAAAGACAAGATCCTGCACTCAAGGAACTTACAATTAAATAGGGGAAGATAACAGTAGCAAAGAAGGTGAAAGGGGTTGGGAATGAGGAATGGAAAGGGAAGGTACATGGCCCAGGCATAATTGAGAAATGCAGTGTAACCAGGTGGGAAGTGAAGAAATGGCTGGCCTGGGGTGGGAAAAGCTTATATGAATTATTAATAAAATCAAGCCATAAGATTCTCTCTTTCAGCTCAGCCCTTAAATAAGAAAAGAAAAAAAAACACCTAACATTTTGGACCACTATTTTCTTTAATTCTGTATATTCCAAGCTATTCACTGACTTCCTCCATTGCAATCCTCCTGTAGAAAAATAACAAAAAGATGTGAATCACACTGTTTGTGACCATTATTGAACAAAATCAGGAATTAGAAGCAATTTAAAGAAATAGAAAAATTTTGTAGAATATGCCTACCAGCTGCAGCCAAAAAGAAAAGGAAAGGGGAGTTAAAACTTTACTATCCTTTCATATATCTCCAAAAGTGACAATAACCAGTAGCTTCTGGACATTCCAGCTAAATCCATCAGAGGTGGTTTTATTCTCCCTCTAATAAGCAGAGGCTGTGGCAGTAGGAGCCAAGCCTGTAACACCCAGCCTCTAGTCTTTGAATGCTCATCACAAAATGCTATAGAGGTTTTTCTTTCTCCCTCCTCACTGCCAGCATGATGACTCTGTACTTACTTCTCTCCAGAACTGAAGTCCTGAATTTTGTTCTCAGTCCCTTTAGGTCAGTGTCCTCCCTCTGGAACCTAGGTTCTTCCTCTTGTGTATGTGTTTGCAGGGCAAGGGGAAGGGTTGGCAGGAAACTCACTCTGTCCTTGTATTATGACTTCCAGAAGTCTACCAGGACTTCTGGGTCCCATAACTTCAGAGAAAATCTGAATAATGAAGTTACAATATACATGCACATGTATCCTTGAGGAAAGGGACTGTTTGCCTCCTTTCTTTGTATTTCTGATGACTAGCATAGTACCTGACACAGAGTAAATGCTTAATAAATGTTGTTGATTGACGGATTGTGCAAACTTTCTGTTAGCTATTTTAAACATGAGGAAACCAGGGCTTTGAATGTAGGGATCAGTAAACTATGTCCTACCACAGAGCTAAGAGTGTGGGCCATACAGAAACTGGGCATAGACCAACATCTCACACTGTATTCAGGGTAAGGTCAAAATGGATACATGATTTAGACATAAAGGGTGACATGATAAGCAAATTAGGGCAACATGGAAAATTTTACCTGTCAGATCTATGGATGAGGGAAGAATTTTATGACCAAACAAGAGATGGAGGAGATTACAGGAAGCATATTGGATAATTTTGATTACATGAAATTAAAAAGATGTTGCAAACAAATAAAATTAATGCAGAAAAAAATTAGAAGGAAAGCAGGAAATTGGAAAATAATTTTTCCAGCAAACTTCTCCAATAAAGGTCTCATTTCTCAATTATATAGGGAATTGAGTCAAATTTATAAAAATATTAACTATTTCCCAATTGATAAATGGTCAAAGGATATGAGCAGGCAGTTTCCAGAAGAAGAAATCAAAGCAGTCTGTTATCATATGAAAAAATGCTCTAAATTATTATTGGTTAAAGAATGTGAATTAAAACAGCTCTGAGGTACCACTTCACACCTATCAGATTGGCTAAGATGACAAAAAGGAGAATGATAAATGCTGGAAGGGATGTGGAAAAGTAGAGACACGAATGCTTTGTTGGTGGAGTGGTGAACAGATCCAATCATCTTGGGGAACAATTTGGCATTATGCCCAAAAGGCTATAAAATTGTGAATATTCTTTGACCCAGCAATACCACTACTAGGTCTATATCCCAAAGAGGTCAAAGAAAATGGAAAAGGACCTATTTGTACAAAAATATTTATAGCAGTTCTTTTTTGTGGTATCAAAGAATTGGAAATTTAGGGGATGTCCATCAATTAGAGAATAGCTGAACAAGTTGTGATATATAATTGTGATGGATTATTATTGTGCTATAAGAAATGAGAAAGGGGATGGCTTCAGAAAAACCTGGGAACCTATGTTAATTGATGCAGAGTGAAGTGAGCAGAACCAGGAGAGTATTGTATATAGTAACAACAGTATTATAATGATGATCAACTATGAAAGAACTGACTACTCTGATAGATACAGTGATCCAAGGTAATTCTGAAGGATTCCTGGTGAAATACATTATCTACCTCCAGAGAGAGAACTGATAAACTCTTGAGATTTAATTGAAGTATAATTATTTTTTACTTTATTTTTTTTTGCTTTTTAAAAATTGCAACAAGCTTAATATGGAAATATATTTTATATGATTTTGCATGTATAATTAATATCATATTGCTTGCCTTCTCAATGGATGAGGGAGGGGCCGGAGGGAGGAAGAGAATTTGAAACTCAAGAAAACTTTTAAAAGAATGTTAAAAACAAATAATTTGGGGGGAGGGGAGAATGTGGGCCTTATAAAAACAGGCAGTTCGCCAGATTTGGCTTGAAGATCATAGTTTTTTGTTTGTTTGTTTGTTTGTTTTTTAAATGTAAAAAAAAAAAACATTCTTAGTTTATTGGAATAAAAAACAAGCTGTTGGTGGGAGTATATTGACCCGGGGCTTAGAGAGGTGACAGGACCTGGCCAAAGTCACACACAGCTAGCAAGTGTTGTTGGAGTAGGAGCAGCAGCAGCACTGGTAACTAACATTTACACAGTACTTACAATGTGCCAGGCATTGTGCTAAAGGCTTCACAATTATTCTCTCATTTGAACCAGGGCTTAATATAAATTGGGGTCATTCTGATTTGGAATTCCCTCTTTTCTCTTTCAGTTTTGGCAATGTGGACAATGGGTGGACGTGGTGGTGGATGACCGTCTCCCTGTGAGCTCCATCAGTAGAAAATACCTGTTTGTTTATCCCCGTGGAGGGAGCAACCAATTTTGGCCCTGTTTGCTTGAGAAAGCTTATGCCAAGTAAGCACTTTCTGGAATTTCCAGCCCTCCTCTTCTCTCCACTTTCCTGGATGAATATGCTTACCCAGCTGCACCACTTGTGATATGCCTGACTTCATTAATCCTTAGGCAAACCTGTGGTCTGTAGGACATGCCTTGGGGGAGGGAGAGAATCAGGCACTGAAAAGGGTGGATTTTCTGACTGTATCAGCTGCAGAATGCTCTTTGGCATCAGAAGGACTGAGCTTCCATGCCCAGCAGGTGTTCATGGAACAACTTTTCTATGTTTACAATTCACTTATCACCCTATTTTATTCATAGCCACAGAGCTAATAAGGGTCAAAGTCAGAACCTGAACCCAGTACTTCTTGTCTCCAGATCTAGCACTAACCATATGCCACATTGTATAATATCACGGTGAGGAGCTGGTAAGACATTGCTTTATCAGACCCCAAACTCACTTCTGAGCCTCTGAAGTGACTGCTTTTAAGTATTTATTTGTTTACTTATCCATTCATTTATCTATTCATTCAGTTATTTGTTCATTCCCTCATTCATTTATTTGCTTATTTATTTAGTGGTGGGGGATCTCTCTTTCTCAACCCGAGCTGGAAATACAGTGACCACTCATGGCTCGGTCCTGTTCTTGATTCAACTGGAAACTTTTAACTATTATGTTTCCAACTTAAACTAGTTTGCCCCTTTTTAGGTAACTTGATGGTCCACTTCCACTCTCAACACTATCTCCATACCTTCCTAGGGGCTCATAATATTGGTGCCAGACTTAGAGTGGACACCTGACTTTAGCCCTCCTTCTTGTATTTCAGAATTCAAGTCATTCACCAGTTTCAGCCTCCCTGGGTAACAGGGATTGCTCTCCCAGAAAGTTTGTTTTTAACTGTTCTTTAAACCAGCCAGTGATAAATGTCTAAGAATTTTGTCAAGGAGATATGTCAGAATGAGTTGTTCATTGGAATTTGAGACCTATGCCCAGGTAATAACAACAGTTATTGAATCCAGTGGTTAGGGAAGATAATTCCCTTCTGAGAGATTTATGGGAACACTGATGTTCTCCAAAAGGAATGAGAATTAGCCTGATGACTTTTAACCCCTTTTGATCACTGAATTGATTGACTTAGAAAAGTAATCCTTGATTCTGAAATGGGATAAGACAATGAGCCCTAGGACCTAACATCTCAACCCTAAAAACTTGCCCAAATGTGGCCCGTCTCTGCTTTCTTTTTCTCAAAGTAGTGATATTGCAAAAGTTATGGAATGGGCATCAAGAAACCTGGGTTTGAGCTTACCTCCTTTTTGCTTCTAGAATAAAATACGAAAGCCTCAGCCTAGAACTTAAGAACCATGACCAGCTTCCTATGCAGTCTCCATGTTGCAGAAATAAGAATAGGTCATTGACAGGCAAAGACTCAGAGACAGTTACAGTAGAAAGGACTGATAGATCAATCAGCTGGCAAGCATTTACTGAGCATTTATATGTGCTAGGCACTGTGCTAAATGCAGGGAATACAAAGAAAGGTAAAAATGCAGTCCCTGCCCAACATTCTAAGGAGGGAAACAACAGATCAACAAGTATAAAATACAAACTATATAATGGAAATGGGAGGGAATCTTAGAGGGAAGGGGGGTGGGAGGCTAGTAAAGATGGTGGGATTTGAACTGAGTCTTGAAGGCAAATCAAGAAGCTATGAGGTGGAAAGAAGGAAGAAGTGCAATCATGCATGGAGAAAAGCCAATACACAGGCAAAGAGTTGGGACATAGAGTGTTGTCACAGGAAAAGCATGTACACCAGTGTAACTTCATTGTAGGGAATGGAGTTGTGGAGGGTGCAGGGAGGAAGCGACAAGTAGGAAGACCAGAAAGATGATGAAGGCTTCAAGTTGTGAAGAGCTTTGAATATCAATAAGAGAACTTTTGATACTGAAGGTAACAGGGAAATATTGGAATTTATTGAGGAGGGGGGCAACATTGTTAGACCTGCACTATTGGTAAATCACTTTGGCAGTTGGGTGGAGGATGATCTGGAGTGGGAAGAGACTTGAGGCAAAGAGACCAATTAGGAGGCAACTGAGAGAGAGGTGATAAGAGCCCATACAAAGATAACTATGTAAGTGAAGACACATATGAAAGATGGTGTGAAAGTTAGAATGATAAGATTTTAAAGTGGACTGCATATGTGGGACTGCCAGTGGACTGCCAGTGGACTGCCAGTGAGAAATGGAGGATGAAACTGAGTGAACCTGGGTGACTAGGAAGGTGGTGGTACCCTCGACAGTAATGAAGAATCCAAGTAGAGAGGAGGCTTTCGACTGAAAGATAATGAGTTCTATTTTGGATATGTTGAATTTCAAATGTCCACAGGATACCCAGTTCAAGATGTCCAAGAGGCAATTGGTGATATGGGACTGTTGTTCAGAAAATATAGATGGATGGATAGATAAATAGATAGCTGGATGGATGGATGGATGGATGGACAGATGGATGGATGGATAGATGGATAGACAGATGTCAAATATATAGATCTGGGAATTATCTTCATAAAAATGATGATTGAATCCATGGGAGCCAATGAGATCACCAGATAATATAGTATAAACAGAAAAGAGAAGAAGAGCCAGGACAGTCTCAGGTGACATTCCAAATTAGTGGACCTAGCTGAAGATCCATCAAAGAGAACAGTTCATCTAGCTGAAGATCCATCTGAAAACAATTCACCAGAGAGGAGGAGAACCAGGACAAAACAGTGCCACAAAAACCTAGAGAAGAAAAAGTATTAAGGAAGAGATGATGATCAATCAAGTCAGAGGCTTCATAGAGCTCAGTTAATCTAATCCTGTCTTTTATAGGCAGGGAAACTGAGGTCCATAGAGGTGAAATGATTTGATCAAAGTTTCACAACAAATTCACTTAAGTGCTACTCTCTCCACCTGTGACTTCTACAGCATTATTCTGGACCAATTCTCCCACCTGTCTGACTGTTCTTCGGAGATACCTTTGCTCAATTATTGTCCTACTCCTTCCCACTAAATGTGGGTAACCTCCAAGGATCTGTCTTAGGTCTTTTCTTTCTACACTCTATTCCTTGGTGATTTCATTGGTTCCTTTGAGTTCAATGATCATTCTGATGCAGATGATTCCCAAATTGACATTTTTAGCCTTAATCTCTCTCCTGAACACTTTCATACATCCCTGAATCACTAACTTCCTGCTAGGAACCTCCCCCAAGATACCCCAGATACATCTCAACCTCAACTTGTCCAAAACAGAACTCATGATAGTTTCCTTAAGCCCTCTCTTCCTCCAAACTTCCGTATTTCTTTTGAGGAGAATGTCATCTTTCTTCTAGTCACTTTTGTCAATAACTTTGAAATGATCTTTTTTTTCTTTCTATAATCTTCCATACCCCATCATTTGCCAAGTCTTGCTGATTTAGCTTGCACAATATCTCACATCTATCTCTTTCCCTTTACTCACACAGCCTCCCATCTTCACTTCCTCCCTGGTCTATTGAAATATCCCCCCCCTCTAAACTGTCTGCCACACAAATTGCCAACATGATATTCCTAAAACACATATCTGACTATATTATTCCGCTACTCAAAAATCCTATGCTTAGAATGCACTTATTTCTCACCTCCCTCATTTCATATACATACATACATACATACATACATATATATATACACATATATATATATATACATATGCATCTTCCTTGAAAAGATAACTTCTACAGGATGCCTTTCCCAATCCCCTATATCTGTTATTATAAGTACTCTTTCCATTTTGAGATTACTTTGTATACTCTCATCTGTGTTCATATCTCCTAATAGAATAATGCTAATAAGAGTCAATTCATTAAGTTTCTTTTCTGAACTGATGAGGTTAATTCCAGTTTCCCATTGACAGACTCCATGGCTCCTACTTCCAGTTGCATTATGGCATCATGGCTGACTCATTGGTGGAACTGACAGGATGGGTGGTTACAAAAGTCAATCTTCAGGAAGTCCATCTCAATCTGTTCAAGAATTTGAAAGCGGCTGAGCAATCTGGCTCACTAATAACATGTGGGATTGCAGCTGTAAGTACCAGGTGGGGTTGTGCCATGTTGACCAACTGTTATGCTGAGCCTCATTGTCCTGTCTTCCTAACGTCAAAGTACTAGACTGTTAGAGGCCTTTATTTCCCTCTCCAAAAGAACCTTCACAGTATGACATAATGGAATGAATACTGATTCTTAAGTCAGAGGACCTGAGTTCAAACCTGACCTCTGCCACTTACTCTCTTAACCACTCTGGATCTCTGTTTACTCACCTATAAAATGGGAGGGTTAGCTTACATGGCCTTAGAGCTCCTTTCCTTCTCTAGATCTATTATCCTTTTAACCAGGATATCCCAAGGCAATCTCAGAACCAGTCCAAAAATGATTATGACAGCCTCCTAACTGGTGTCACTGCTCCAGTTGCTTGCCCCTCTAGTCACTGCCACTGCACAGTATTGGGAGTTAATCTCTTAATGCATAGCTCTTATCACATCACTTCTGTGATGAAAACCCATCCAAAGCTACCTATAGAATAAAGTAAAAGATATTACCTTGGCATTCAAATTGCTTTATTCTCTGGCCACACACTGTATTTGTAGATTCATCTCTCCCTCCTCCTTCTCACGCCCCCTTAGTTCCAGCCAAACTGGACTACTCTTGGTGAGATCACCTAAGAGTTCAGAGGTTGGACCTAGGATTTTCAGTTTCAAAAATGCCATTTTATCAGTTCGCCAAAGACCAGACTCTGGGGAAGCAGCTTTTGCTAATCAAACTCAATAAGATTCTTTTTGATAAACTAGAATGTCAATTTATTAGTTGATAGTGATATAACAACCAGCACCTATCATCTACACAGGACACCTACTCTGAATAGATACACCAGCAACTAAATTATGAAATGAGATGATTGCTTTATGAGAATAGAATTAGAGCAAAGAGACATAGATGTTCTTCAGGGAGAACTGTAATCAAGCTAGAGTAACTGAATGAATTGCTCTTATCTACTCTAGGAATATTTCTGAGTAAGAAATCAGTTTGGGTTGTCCAAAATTAGAAGATCAACTTCTTCAGGCCAGTGGTTCTCAAGGTCTGAGGACCTCTTGATACTCTTAAAAATTATTGAGGACTCTCCCAAAGAGTTTTCATTTATGTGGATTATGTATAACAGTATTTACCATATTAAACATTCAAATGTTTTAGTATTATTATGGAAATAGTTTTGCTCTGACAGACCCTCTGAAAAAGTCTTAGGAATCCCCAGGAGTCCCCAGATTGCACTTTGAGAACCACTGCCCTGAACAATGCTTGAGACTCAATGATTCTATGAGGCAGCTGGGGATATTTAATCTGAAGAAGGGAGAGCTCAGCAGGAACATCAGAGTTATCTTCAAGTACTTAAAAACCTGTCTTACAGAAGAGGGATTCAATATGATCTGTTTAATCCTAAAGCACATAACCAGAAGCAATGGGCAGAACTTGTGAAGATATAAATTTAGGCTTAATGTCAGGGAAAACTTCCTAAAAGTATAATGAGCTACCTCAGGAGCTATTCCTCCTTGTTGGAAGTCTACAAGTAAAGATTGGATGACCATTTCTTGGGTGTGGTGTGGTGGTGATTTTTTTCCAGTAGTGGTTGGAGAAGATGTCCCCTGAAGTATCTCTCAGCTGGGAAATTCTGTGATCCTTTGAATCTTATCATTATTTGAACATGTCATGTGCTTTCCCACCTCTTCACTTTTACCCACACTGTATCATATTTTTATAAAATCTCTCTTCTTCCTTCCTCTACCCCCTTCAATAGTAACTAGTAGGGCTAGTACCTGGCTGGTCCTGTTTACATTGTCTTCATGTTTCAAAGCCTAGCTCAGATGCCATGTTTTCCACAAAGCCTTTCCTGCTTTACACCTCACTTGGCCAGAGATCATGTCTCTCTCTTCTAGAATTTTGTATTTCTCTTTTATATTTATTATGTGCTATGTTATATAACGTTTACTTGTGCTGGGAGTGGTGGTGTATGCCTATAATCCCTGCTACGATGAAAGCTGAGGATGATTTCTTAAACCTACACATTCTAAGCCACAGTGGCTAAGCTGATCAGGTTGCCTAAGATGGGTGCAAACTGGTCCAGGTCAGAAATGGAGCAGGTTGGAGCTCTTGTATCAGTTAGTAGTGGGATTTAACCTGTCATTAGTCACTGCACTTCCAGGGTGGGGAGATCCAGGGATACCTAATCATCATCATTGCCATTGTCATCGTCATCATCATCATCAGTCATTTTTGTATATTTTTTTAAAAATTCCCTACTATATAATAAATTTCTTGAAGTTAAAGGACCTTGTTTTACTTCTGCTGGTATCCTCTTGATAGCTAGCAGAGTGATTGACACATATTAGGCACTTAACATCTATTTTCTGGACCAATGTTGACTGAAGAAACATAGTGTGTTTGAAAGCAAGTATCTAGTTTATCATTCACTGAAGTTATGTAGTAAAAGAGGTCCCAGAAATGTGTACGGTTTTGTTCAGTTCTGCTGTTAATCAACAGAAATGATCCTGCCAGCAAAGATACAAATGCTTAAACTCTGCTAAGACTTTTGAGACCCTCTGTATATGCTTATATGTTGCCCTCTTTGTGTAACTGTATAACGAATCAGTTCTGAGAGTAACTGCTTTTGTCTTACTTTTTTTTTCTCTTGAAGTCTTCAAACAACTTCAACCAGTCGGGACTAGTGAATAATCATGCTTATACAGTGACAGGAAGTGAAGAGGTAAGAGGTCCCCTCTTCTCCTTTGAGTAACAGAATTAACCAAGGTTTGGGGTAGGGAAGTGGTCCTCACAATTGCCATGGGAAACACTAGAAGACAGGCTTAGTAAAAAGTTTATTGTAAGATTCTAGAAGAAGAGGACCAGGGTTCAAATCCCATCTCTGACTTGTTTTGCCTCAGTGTTCTTCTTGTGTGAGTACTTCAATTCTCCAGACTTCAATTTCTTAATATTATTGATAGCCAGTGTCTTTTATACTTATCAAGCAATTAACAATCGATCAACAAATATTTATTACTCATCCTGTGTGTCTCAGGCACTGAGCTGAGCACTACAGAAACAAAGACAAAAGTGAAAGAATGTTTGCCTTCCAGAAGCTTCCATTCTAATGGAAGAGATATATACACATAATAGGCAGCACATAAAAACTAAATACAAATAATTCCCAAAGGTTGGTGGGGGTGGGGAGAATGGACAAGCAGCTCACATGGGAAGTGGTGTTTGAGCTAAGCTTTGAAGGAAGTCAAGAATTCTACTAGAGTGGCTCTAAGAAGTCAAATAGCTTCCATCCCTGGCCCTGCCAATCAAGTTTAAAAAAAAAAAAGCAGATGCATATAGTCTGCCTATTTTGAAATGTCACTTATCAACATTAAGTCAAATTGCCGCCTGAATACTGGAAGATGCTACTACCTTCTGGATGAGAGAACAAAGCCAGTACTCAAATACTGTCTCCCAGGATCTTGAGATGGACATTACAACTAAACCCATTATCTATACATCACATGCTTTCACCATGCCCCCTCTAGATGGGGCTAGCCATCTTGGGCAACCAAAATCCTAGATTATCTGCAAAGAAAACAAATAGATACTACCTATTTTTCTTGAGGGCAAAGGGAAACACTGTCTTTAAAGTGCAGGGTGAGGGGGCAGCTAAGTGGTGCAGTAGATACAGCACCAGCCCTGAAATCAGGAGAACTTGAGTTCATATTCAGACTCAGACCAAGCACTTGATACTTACTAGCTGTGTGACCCTAGGCAAGTCACTTAACTACAATTGCCTAAAAAAAAAAGTACATGGTGAAATATTCCTTCCCAGGATAGAGGAGTGGCTGAAAATTTATGAAGTCTTGCATAGACTTCCTGGCTCTTATTTAAGAACTATCAAATGCTTGGGAGGCAGGGATAAGAACACTCCCAACACAATATTTATGGATGATTCACTTAGTACTCAGAAAACCATAGATTAGTAAAACTTCAAGTTTGGAAATCTTAAAGATCATTTGGATCTATCCATTCATTTTTTAGATGAAGAAACTAAAATTCAAAGGTTCCCAAGATCTCATAGCTAATTAGTGTCAGATTTATAACCAGAAAGCAGGTTTCTAAGCTTTCAATCTATAAATATTTAGGGTTATGTGCCAAGGGGCAGCTAGGTGGTAAAGTGAATAGAGTACTGGGCCTGGAGTCAGGAAGACTCATCTTTCTGAGTTCAAATCCAGCCTCAGTTGCTAGCTGTGTGACCCTGGGCAAGTCATTTAATCCTGTTTGCCTCAGTTCTTCATCTGTAGAATGAGTGGGAGAAGTGGCAAATCACTTCTATATCTTTGCCAAGAAAACCCCAAATGAGTCACGAGGAGTTGCACACAGCTGAAATGACTGAACAATAACAACAACAACAACTATATGCCAGGCACTGTACTAAGTGCTGGAAATGCCAAAAGATGTAAAAGTTAGTTCCTGCCCTCAAGGAGCTTACAATCTAATGTGGGTCTTCTCACTATACCACATGATCTCTCACTGTGTTCTCTACCTCCTAGACCTACCTTTTCCAATGCATTGGATTGGCAAAAACATCTTCTTAGCCTTTAGAAATAGTTTCTTAATGCCAATGGGCATTAAAATATGGTACAATGGAAAGCCTATAAAATCAGAGAAGTCCTAGGTTCAAATTCCATTTTTGACGCTTATTACCTCTATATCTTTGGGCAAATCATTTCATCTCTTTGGGCCTCAGTTCCTTCATCCGTAAAATGAGAGGATTGGACCAGTTGTCCTCTAAGGCTGCTTTTATCTCTAAATCTGTGATCTTATGGGGTTCATAAGATCCAAATATCTGCAGGCCAAATGAACCTGCTATCCAAAGTTCTATTCTAACAACCTCAGAAAAAAGCAATTTCATTATTTTTATTTTGGCAAACCAGTCCATAAGATAGGGAGAGTATGATACTAGAATTCCTGCCTCTCCCATTGAGGTATGAAATTTGATCAAGAAATGCTGAGCAAAGGAGAGCTACGACTATACAGAGGCATTTAGAGCTAATGCTCCATTTGGGGACCCCTAGACCTGAGCTGCGAGCCTTTGCCACTAATATTTTTATGCAACTTATAACCATTTATGGGGTTCCATTAGTATAAAAGGCCTCTATATGGTCCTGGGGCCAGACATGCTAACCCCCTCATTAGGAAGTCATGTGAAGGAACAATATGTTTGCCCGTGGTTTATAGAGATGATAGTATTGACATGGTATACTGGAAACAACACAGAATTTTAAGGCAGGGATCCTGAGTTCTCCTTCCTTTGTGTACTTGGTCAATTAACTTCCCCACTGTGGATCTCAGTTTCATCCTCTGTAAAATTAGTGTGTTGGAGGAAATGATCTACAGAATCCCTTCCAGCTCTAAATCTATGATTCTGTGACTCACCATGAGTAGTGTCTCTAGCTATGCCAATGGATTACTGCAAGCCATCTACACTATATCACTTGGCCTATCTTTTGAGATCATCTAAGCCTATCCTTTCATTTTATAGATGAAGAAACTAAAATTTGGAGGAGATTGTTATGTGTGAAGGAGGTATCATGTGGTCATAGACGTTGGATAGTAATACAATTCTCCCTGCCAAAGAATATCACAACAGAAAGCTTAACAAAAGTCCCACAACTTCCACCAGCCCCAGAACAAATCCCCCAGAGAAGTCGAGGCTCTAACTCTTGAGTAAGTCTAATAATTTGAAAAAGGGCCCAAATCAATAAGTTTGAGGATCATGCTCACTCACAAATGTTTCTCCTCTGTTCCTTCTCCAGTCCTTCTTACCCTCCTCCAATATCTAGATACACAAATAGAATGATAAGTGAAATTGGCTTTCTTTATTACTCACCAAATGTAGAAAATCACTCACTTGGAGCAAACAGGTGAGTAACTGGATGGCTCGTTTAGCCTTGTTTTCAGAGTATTTCTAAATCATTGGTCTTTCTTTCTCCCAGTGCCCAAGCAATTTCTTAGCAGTAAGTTATATTTTGAGAAAATCTGGTTAAGGACTAGGACACCATTTCTTTCTTTCTTTTTTCAAAAATAATTTAAATTATAAACCTGGTATCTACAAAACAAATTCAATGAATAAACAAAAATTTAAGAGTCTACATAAAATCATAAACTCTAAGCTATTTATAATTTACTTTTAAGAATTGTATTAACTTTATCCATACCTTTATATTTCTGTTGCATACTTGTAATATATAACAGAAATGTGAATGTATATGACATCAACACCAACTATAATAATTGCTACAAGGAAATCAAGAGTCTAGAAAGTGCCTCAATCAGAAGACATTTGATAAATCAAATGAGATAATATTTATAAAGTGCTTAGCACAGTGCTTGGCACATAGTAGGTACTTAATAAATGCTTATTCCCATTGCCCCCCCCCTTCACTTACTAAATGGAGGGAGAGGTCTGCCAAAGACAGTGCTGGGTTAGAATATAAACTTGTCTACAAAATCTTATGAAGAAGGATGATAGATGATTCTAAATAGTATTGTTTCATAATGCAGAGAGAATCAGCGACAAATAAAATGGGTCTAAATGTAGCACAAGTACTAGGACTACTATCCCAGTTCCCACTCTCACTGGCAAGTCAGTCTGGTCCCTAGGCGATGTGACTCATTCATTTATGTATTGATTGAATAGGGGTGTTTTCACCTGATAAAGGCATCAGGGCTAAAGCATGTTTGTTAGTCACTTTAAATGGGGCCAGAGGTGGGAGGTGGGGTAGGGTGATTGATTGACTTAATGACCCTTGCCCTTACATAAAGAAAGCTTATCAAAGAAATATATATTAAGATAAGTCATCCCAAAGGCATTCAGGAATGAAAGTGAGAAGAGAATTACAAGCAAAAGAAAAAAGGGAAAAAAAATCACAATATTTATTATAACACGTATTTATCCATCAAAGATAATGGAACATTGCACTTGGACCCTAACATCAGAGTTCCTGAAATGTTTACAGAGGAAGTATAAGAAAGTGATACGAGGAAATGAAGTTAGGATTAGAGTCAACATAGAAAAATGATTGCCCCAGTCACAGAGAAACTCTCTATCATTCCGCTGACCAGAGTTAAGAAAAAAACAAGAAAAAAATGGGGTGCCACTGAAGATCCTCAAACAGCAGGACAGGTAGTTCTCAGGCAGTCGAAGTCAAGACTTGTCACATCAAGGAAAATGGCCCACTAATTTTTCCTAGGTCAGTTCGTGACAAAATTATGAAACAAGGAAAGTTTTTTCTCAAATGACCTCCCAAATCTCTTTTTAATTCTTTTATCTGTCCTCCGTATTCTACACTCCTCATCTGTAAAATAAATGGGTTAGATTAGATGAGCTTGTAAATTTGATCCAGCTATCATTCCTGTAGTGCCAAATTTTAAACACAGAGAAACCATTTAATTAAGTAATTCACATACTGTTTTTAAATACCTAATAACATAATTACTTTTCCCAGGGTATTTGTATCCTAAGCAATGATTTCAGGAATGAAAATGTATTTTAACCCAATAGAACGGCCCTGTAATGGAGGAATTTCAAGTAATATGGCAGACAGATAGAGATGTTTGGGAACAGGAGACCCTTTCTAATGCCCCTTAAATGATAGCATATGTATGCCTACTATACTTAAGCATAAGGCTAATCCTATTCCTATCTTTTGCACTAAATGTAGTCACTGACTGTGAGAGAATGCACCACTCCAAGGCAGACTCCAAAAGAAGGCCTAGAAAGCTAAATTCCATTGATGTTTGGGAAATTTCTTCTCCAAAGAATATGATAATCCTGGGATTCATAGCCTTTTCCCCTTCCCTTGAAATATCCCTTGCCTACCTCAGTATGGCATTTGCTATCAAACAAGTACAAATGATTTTACCATAGTGTGAGGAAATCACCCGGTAAATCCATATGCAGACCAGGTAAATTACAGATACACAGACCTATGTGATTGAATTTGCTTGATCCAGCTAAAAGAATGACTCCCCATTCCTCTATGTTTCAGCCAATCATTTTGAAACTGGCACCCTCCTTACTTGTACATTCATCCTCCACCCCAGCTCCAAAGTAGGGTTATTTATTTCAACTCTCTTGGTCACCACAGAGGTCCTTTTCATCTGGCCTCCAGGAGAAAAGTGTTCCCTCTTATACTCTGACTCAGGAGAACCCTTAGACTGTGCCCAAATAAATTCCTTGAATTTGCCATTCCTGTGCTCTGGGTATAGAATTTGCCTCTAGTTCCTCATGACTGTCCCTCTCATGATGGTCATTTGGCCCTGTACTTGGTGCTTTTCTGCATCTTCCAGGCTCCCCAGTCAGGATTGCTTCATCTTGGGGTCTTCTCAGATTCTTCTCATCTTCTGTCTTCCTTTCTATTCTTTAAAGGTTTGAACAATCTCTTCCTCCCTCCCCCACTCCCCAGCAGTACCATCCTGTTTCTCCAGTCTCCCTGGTGTGGGATCATCCCTCCTTCCCTCAGTGAATCACGTCTCCAAGGCCTCCTCAGTGGAGCTCTGTCTCTTCTTCTAAAACCACAGCACAGTAAGAGCAGTAGTATAACAGCGCAATGTACAATGATAGAGTGATTACACTTTAATTCATCTAACCTCTCAATCATAAAGTATATATATATATATATATATGTATATATATAGAGAGAGATTATATATGTAGCCAGCACCCCACCCTAGGGCTCATTTTCTCAACTGGTATTCACACTGTCAGGTCAGGTCCCCAGAGAGGGATAACTTCTTCCCTTTGGGTTCTAGGGATAAGCCTGAGAATTTAGAGGATTTTCTGATACTGTTATTGAGAAGCCTCCACCAATGTGCTTCCCAATAACTTTTAAAGCAGCTAAGATCTCCTGAATATTGATTAACATCAACTAGCTTTGACAAAGGAATATTTCCTGAGGAAGTATAACAAGGCTAGAAGTGCAATCACATCCCTCCAGGTTGGAAGGCACACTTTCCCCTCTACATTTGGTCCTTGGGAGGCTGTACTTAAAACTTCAAGTGTTTGCAACAATCCATTGAGCCCAACCTGAGGTTGGAGCAACATCCTGGCTCAGCAGTTCTTTTCTCCCTTCAAGGGTTCCTCACTAAGTTCACTTCTCCATTGTAATGAAGAGTGTCCAAGCACTTCCCTCCTCACTCTTCTCCCAGCTCTTCTTATAACTCTTTGGACTTCACCACCATTCTTTAACTTCCTTCTCACCTTAGAAGATCTCTCTCCTCCTTCATACTCCTCCTCCCATTGGCGAGCTCCTCCTGGAAGTGCCCAGCACAGCCATTCCTCACTCCTCTCCCAGTTCCATTCTTGACTCTCTGGACTTTGTCCCCATGCCCCCATGTGGATACCTTCTCTATCTCCCCACCCTTTTCAGCTGCCTTTTATGTGCTCTCATCTCCCATTAGAATGTAAGTTCCTTAAGGGTATGAACTGTCTTTACTTTTGCTTGCATTTGTATTCCCAGTGTGCACAATGTCTGGCACATAGTAGATGCCTAGTAAATGCCTTGACTTGTTGACATCTCAGTGTGGCATGGCCAGTGGATCAGTTGCCCCCTTGCTCAGTTGGGTTGGCTCATTACTGGGCTCGGTCCAATTGGTTGCTCTCTAGGGCTACTACTCATTCTGTTCACTTGACTCAATTATAGCTCCCACTTGTGGCAGCTTGGTGGCACAATGGATAGAATGCCAGGCCTGGAGTCAGGAAGATGAGTTCAAATCTGGCCACAGACACTAGTTATGTGGCCTTGGGCAAGTCACTTAACACTGCTTGCCTCAGTTTCCTCATCTGTAAAATGAGCTGGAGAAGGAAATGGCAAACCATTCTAGTATCTTTGCCAAGAAAACCCCAAAAAGGGGTTACAAGGAGTCTTGAAACAGCTCAACCACACAGCTCCCACTGATTCTGAGACCTGATTATTAGTTGGATGTTAACTGGCTTTGATGGACCTCTTAATCTCACTGTGTGCCTGAGCATTTCCATCTCATTCACTTAAAATCATGAAAAAAGAAGAACACCAGCATTTAAGTATCATGTATTCACAAACTCATGGTGGCTGCCTGGGGAGACAAGTTAACCAAAACTACTGCCTTTCTTCTCACATATAGACTTACAGCAATTTTTTCTCCTTAAAAACCATCAGAGGAGAAGAGAACAGAAGGTTATTTATTAAACCTTTCATATGCATACTCAGTTCCAGCTCAGCAGCCAATTAAAAGAATTTTCATCACCACAAACTAAGCCTATGGGAAATAGAGAACAACTTCACATGACCTGAAGTGGGCAAGAGGGCATATCCATTACTCCTTTCCCAGAAGCATGTGTACTCACCAAGCTTTGATATGGGTTGGAACTAGAAAAGACAACTGTGAACATGCTCTGAAGACTGGATGTTTACACACTACATTAAGCAAAAACAACATCTATGCTGGCCTATCATCCCAAAGACTAATTCAGAATTTGAAAGAATCAAAGTGTCTCCCTATTGTTTAACTTATTAAATACTAGTGATTGGTGGATATGGTCCTGAGGGAGAGGAGAAAGTGACTCAGGCTCCTTCATTAATTTCCTGATCAAGGAGTTAAAGAGAGAGTCATAAGTACCTGTCTTGAATACAAGGAATCAAATAAGATCAGCATCATAGTTGTCAAGCTAGAAGTGATCTTTCAGGTCATCTAGTCCAGCTGAGGAACCATGATTTCAAGTTAAACATCTGCTAGAATGTAAGCTCCCTGAAAGCAGGGATTATTTAATTCTTTGCATTAGTATTCCCTACTGCATGTCACCATGCCTGGACTATAGTAGAGCTCTAATAGTTGCTGTTAATTAATTGATTTCTATTGTATTACATCATGCCTGCATCTCTTATAAGTCCCCATGACTAGAATTCTCCAAGAAAAAGTTAGATGATTATATGTCAGATGTACTGTAGAGAAAATTACTGTTCAGATACCCATATATGAGTTATACTAACTGACTTCTGAGATCCCTTCTAACTCTGAGATTCTGTGATCCTGATCAGAGTAAACATCCTCATATTTGAAATCAGGAGTTGGGCTGAGAAGAGATCTGGGAATATTGGTCCTTGGTTCAGGGCTCCAGTAGGTCTCCTGCTTCCCATCTCTCGCCTCCTAACCAAAGTGATTTGAATGCAGAAAATGGGTCCCAGCGTATGACTGACTCAGAAAGGGAGAGAATTTATGAGGCTTAGTTTGCAGATTCTGACCGAATCGCTTATGAAGCTATGACTTCTTAAAGTTCTAGCCCATTGAGTCTATAGCTGCCATCCAATGCTATTAAATTTCTACCTTCTTCAGGTCCATAAGACCAATTGTACTGAATCAGAAAGCTGACACTTGCCAAGGGAGAGCTCCCTGCAGGTTCGGTAGAGCAGAGAAAGGAGATGAGGGAGAACACAATTTTTCTTCTGCCTCATTGCAGCACAACACAGCAGAGAAATATTGATTTCCATCCCCCTGGCCCCATCTCCCCTTGCTTCATTAAAAAAAAGGTTTGACTGTAGTCAAATGAAGTCAGAAGTTAAATTAATCCTTGGAGGTATATTCCCCATCTTTCTACTAATGATTCTTCTTTTACTTCTTGGTTCTTTTCTTGTAGGTTATTTTGGACACTGGCCGAGAAGAACTCATCCGATTGTGGAACCCCTGGGGCCGTCAAGAATGGACTGAACGTTGGAGTGATAAGTATGAGATTTTAAAAATATATATCCTTTCTTCTTCCATTGGAGGTAAAACTGTGGTGTTTCAGGGATCCTTTCCTTTTAAAAAGGCATGATGTTTCTCTCTGCCCAAAGATTACCCATTCAAATTTTCTCATCAAGCATGTCCCAAGTCACAACCATCACAGCTTTGCTCTTGTTATAGCTTCATATGTGACAGTGTGAATGTGTCTCACATATGTTCTCTCAGGCTTTTTTCTCACTTTCTATTTACTCTCCCATCTTTTTTCTCTCCTTCCTCCATTTTCACTATTTTCTCTCTTCTCTTCCATCTATCCTCCTTTCTTTTCTCTTTTCTTTCTTTTCTCTCTCCCCTCTATTCTTTTTTTTCCTTTTCTCTCTGTGTGTGTGTGTGTGTGTGTGTGTGTGTCCCTTTCTCTGTTTCTCTTTGGCATGAGAATATTGCCTTGCAGGAAAGGAAATAAAAAGCTCCAATGTCTGAAGGAAGCATACAACAATTCTACAGGAAGTGTTATCAATCTAGAAAAATGTCTGGTGCCTCAGAGGTCCCTGTAGACAGAGATCCATGGAATTTATGACCCAAAACAAAGTGGGTAGTCAGTCCAGTCCTTCCTTTCTAAATTTGGTTAATCTGCTTTTGGACTATATTAAGGAATAGTTTCTAGGATCATTTACATTCCTACTGCACTCCACTCTGATCAGGTGTGAGTATCATGTTCTGTTCTGGGAACCATATTTTAGGAAGAGCTTTGATAAGTATCCAGAGGAGAGTAAAGGATGGTCAAGGTTCTTGAGTTCATGCCACATGAGCATTTAACTGGGAATTTTGGGCATATTACCTAACCTCTCTGGACCTCAGTTTCCTTATCCACAAAATAGTTGGGCTGAATTATCCCTAAAGTCCATTCCTTATCCTGGAGAAGACTGGGGATGGAGAAAGGGAAAGAGACATGATAGCTATCTTTAAATATTTAAGGGCTATCATGAAGAAGAGAAATTAGTCAATTTCTATGAGTGGAAATTCCAAAGGAGCAAATTTAGGCTTGAGGTTGGGGTTGGGGAGAGCCTTCTTAATTTTTAGAGCTATCCAAAAGTAGCATTGGGTTCTTTGGTAGGTGGTCTTCAATCAAAGGCTTGATGGTTCCTTGGGTATGTTGTAAGAGGGCTCTTTTCCACGTGCAGGTTGGATTAGATAGCTTCTGAAGTTCCTTTCTACCTTAAAATTCTGTGATTCTATAACTGAACTGGCATGATGTACATTGGGTTTCTTTTTCCTAAGTTAACAAGTTTTTCTAGGTCAGTCTCATCTCCATCTCCCATTTAAATTGATCTCCTTCACCAGTTGTCTAGCACCAAAACCTCTTGGGAAAGTGTTTCCTTACAGGTCCTTCCTGTAATTGTGGAGTATATATGATGGGATCAGTATTTGTATGTTAGGTTCTGAGGATCCAAAGATGAATATCATGGTCCTTGTCATCAAAAAGCTTATACTTTAGGAGACGATGTCAACATAATTTAAGTTATGAAAGTGCAATAAGTAAGTACATACAACCTGGTAGTTCTAAGGAGGTCACAGCATCATAAAATCTTAGGACCCAGAAGAGAATTAAGCAACCATCTACCCCAATAGATGAGCATTCTCTACAACATCCTGACAAGTGATCATCTAGCCTTTACTCAAATACCATCAGTTTCAAGGAGTCCTCTATCCTATGAGGTTTTCCATTCTGTTTTCCTGCAACTCTGTTAGAAAGTTCTTCCTTGTGTAGAAAGACAAATGGTGAGTCCCCACATGTATGAGGACTCCACATGTGGTGAGGGAGCTATTGTTGTGTGGCTCAGAGGAAGAGAGAGTAAACATCCCTAGCCTCTAACTAGAATAAAAAAAGAGAATAAACATCCCTAACCCTTCTCCAAGCAAGACGTTCATTCCTGCCGGGAGGGAAAGCAGGAGATTGGGGCTGAATGTCACTCTGCTCTCCTCAGAGAGAGGTGGTGCCAGGCTAGAAATATAACTATCTGCTCCCTTAAATACTGTGAGTCTAGGGCAGGGTGGGGAACCCACGCCCTCAAGGCCACATGTGGCCCGCTAGGTCCTCAAGTGCAGCCCTTTGACTGAACTCAAACTTCACAGAACAAATCCTTTATTAATAGAATTTGCTCTGTGAAGTTTGGATTCATCCAAAGGGCTGCACTTGAGGACCTAGAAGACCACATGGGGCCTCAAGCCGCAGGTTCCCCACCCCTGGTCTAGAGCATATGATCAGGTTCCATTTAACTTCTAATTACTTTGTCATTTTTAGGGGAGAGGAGGACCCCAAGCTCTATATTCCAAGGCTTGATGCCTTTCCCACCAAATCACAATGAACATACATAGCGAATAGTAAAGAAATCCATTTATCCAACTAAATAACAAAGCTGAAATCAGAGAAGGTCTACATAGGAGAATATATATCAGACAATACAGAGCAAAGGAGCTCTCCCCAATGGAGTGAAATAAAAACTTAGTCAAGAGAGAGGGTACTGGATCTCATCCAAGGGGAAACTCCCTGAAGTCTCTAGAGTAGCAAGCTGGGAATGGGGACATGGTGGAGACTACCAGCTCTTCTCATGTCTTTTCTAAGTCAATTCCTTCAGTAGCCTGCATAGGGCTGGCCTCATTCATCTTCTTTCTCAAAGCTAGAACCTGACTTGATACTCAAAGAAAACTTGAGGTTTGACCAGTCCCAGAGGTGAACTCTGAGAACAGAAGCTCTCTGTCTCTCATCAACTCTGCCCCACCTCTCACATAGGTCAGGGCCTTCATCTCCCACCAATGAGGAGAGAAACTCATGCCAGTGGGCTTTGAGACAAGAATTACACTTACAATAAACCAAACTCTTTCATGTAAATTCCACTCATTAGTCCTAACTCTGTTCTTTGGAGCTAAGCAGAATAGGTGTAATCTCTCTGTATTACAATGGCCCTGCAACTTCATTTGACTGAGTATATCAAGGAAGGGGTCTTGAAGAAGGTGACACTGCTACCAGACCTACACTCTCACTCTCACATGAGGTGCTATGGGACAAACATGATGGTTACTTCCATTAATTAAAGAACCAAATGAAGTTCAGAAGAAACTATAAGGGAAAATATTTTCCAATCATCCCCAGTGTAGAGCTTGAAGAAATAAATATGTGTGCATGCATGCATGTATCTATCTATCTACACATATATATGCATATATACATATATACACACATTTGTATATGTGTATACATATACATAAGCACATATGTATATGAAGATAGAGGCATATGTATACATATATCTGTGCACATTCATATACACAAATACATACACATATGTATATAAGTATATGCATATATAGGAGTGTATGTATACATGCAATATACATAATATACATATATAGTATATATGCATGTGTATGTATATATAAATATACATACACATGTGTGAATTCTGTATTTTTGTTCTGATTTCTGTATTTGATCCACTTTAGATTCAAATATGCACAGTAGTGATATTACTGTGTCAGTGGGCATATTTCAATTTAATGATTTTCCTAGAGTAGTTCCACATTGTTTTCCAGAACAGTTGGACCAATTCACCACTCCACCAGCTGTACATCAGTGTTCCCATCTTTCAATAGCCCATCCAACGTGTACCAGTTTCAGCATCAGTCGTTTTTTTTTCCAATTTGTAAAGTGAAACCTGAATTGTTTTATTTGCACTTCTTTTATTTATTTGTTTTTTTAGTTATTCACAGCATTCTTTTATTTGGTTTTTGATAATGAATTCTCTTTTGAAAATTGACTATTTGTGTCCTTTGGTTACTTATCTATTTAGGAAGTAATTCTCGGTCTCATGTATTTACCTAAATCCCCCAACATATTTTGGATATCTGCTCTTATCACAATTGAAGCAAAGATTTCCCCCAATCAACACTATCTCTTATTACAGCTTTATGGTATTTTTCTCCATTAGATGGCTTTTGAATTTGTGTAATCAAATCTTTCTTTTTAATTTTTTATAATCATTGCCTTTACCCTTAGTTTAAGAATTTTCCCTCTATTCATGTACCCATATATCCTCATGTTTCCATAGACATATTAGAATATGAAGTTCAGTGGTGCAGTGGATAGAGAGCCAGACCAGGAGTTAGAAAAACCCGAGTTCAAATCCAACCTCAGACAGTTACTGGTTATGTGACCTTGGACAAGTCACTTAACCTCTGTCTACCTCCATTTCCATAACTTTACAATCAGGATAATAATATCCCATGATTCCTGTAAGGATCAAATAAGATAATATGTGTAAAGTACATAGCACATTGCCTGACAAACAGAAGGTGCTATTTAAATAATGGTTATTATTTATTACTGTTTCCCTCTAATTTTTAAAAACGATGTAACATTCAGCACCATAGCCACTTACCCATGTGGACTTCATTTCAGTTCATGATATCAGATGATTGCCAAAGCTTATTTTCTGCCAAGTTTCTCTCTAGTTTTTTCAGTTTTTATTGACTCTGATCCTATGAATTGTGTGCTAGCTCTAATAATTTGTGTCTTTGAGTATATTCTTTGATTGCTTTGGGGTCTTGATTATCTAGTCTGTTCCTATTATCAACTTCTCTATTTTTTAACCAGTGCCAAATTGTTGTGATGATTACTGCTTTAAAACATAATTTGAGACCTGATAATGCTAAATTCTTTTTATTCCTATTTTTCTCCTTGAGATCCTTATTCATTTATTCCTACAGATAAGTGTTATTTTTCTATTTTATCTTGTTCTATAAAGTAAATTTGAGTGATATGTCGCTTTGTGTATTAAATTAGGTATTATTGTAATTTTTATTATACTGGCCTCTTTTAAAAATTTAAGAATTAGGGAGAGGAAAGAGAAGGAGTAAGTAGGCTCAGTAGGGTTTGGGAAAGTGTAATTCTCAGAAGGAATCATTTGTTTGACAAGTAGAGAGGTAGCTTCTACTACCATCTCTGCCTTTACTATATGGCACTAATAATAATAATAACAGCAGCTAATAATTAACATTTATATAGCGCTTTAAGGTTTACAAAGAGCTTTACATATATTATCTCATTTTATCCTCACAACAACCCCAGGAAGTGAGTTCTATTATTTTCCTTATTTTACATATATATGAGGAAACTCAGAGAGATTAAGTGGTCACACAGCTATGTGTCTGAGGCCCACTATGAACTCAGATCTTTCTTACTCCACATCCAGTGCCAACGTAGCTAGGTAAATCTCTACATTCCTCTGGCCCTATCTATTACTGTCATCTGGTCACAGATCTAGAAGTAGAAGGGACCTTAGAGTTCTTTATATCCAACCTTTCTCTCCTTCCATCTTATAGATTAGGCAACTGAGACTCAGGATGGATGGTGAAGTGTCCAGTGTCACAAAGGCAGTGACAGAGCTGGGGACCGAAAGCAGGTTCTTTGACTCCACATCCTGATCAGGGTCCAGAATGAGGAGGCTTTGAATGCCAGGCTAAGCGCTTTGGACTTTATCCTATAGGCAGTAGGAAATGTAGTGATGGTTTATGTAATTATTTTGGTGTATGGGCATGAGAGGAAGTGGAATGTGTTCAAATCAACATATTAGGAACATTAACCTAGCAATGGTGTGGAGGCCCTCTCTGTTGTTAGTGCCCTTTAGAGCATTAGACTTCATAAGCTTTCTGACAAGAAAATATTCGTGTCTTAGCAAGCTGGGTAGATGGTGCAGGAGGTCCTAAGAGCCTTTAGGTTTCTGTTTGAGTTCAGGTTCTATATTTCCTCTCATTTTGGGGAGAAATAAAGGGATGGGCAACGGCTCTAGGTGTTCCAGTCTCAGTCATAATTGACATTGCAGTTGCACCCACTTAGAGGTAAGCTTACTAGAATCAATGCCTTATTGATTTACACTACATTTATTTTCTCCTTACTTGTAGAAAATGCAATTATCACTTAATTATAAAATTTCTATTTTAAAATCAAGCATCTGACTATATCAGTATGTTGCAGAAAAATCAAGAGATGATCATTCCCCCAAGTGCAGAAATGACAGGGCTCCCTCAGACACAGTGGGTGGCCAGCACCAAAGCCAGCCCTACCCTGAGAACGAACTTAATTAGACCCTAGTCTTAGAACTTTGTACATTCTATTCAACTTTTAGCAGAAGACTCATTGGCCATACTAAATTTGAGTAGAGGGAGCAGAACCTATGAGTTTGGAGGGTTTATGCCCTCGCTGCAGATCACTAGGGGGCTAGCACACACAGCTCTGAAGAAAGCGTGGGAAGCACAGAGCCAGGGAACTAGGCTGGCTTCTGTTGCTCCAACTTTCTGAGTGATCAACAGACAAGTCATTTCCATCTCCTTAGTGTCAGTTTCACTGTCTCTAAAATGGGGCCAATGCCCTAAAGTCCTATTTTGAACATTTTAGCATTCTATGACTGTAACCTCTGACCCCTCTGCTCCCATGTAGGTCTGAGGGGACCACAATGTCAATGTCATCAAGCATGGGAAACAGAGCAGAGAAAGAGGTAGTGAAGAGAATTACAGAATCACAGAACTTTAGAGTTAGAATGAACCTCTGCAGCCACATAATCAAATCTACAGCTGAATGGGATTTCTCAATTCACTCCCTAATCCAATTATACACAGCTCTTTTCTTTAAGAGGTTTATTGATGCCTTTTGTTTGATATACTACAATTATTTTCCAATATCCATACCTCCATTGTAATGATAATTCCTCCGGGGGAAGAGGGAAGAAGGAAGAAGGAATAACCAGGACCCACATAGAGAGCTGGGATTTGGAATATTCACTCATCTCTTGGGATAAAGGAATGTTGTGTGGCTCTAGGACGGGGTCCAAGAGTTCAGGAAAAGAAAGGAAAAATTATGAAAGGGGAGGAGAGAGTAAGGCTAGCATTAGGGCACCTGATGGTAGCAGCAGGGTCAACAGCTGAGAATTGTTTTGGAACAGCAGCATCCTTACTCCCCAGCGCCTCAGAGAAAGGTTAAAACTGAAGGGTCATACATAATTCAGCCCTGATCATTTGCGTACAGAGAAAGAAGGGATAAATAGAAGTATGTACAGATTAATTTTACATATACATATATATGTGTGTGTATATATATATCTAATGTGTGTATATATGTGTATATGTGTATATATATATATACACATACACACACACACACACACACACACACACACACACACACACACACATATATATATATATATTTGTATCTAATGGAAGCCATATCTACAGTGGGGGGAAGAAGAGGAAAGAAAAAAAAGATACATATATGATAACTTTGTTGTATATTTGGAGGAAATAGCAAGTTGTACTTGGTAGATTTGTAGTTTCATATATAATCATCTTTTTTATTGTACTGTTATACAAATGCTTGTTTTGTTATATGAATTAAAAATAAAATAGATTATATTAAAAGACTAAAGGGTCAAACAGTAGGATATAAGACTACTTTTTATTGGGGCCAAACTGATGGGAAAAAACATCAGATTATTATGGAAAATATGGAGGAACTGACATTCTTCTCTCTTGCCGCCCCCATTTTAGCTGGGTACTAGTGGCATCTTGATCTGAGATCATTCATTCATTCACTTTTCTGTGGTATGCTAAGAAAATTGATTTCCTTGTGTCCATGGCAGCAATGTATGCAGAACAGCTTCAGGAGTAGAACAGAAGATAGTGAGAGATGATATTTGTAAAGTTCTTAGCATAATGCCTGCCATATAGTAAGTACAATATTTTGTTGTTGTTCAGTCAATTTTCCAGTCATGTCCAACACTCCATGACCCCATTTGGGGTTTTCTTGGCAAAAATATTGCAGTGATTTGCCATTTCCTTCTCCAGCTCATTTTACAGATGAAGAAACTGAGGTAAGCAGGGTTAAGTGACTTGTCCAGGGTCACACAGCTAGTAAGTGTCTGTAGCCAGATTTGAATTCAGGACTTCCTGACTCTAGGTCTGATCCTTTATCCACTGTGCCACTTAGCTGTCTGCAGGTGTGATATAAATGTTTGCTATTGCTGTTGTTATTAAATTTCCCTAGACCATGATTATAATCTTAATCCCCAGATTATGATTAAACTCTCTGTTTCCCCCTCTCTCTCCCTCTCTCCTTCTCCTCTCTCTCTCTCTCTCTCTCTCTCTCTCTCTCTCTCTCTCTCTCTCCCCCTCACAGTTCCCCAGAATGGCAGAGAGTCCAAGAATCAGAGAGGACCAGGCTTTATAAGAAGAAAGAAGATGGAGAGTTTTGGTATTTTTCTTTTATTCAAGTACTTTTTGAAAATTTAGCTTAAGTTGAAACCCTCTTCCTCTATCCCTGAGCATAGGTAAAGGGTCAATGATGAGCTTTGCTAGTTGTGTATTTTGTGCCAGCCCCTGTGGGGCCTGGAAGCAACATGTACTGTCAAGTTTCAATATCTCTCAAGGCAGTTCAGAAGCAGGCTAACAGCCAAATTGGGCACATGCCCAGTGTCCACAGTTAGCTTGGCAATCTATTTATGACATTCAAAAACAATCAATTAAAATTGGGCTGCATGAAAGATACTGTTCTGGACACTGAGGAATCAGTGTTGAAAAATAACATATTCCCAGACCACAATCTTAATGTGTGCTTTGCAATTATAAAATTTAATATATAATAAAGTTTCATATGTAATAATCTTTTTATCATACTCTGTCATGGAAGCGCTTATTTTATTCCATAATTTAAAAATAAAATAAATTAAAAAAAATAAATTATAAAATTTAAAAATTATCATAACAAAAACTCATATAGTATCTGTGGAATTCAGGACCCCAATAGCCTAAGGCAACTATAGAAAAATTAATATTTCCTTGCCAAATAGGATGAAGAAAATTGATAGACATCAAAGTACATGATAAATGGGTCAAAAACTTACAGAATTACTTTTGAAATAAGCAGACATCACTTCATCAAGCAATAGTAAAGGTAGATGAATGTTCTACAACATTAGATTTGTCAAATATAACCAAAAATAGTTTTACCTCCATTTGGGTGTAGGGGACTGCTAAGATGCTAAAGAAGAATCAAAAGGCCCTCCATGGGCAGCATCCACATGAATTCAGCTAATAAGGAGCTGACAAATTAAATTGAAACAAATAGCTGAGCCAACAAAGAGTCATAAAGGGAGGTTCTTTGGGGGAGGGGATATTAGCAAAAATAAAAGAATCCAAATAGTAGTAATTTAGAGCTGAAAAGGACATAATTCAACTCCCTCATTTTGCCAATATGGAAACCTTAAAGTATTATACAAATGCTAGCAATTGCCAGTCTACAGATGAAGAAACTGAGGCAAACAGAGGTTAAATGACTTACCCAGGGTCACACTGTCGGTAAGTATCTCAGGAGGGATTTCAGTCCTGGTCTTCCTACTATCCTGCATTAATAACATTTTAAAAAAAAGTAACATTGTATCTTGCACAGTTCTACTTGTGAAAAAAGTTTTCCTTTTTACTTCCTCCCTGGAATACAAGTCCTTCCTGGAATTACACAGAACAAATCCTGCTTTCACTTGCCAGCCCTCTAATATTCAGAGATTTCTATCTTTACTCGAAGACTTCATCAGGATTAAATATTCTTTTTTCCTCCAACTTTTCCTCCCATCATCACATGATTTCAAGAGCTTCTCAGGGAGCTGGCTGACTTCCTCCCTGACACACTCCAATTTATGAATGTCCCTAGACAATTTGATTTTCAGTACTTAACAAATGATGACAGTCATCAGCAGTTGTCTGTCCTGCTGAGTCTCCTGATGGCCCCCAGGGGTTCAACTGCTCACACTGAGCCATAACACGTAGAAGTACACCTCTTTCTGGTGTACCAGAACCAAGAAGACTGCTTCCCTCTGATTACATTCCACTGGGGGATTTGTTGGGGGGGGCAGCAATAATAACAAGAGCTGATGTTTATATAGCTTTTCAAGGTCTGCAGAGATAGCTCGTTTAATCTTCACAACAACATTGTAAGACAGGGGCTATTATCATACCTGTTTGCAGATTAGGAACCTGAATATGAGAGAAGTTAATTGCCTAACTTGTGTTCACAATAAATCTGTGGGGTCAGTGCTAATTATTAAGCCCATTTTACAGAGCAGAAAACTGGGTTAAGTGAGAGAAGTTAAGTACCTCACTCAAGGTTCACAAGGTAAATAAGTGTCCACCCCAGGATTTGAATGTCTGCTCTTTCTGATTCCAAGTCCATTATTCAACGGTTTCTGTATTTCAAGCCACCAGGTACATACTCACACCTAGGAGACAAAGTCAGCCTAAGAGAATAGTAGATTACTTACAGTGGCTATGGAAAATATCTGCATTCCATTTCCAGACCCCTAGAGTGATTTTATTGGTCACACAAGGATAGCTAAGCCACGAACATCCTGACCGTTGCCAAACCAGGTCTCTTTAGCGGGGGACTCTTTCAGGGACTCTTCCCAGCTTTATGGTCATTTCCAGTACAGATACTCTGGGCTCCATTGTTATTTTCAAGTGGAAAATTACTTACCCGAGCAGACACAGCCAGTATATCAGATATCAGTCATATGCTTATTTTACCACACACATTTGTTTTTCACAGGATGTCCCTTCAAGATTTCCAGAAGTTATTTACCAGCATGTTTATTTGTTATCAATATCCAATGGTAATGAACGATAGAGAATTGGACAATGGAACATGGTTCCAAATTCCATATGAAGTCAAAAAGATCCAAGGAAATATTGTGCAAGATAGTAGCTCTGGTAAGTATTTGACTAGACTGAGAGTAGGGAGGGTTAGAGGCTATCTGCAAATTGACTATTTATTGACTTCAAGAAGAATGACTAGAAATTAAATAAAAAGATCTGTGCTGGCATGAAAAGTTGTACAATAGCTACTATGAACAAAAAAAGATGGTGGTTATATATACATAAGTTTTATTCAGATATGGTCTGGTTGGATGATGCTCTGTCAAAACATGTTTCCCCCTTTACTTTGGCATCTGGATCCTCCAAATTTTAGCTAATAATTATAATAACCAGTATGTAGATATTGCCTGCTATGTGCCAGGCACTATACTAAGCTCTTTATAAATATTTTCATCACAACAACACTGGAAGGTAGATGCTATTATCCCCATTTTACCATCAAGGAAACTGAGGCAAACAGGTTAAATGACTTGTCTATGCTCACATAGCTAGTGAATATCTGAGGCCACATTTGAACTCAAGTCTCCTTGACTTCAAGCCTAGTGCTCCATCCACTATGCCACCTAGTTCTAGGAATCCTGTCATCTGAAAATCCAAGGACCAACTATCATAATATGGCAGAATATGACAGTCATATAGTTTACTGGAACCTGACTGGTGAACTAGAATGCCAACCAATTACACAAGAGAACAAAAGTTACACCCATCTCAATATGGAACGGCCATAGAAGGCAACATGAGGGAAAGCTCTCCTGAGTATATTCTGTCCCGGTATTGCCTTGGTACCTCATTCTTAGGGTCCGAATAGTAACACAGACTTCCAGATTCCTATTACAGATGACAGATTTACAGGCAGAAGGCATCTCTGAGGCCATCTAACCCAACCCCTTCTTTTTGCAGGTTAGGAAATCAAGACCAAGAGAGGTTTGTGATTTGCCCAGGGACACACCGGTGGCAAGGGACAGGGCTAGAATTTGGATCAAGATCTTCTGATCCCAAATCCATCAATGTTTATGTTGTATAATGTTGCCTTTCCAGTTAGTATATCTCTTTTCTGCTGAAAATACATCTTTATCTTATTCCCACTATTCTCGGCATTTACATTAGTATTCACTGAATTTATGCCCATTTCAATTTTTTGGTGAATACTTTTGAGTAAAATGTTAATGCCAGCCACAAGTACAACACCTATTTCCCATTGTCTCTATCAGGGTAGCTTGCTGTTTCAGGTTCATTACTCACCAGATTCTGAATGTTTCCTGCCTATATGCCTACACACACACACACACGCGTGCGTGCAAACATACATGAACATAGTAGACAGAGTGATTAATCTAAAGCAGTATATACTCCTGCTGCAATGAGCTCATTGGTCCAGTGAGCAGGAGTTGGGGTAGTAAGGTCAAGGACTGACTATGTACTGTTCTCTTTTGTCTAGATGCCCTCGGGAATACGCTTCAGTACTTTTTCTCTGTGACAGAGCCCATGGAAAGTATTAACGTGGTAGTCTCCATCAACATCCAGCCTGACCAGAGTAGAAAGATGATGCTACTTTTTAAAGTATACAAGGTATAGATGGGGTTATATTTTTGGCTCATATTTTCCAAGCATTTCACTGTCCCGTTGAGTAGTCACGAAAACAAATGTAACTTCGCAGGCCAAATCCTAGGCCTCTCATTTTCCTTTCTGAACATTTTCTGAATTCCTGAACAAATAATTATAGAATTATAGAATGTTAGAGCTGGGAGAGACATTAGAGATGATATAGAATGAAATGGAAAAGCATTCACTGTGGATGATATACCTAACATTGTGCTAAGCACTGGGGATACAAATAGGAAATAGAGACAGTCCTTGCTTTCAAAAAGCTCAAATTCTAATGGGAGAGATGAATCGTAGAGGAGAACTTATGTTTAGTTCATGGCAGATGGAAAGACCAGATAGTAATTAGGTTCTGGTCCTAATGAGGTTCTCTGCGTACTGGATAGCAGACACCCCAAAGAAAACACAGAAGACCCAGAGAATTGAATAAGTCCATAAATAGATGCCATGTGGGCAATCTCCCTCCAGAAAGTGCACTGCTCAGGAATTCTGCTTCTTTCTCCAGGAGGTCATATCCCTTACACCCTTGTTTTCACAAATAAGAAAACCAAAAAATGGTTATCATTTCATCCTTGAGTCTTCTTTCTTCCAAGGTAAATATCCCTAGTCCAAAGGATTTGGATTGTAATTGTAAAGCTAGTAGGAGTCACCTAGTCCATCCTCCACTCCTCTCATTTTACAGATGTGAATACTGAGCCCCAGAGAAGAACAATGACTTATCTAAGAGAATCATGGTCCCAAGTTCCCTTATCACTCTCACCATACCTCACTTTTCAGTTAATGAATGTCCATCCTAAACTGTAGTGTCCAGAACTGAACACAATACTCTTAATGTGTTCTGACCAAGGAAGAGTACAACAGAAACAAGGGTCTTCCTCATTGATGACATGATGCCTCTCAATGCCATAAAAGATTACCTCAGCTTTTTTTTCCCACCTTGTCATATTGTTGACATACATTGAACCTGTAATCTGCTTGAATACCCATTTCCTTTTTACGTGGTTAGCCATGACTCTCCATGTTGTGCATGTGAAGGTGACTTTTCAAATCCAATTAAGAGCCACGTTACATAAATCCACCTATCTTACCCAGTTTTTCCCTCCAGGATACAAAAAAGGTCCCAGCTTCTCTGGTCATCTAAATATCTCAGTATGCTATTCATGTCTTCACTCTGTCCCTCAAAGTAGCCTTGTGTTTGAACACATGTGTGGCACAGTGCCAGAATCAAGAAGACTCATATTCATGAGGTTAAATGCAGCCTCAGACACTTACTTGCTGTGTGACCCTGGACAAGTCACTTAACCCTGGACAAATCACTTAACCCTGTTTGAATGAGTTTCCTCATCTATAAAATAAGCTAGAGAAGGAAATGGCAAGCTACTCCAGTATATTTGCAAAAAAACAAAACCAAAAAAAAAACCATCCCAAATGGGGTCATGGAGAGTAAGACATGACTGAAATGACTCAACAACAACAGAAGTTCAACATCTTACCCATATTTCATGCATTTGTATTTTCAACACCTAAGGCTATAGGTTTTATTACTAATTCTCTTCTTAGCTATTACCTTCTATAAATTCACAGGAGTATAGATTTCACTGTGAGCTCTTGTGGACAGGGACCGTCTTTTGCCTCTTTTAGTATCCCCAGTACTAAGCATAGTGCCTGGCAAATTTTAAGTGCTTAAAAATTTTTATTGATTGATTGACTGATATATAGATAGAACCTCCAAAGTCATCTTGTCCAATTCCTACTTTTAATGCATTGATCTTTTCTACTAGTATTCTTTCTGCATTATGCCTTTTACTCCTCTCTAGCTTGACATACATATTTGAGGAAAAATTTCTCCCTCCTTCTTCCTATTCAGTTTGTAGCCCTCTTGATCTGGCTCCAGACAAATATATTTTGCCAATCTAAGATAACTCAGCTTTCATACTTTCTTTACTCTTGAATCTCACCACCATTTGGCTATATTTCTGTCCTTGCCATTTGCTATAGTATATCTTCAAGTCTTAGGTGTTGTTATCATCCCCACTTTACATCGAGGAAACTGAAGCAGTCAGTAGCTGAGTGACTTGCCCAGGGCCACACAGCTAGTAAGTGGCTGGATTTCAACTCATCTTCATGATTTCATGCCCAGACCTCTATCCACTCCACTACCCAGCTGCCTAGGTGATAGCTTGAGAGGATGATAAGATCAAGTGAATGTTTGGGGATTTTTTTAAAGGATGAGGGACTTTTGAGTATGTTTATAGACAGTAGAGAAATGGAGAGGGGTTATAGATTAGACAGAGATTAAGGATACCTGAGAGGGCAAACTTGTGGAGGAGCCAATAGTAAATGGGATCAAGAACCCAGGAGTAAGGCTGGTATTGGGGAAAAGGTTGACCTCTTCGTCAGAGACTAGAAAAAAGGAGAGAATAGGGAAAAGGTTCAAGGCATTTTGAGGTAGAGAAAAAAAGACGGAAAGAAGTTCATACCAGATAGCCTCTATTTTCTAAGTAAAGTATGAGACAAGGTCCTATACTGAGAAGGAGGATGGGTATTAAAGACTTGAGGAGAAAAGGGAAGGTTTGGACAAGTACCAAATGGACAAGTACACAAAGAATAGAGTCGATGACTCCCATCTCATGCACACCATGTGAGTAATTAAGCAGCCTGAATGCTTTCTGAGTGGCTCTGGTCAAAGGAAGGGGTGAAGGGACAAGGCGCTTCCAGTAATAACGGGTCTTCCTACTGACTCACTGGCTTTCCCAGACCAGCTCTGGGAATGCAGAGAGGAATTGGGAAGAGAGAAGGGGGAAGAAAGGGAGGAAGGGTATTCCCAGTGATGGTGCATGACTGAGTCACAGGGACAAGTGGTAGGATATGAGATCGTTGTTGAAGAAATGAATTTCAGTTATCTATCAGAGAGCTAGAACAGTTGTACAGTTATGTAGAATGGCAAGGCCAAAGGTTATAATTATCCATGTGTGTGACTGAGGTGGAATGAAGATACAAGTCATGGGAACTGAAATAGCTGATGAACTGGGCAGCCAGGGTGTTTTAGAGGACATACAAAGTCACTAAACATAAGGATGCAGGTTAGAGCAGAGAGTGAGACTGTAAATAAGGTGCTGAATTCCTTGAGAATAGGAGGGAGAATGGCCCACCCATGTATATATGTACACACTCAAAGAGCTTAGGAAAGCATGAACACCACACAGGTAATCAGAAGCCCTGATTTCAAATCCTGGCCTCGGCTACTTATTTCCCAATGTGACCATGGTCAAGTCAAATGACTTAGGTTAACCAAGTGCTTGAAAAATGTATTTAAATTTTAGGGAATGCTGTTTCTTAAGATTTGTAATAGGCTTTGGAGGGTGAGGAGGAACTAGTTCACAGTTTTTCATAAAAAATGAGGAGGTTAGATGAGATTATCTGTAAGGTCCTTTCCAGCTCCATGTTGTATAATCCTATAACCTTCTGCCATTTCAGTGCTCAAAACAAAGGGTCTATATGATTGACTGGTTGGGAAGTCGGGAAAAAAATGAAAGAACCTAGGGACTCTGATCTCTTTGTGAATGGTACAAAAGAAAAAAAAGAACCTACACTGAAACTAAAACCTGCCTTTTTCCTTCTCTCCTTTAGGTTGAACACCAGGTATGACCTCTCAGTTTTTCTGTGTGGACAGAGTTAGATCTACTGTGTGGTATGGGATCACCAATCTTATGTTTGGTCTGGTAGCTTGGCTTAGCTTTCTCTGTTAGTTACTGACTAGTTACATATTCTATCTCTTCTCACATTGGTGTCTACAAAGCAGAGGTTCTTAACTTGTCCATGAACTTATTTTAGAAATATTTTAATAACTTTATTTTAATATTTCCTTTTTAAGTCTATAAATTTTATTTTATGCATTAAAAAAACATTTTTTCCTCAGAAGAGGTCCATAGACTTCACCAGACTGTCAAAGTGGTTCATGACTCCCAAAAGGCTAATAATTCCTTCCATAACACATCTCATCCTATATCAGAATTAACAAGTCCTACCTCAGGTTGCCCTGGCTTGGATATGGCTGAACCAGTTGTTCTGGAGAACTTTCAATGGCTTGTCCCCACCTACATCTTTGATCTTTCCAGTTAATTTCAACAATCAGAATTGGAATCTTGGACTATTAATAGAAGGGGGTGTGAGTTCCCCTGAGCATAAGTTGGCTTCTAAATGTTGTTGTCCTGTTTTGGTGGGGGATAGAGGAGGCTACAATTGATACAGCAAATTGATTTTGTTTTTAGGTTTTGTGTGATCTCAAATCACTGGTGGGAAGCAAATAGGAGGTCATGAAATGTAGATTGGTGTGTGTTAAGACCAGTGTAAACAGTAGGCTTATTTTAGATCCTTTGTCTGATGACTTCATTAAGTCCAATTAGTGTAGAAGAAGCATATTCCTTTGCCATTCCTTCTCCTACCAGTCAAGATTCATCATGATTTAGTTAGTAGTAGTCATCATTATTAAATATATAATACTTTATTGATTTAATAACCATTCAATATTATTATTAATAATGATGGCAACAACAATAATAACAAATGGCTTGTATTTATAAAGCACTTTCTCTTCAAGAAGCCTCTGAGTTAGGAAGTATAAGTATTATTAGTCCTGAACTTTAGGTGAAGAAACTGAGTCACAAGCAGATGAAGTGACATGGCCATAGGTAGATGACAAACACAATAGGTGGGGGAATCTCTATACCCATGCTTAGTCCAAACCTAATTGACTCTATTCTAGTGCCAGCATATTTGCTTTTCTATGGACCACTATGGATCACTACGGTTCGTTGTGCTGGTCCAAGCCCAGGGAATGTTGTGATATCTATAGCCTTTGACTCACCTCCTGATATTCTTAGAGGGAGCTTGTTGGCACCATGGAGAAAGCACTGGACTTGGAGTCTGGAAGACCAAATCAAATCCAGCTTCAGACACTTATCAGCTGTGTGACCCTATGCAAACCACTTAACCTCTGTCTGCCTCAGTCTCATCTGTAAAATGGGGATAATAATAGTACCTACTTCCCAGTGTTGTTGTGAGGATAAAATGAAATATTTATAAAAAGCTCTTTGTAAACCTCAAAGTGCTGCATGAATGCTAGTGCTGCATAAATGCATAAATGTTAAGTGACTCACCCAAGGCCGTACAGATAGTAAGTGGTGGAGATACATTTGGACCCAGGTCCTCTGACTTAGAGCCAATGCTTTGTCCACTATTACCAGGCCAGATTTTAGATCTTGAGAACACCTGAACTCAGACCAACCCCTTTATTGTGAAGAAGAATGGACAGAACACAAGGCTTAGAGTTAGGAGCCAGGGATTGAATACTCATTCTGGCATTCTGACTGGTTCTGATGTTTATTAGCTATAGAATGGTGGAAAAGTCACTTAGTTCTCTTAGCCTCAGTTTCTTTACCTGGAAAATAGGGTATAATAGAACTTGCACTATCTCACAAAGGTGTTGTGAGGAAGATGTTTTGCAAACTTGAAAGCCTTATATCTATGTGTTATGGTTATATGTTATTAGGTCATGTAGAATGATAACCAGGGAGGGCTAAAATTTATAATTCACTCAGGATCACAGAGCTAGCTCTGTGAAGAACGTGCAGCTGGGTGGCTAAGTAGATAGCATGCTGGGCCTGGAGTCAGGGAGACTCATTTCATGAGTTCAAATCTGGCCACAGACACTTACTAGCTGTGTGAGCCTAAGTTCCCTGTTTGCCTCAGTTCCTTATCTGTAAAATGAGCCGGAGAAGGAAATGGCAAACCATTCCAAGATCTTTACCAAGAAAACCCCAAAATGGGGTAATGAGGAGTCAGACACAACTGAACAATACATAACAAGACCAAATGATTCCAGGTCCACTGTCTGGAACTTTTGTTTCTAAAAAGGGTGTGTGTGTGTGTGTGTGTGTGTGTGTGTGTGTGTTAAAGGAACTAAGGTTGCATGATCACAACCCTTTTTTCCTTAGTTTGCACACCTACCTTCAAACTCACACCCCATGAGGGGGGAAAAAAAATAATCTGTATTTTTCCTTTTGCAAACACAATGTTGCCGTCTAGTGGACAATATACACCTATGCGTTCCTAGGATTACAAGAAAATAGATTTAGAGCTTGGAAGGAACTTGAAAGGTCATCTCTCATTTTACAGATGAGAAGTTTGAGGCCTAGAGAGTACAAATAGCTTGCCCAAGGTCATACAGGGAGTAAGTGGTAGAGGTGTTCTTACCTCCAGCATTTTCCCCAACGTACCTAATTAGAGTCTGTTGCTATGTCCACAGGTACACTTGAAATACAAGTATAGGCAGCATGAAGTCTGCTGGTGGCCTGCACATCAAACTTAATCCCAGGACTTCCAAATACTGCATTGAATGAGGCTGCTGTTTGCCATTTCTCATTAAAGAATTCCAGGGAGTTTCCTTTATACTCTGACAGTCAAGGGTCACTGTACTAGGAGGACCTTGTGCATAGGGTAAAGCTAAGTCTGACTTGTCTATCAGTCAAAAGCTCTGTGTGACTTTTGCTCCTTCTTGCCTTGGGGTTGCCCTCCTCCTCTCATAAGGTCCCTTGGTTCCACAAGATTAGGCCAGTATAAGTGGAAGTTCTGATTGGCTCTACCAAAATGACAAAGCTTCACATGTAGGTCCAGGGATGTCTCTTGTCCTAAAACTAACTTAACTTGAGAAAATCATATCGTTAGAATGACTGCAGGATGATATATTTTATACCCATAATAACTCTGCAAGACTATTTGTTAGGAGACAGAGGAGTTGTCATCCACTTTGAGAGAGCCCCTGTTTGCAGTGATGAAATTATAATACTTAAAGAACTGAAGTAAGAGGTAGCAAGGTTTTGTGCAAGGATTTTTAACTTTTTGTCGTGGACCCATTTGGTAGTCTGATGAAACCTATGGATTCTTCAGAATAGCAGTCAATAAAAATTTATTAAGCATCTCCTGTGTTCCAGGCACTGTGCTAAATGCCCATGTTTTTATATGTACAAAGTAACAGGAAAAAAAGGAAACCAATTATTTTAAAATAAACATGTAACATTTTTTCGTCCAATGTCCCAGACCTTCTAAAATCCATGCACAGACCCTATTTAAGAACATTTGGCTTACGGGTGCCATGGTAAATATCTATAATCCCTGCTACCAGTGAAACTGAAGCTAGTAGATTGCTTGACCTCGGGAGTTCTGAGCTTCAGTGGGCTCAGGCAAGTAGTTTCCATACTGTCTAACATCAGTATGGTGAACTCCCCATAGAGAGAACCATCAGGCTGGACAAAGCAGCCCAGGTCAGTAACAGAGCAAGTCCTGTACTGATCAGTAGTATGATTGGTTCCGTGAGCGGCCACTGTACTGCCAACCTAGGTAAAATATGGAGACTCTACAAATAAACAAATGAACAAAAGACCCTGGTTTGTTTAGTAGAGATTGTGATTATAGAACTGGAAAACACATTAGAGTCCAATCAGTCCCTCCATCCCCATCATTTTACAGATGAGGAAATAGAGGGTTAGAAAAGCTAATTAACTTGCATGTGTTCAACATAAGTAATATAAATCAGAGATTAGATTTCAACCCAGGTCTTCTGATTCTAGAACCAGCATACCATAAGCCAGACTGGGAGAAACTGAGTTCATGTCCCATCTCTGATACATGCTGGATTTGGGAAAGGTCATTTAACTTCTCACTGGCCTGGGCAACTTTCTAAGAATAGGTTGTAGATCCATTGTTGATCTGCAATAGTAGAGGGACTTTCCTCAGCAGAGAGTTCATCACAGTGATGAAATCACAAGACAGAAACAAAAATAATTATTATAATTAAAAGGAGGGCCCAACCCAACCTTGTGAAGACTGGTGTTGACTGAATGCTTGAAACCCTAGGATGAGGTCTACCATAAAACTCATTAAATGTACTCTCCTTCCCAAAAGCTGACATTTTTTTTCTGTTGTCTTATTCATCATTAAAGCAGTTGACTGACATAGAAGTAGGCCAGGTTTCATATTCTCCACCCACATTTTACAGATTTAAGTGAGCAAATGGAAATGGGTTGAAGTTCTCCTCAATCTCTATTCCATTCAGCAAACACTTATTAACCAGGTACTATGTTCAAGGCATGTTAAACTCCGGAGTCATAACCACAGATTTTTTACAAAAGGAGTCTGCTTTTGAGCTTCCTTTTTATTGGGGTAAGTACACTATTTATACAGAGGAGTAAATACAATATAATTTGAAGAGGGAGAGAAAAACTAACCTGAGCTGAGCCTTGAAGGAAGCTAAGGATTCTAAGAGGTAGAAATGAGGAGAAAGTATGTTCTAGGTATGGGAGGCACCCTATGCAAAGACACAGGTCTGGGACATGAAATGTTGAATATCGGAATAGAATTCTGAATTGAGAGAAGAGTTGATGCTAGTGTAAGGAGATGTCCATTCTAGCTATCACTGGGGAAAAGGGAGAGAGAGAGAGAGAGAGAAAGAGAGAGAGAGAGAGAGAGAGAGAGAGAACACATAAGCCATTCCCAGAAGGGAAAATATTCCAAGGTAGGATGTTTCCCACAATGGGAAAAATTTCTTAATGGAAATTTAGAATGAACCTTCCTCTAGGGAAAGAGACAGAAAAAGGCAGAGATACAGACATAGAGAGAGTCAGAAAGACAAAGAGAGAAGAAGACAGACATAAGAAGAGAGATAAAAACAGAGAAAGAGATAAGGGACTGAGACAGAGAGAAACAATATTAACCTTCACTTCATTTAGGTAACACTGGGAGAAGTCAATGCTCTTTAAGGCAGAACAATTTTCATTATTAACTTTGCCAGAAGTGGCCAAGAAAGTAATATAACTTGGCTAGAAAACAGACGAGAAATAGCTGATGTAACCAGAGCACCTTTGATTGAATACATACATGGTGCCCTTCAATGGGCCCTCAATGAATTAGAGGGAAATTCAATGTTGCAGAACTAAGAACTAAGTCCAGCAGCCAGGCCCTGTCACGCCTGACCACTGAACAGTGTCTCTCTTCTTTCTCACTGTTTTCTCCCAAAGGCAGAACTCATAAATAACTATGTCACGCAGTGTAACCATTTTAAATGGAATCTTGATACCCGGTCTGTCTTGGAGGGAAATTTGTTTAGTAAAGGGTTTTTACTTTGTAATATGTGTGTGTCATCCCAATAATAGCTGATGTATTATATTTATTGTTTTATCTCTTGGAGAATATTGAAATAAAAGCAGAATCATCAGGACCCCATTCATTCTTTAAGGAAGAGGAATTCTGTCATGGCCCTAGGAGGCTGAAAGAGAGAGGCAGAGGCCTAGATGATGAGAAGTTAAAGCAACCCATGTCAAAGCCTGCCTTCTGAGGGGTTCGCCTGACCTGGATGACAGAGCACTAGTTTCCATAGGCCCCAGGGGAGATAAGACTCAGGTCTTCAATTTCATGAAACTGAGAGTAACAGATACTAAACACTTTCCCTTAAATGAAACAAGAAATTATACCATATCCACTAGGAGTTATGGGAGGAAGTTACAAAGAGGAAATTTTAGGCCTTATGCCAAAACAAAAAAACTTCTGAAAAATTCTGTCTAGTCAAAGACAGAGCACATTGTCCTCTTCTTCCCACTCAGATGTTTTTTAAGCAAAAACTTAATAACTACTTGCCCATATATTAAAAAGGGGATTTTTTAAGGTGTATATTTGACTGGATGGCTGATAAAGACTTTTTCAACTCTGAAATCTGTTTTTATAATAATGTCTGATGCTTAACTAGTACTTTTAATTTTATGAGATGCTTTATGCACAATATCTTATGTGGTCACTACTATGCCCATTTTGCAGATGAGAAAACTGAGGCTCAGAGTGGTAAAGTGATGATCCCACAGCTAGTAAATATCAGAAGTGAGATCTGAACCCAAGTCTTCCATACTGTTAGTTTAAAGCAGGGCTGAGGAATCTGTGGCCTTGAGGCCATGTGTGGCCCTGTAGGTCCTTGGGTGCAGCCTTTTGAATGAGTCCAAGTTTTACAGAACAAATCCTTTTATTAAGGGGATTTGTTCTGTGAAATTTGGATTCAGTCAAAGGGCCTCACGTGAGGACCTAGAGGGCCACTTGTGCTCTTAAGTCTGCAAATTCCCCACCCCTGGTCTAAAGTCTGTCCACAGCATGTAGAAGGGAAATAAGACAAATTTATAAATAATTACAGTCAATGATCTCTCCCTTCTTAAACTTCTCATGAAATTTTTCTACACTACTTACCCCTCTTGCAAACTTCTTTTCTATTGATGGTTCCACCATTCTTCCAGTCTTCCACATGAATAAGCTTGGTATTATCTTCAGCTCTTTTAACTCAACTAACATTTATCAAACACCTATTGAGTGCCAGACACTGTGTAAGGATCTGAGGCTACAAGGCCAAAAATAAAAAATAGTCCCTGCCTGTGAGGACATGGGGGGGGGGGGGGGGGGTGGTCCTTACCATGGGTTGTGGAGCAACACACACACTGATGTTTAAGTACAAAAACATTGGGAGTGGGGCAGTAGTCTTGTGATTTCACTGATGCAGAGAATTTCTGATGATGAAATTTCTTCTACCAACGTATTCCAACTGCTCTGCAACCTATGATCTAATAAAGTTGCCTGAGATATGAGAAGGGTAAGTATCTTCCCCAGGGACACACAGCCTTGAACCAAAGTCTTCCTGACTTTGAGTCCAGTCTATCTATCCATTACAATACATTGTATCTCAAGCACAAAATCAATACAAAGTGAGGCTGGAAGGAGGAGAACGCAAAGGCATCATATAGGAAGTGAGCCTTGAATGACACTGGGGATACTATGGAATACTACTTTGCTATGAGGAATGATGAGTTGACTGAGTTTAAAAAAACATGGAAAGATTTATATGAAATAATGAAGAGTAAAAGGAGCAGAACCAAGAACCTTGTACACAGTAACAGAAATATTGTTCTAAGAACAGCTTTGAATGGCTAAGTCATTTTGAGTATTATAAATACTCAGATCAACTACAAAGGACTCAAGAGGGAAGATGCTATCCACACCCAGAGAAAGAACTGATAAACAGAAGTACGTGTATGTATATGTATGTGTATTTATGTGTGTACACATATTTATGTCTAATGGTAACATTCTCTAGGACAAGGTAGGGAGGGAGACAGAAAAAAAATAAAAAAGAAAACTTAGAAGGAAGCACAGAAAAGCAGGTTAGCTTTGAAAACAATGTATTTATTATATAGTCTTTTTAAAGTAAATAGTGTGAAATGGAAATTCATGGGTTTATATTGAATCATTTTTGTGTGTTGTACTGAGTACATGAAAATGTTCAGGTTTTTTTTGTTTGTATTTAAATTCAAAATGAATGTAATTTTAAAAAAGAAAGAAAAAGAAAGAAAGAATACTCCAAGCATGGGGTGCAGACTGTGGAAAGGGAAAGGTGTGAAGGCAAAACATGTAATTGGAGGGAAAATCACGTATCTATATATAACACATGTATTGGAAACAGCAAGTAGATTATGAAAAATTAGTAGATGGAACAAAGTAAGTCAGTTGAGGAGCAGACATGGTAGGACAAAGAAAGTGGCTGCGGGAAATTCATTTATTGAAACTCCAAAGTCATTTCTTGGCCACATTTTCTTTGAGTTAATTTGTATTATCTTTGGGAAATAGCTGTATAAGCTGGCTTGCTAAATGATTGTTTCAGTGATCGCTGCTTGCCCAGATGTGGTTATGTTGCACTGAAGAAACAAGGGAGCTCCTGGGGATATGCTGAAGCTATCTCCTGAGTAGAGAAAGTGTTTTATTCTCACTCTTGTCCTTTTTGTCTTCAGTTCCATGATCTCCACAACCCATTGAATCCGATGTATTTTGAATTCACAAGTCATATTCGGGGCAAGAATGTTATATCCAGATGGAATCACACAGAAAGCTTCCACCTGGTCCCTGGCACCTATGTGGTGGTTCTCACAGTTGACAGAGAACGGAAGTTCTTCCTTCGAATCTTCCTGAAACATCAAGGTGTTTACAGGTGAAGTTATTCTGATCTCTCATGGGCCAATGGGGGAATGGATTCTAAATGTTCATAGGATCATAGAGTTAGAGTTGGAAGAGACTTCAGAGGTCATAAAACCCAACCCTCTTGTTTACATACTAGGGAACTGAGGCCCAGAGAGGTCAAGTCACTTGTTTGGGGATCACCCAGTTAGTAGGTATCCAAGAGAGAATACCAGGCCTTTCTAACTCCAAATCAAGCTCTCCTTCAACTACACCACACTGCATCTCCTGCAAAGAGCAAAAACATAAATGTGGTAATAACGAAGGCTGAGTGGGGTAAGAATCAAAGACCTAACAATCCATAGGACAACAGGTATAAAGTCGGATGAAACCTCAGAGACTAGCCAATGCCCTCACTTTACAGAAGAAGAAACTGAGGCCCAGAAAGGTCCCTTCCAGCTCTAAACTGATGGTCCTCTCATTCTATTAAGCCCCTGCTATGTGCCAGGCAGGAGCTAAGGACAAAGACTTGCCCAAGTTTGTACCACTAGTAAGTGATAGAGCTGGGATTTGAATTCAGGTCTTCCTTTCTCCGAACTATGCTACTCAACAGACCGAGCAAGTTCCCATGATTCCAGGCCCCTGGGCTAGGGGAATAGACTCTCTCTATCCCATGGAAGGAGCTCTTCTAGGGACTGATGCCATGTCATAGGAAGCCACTAAAGGAAGAGTTTACCAGGCTTCTTTTCCTATCACACTTTCTTATAACTTTCTTTCCTATAACACTTCAGTTAATTCATTTCAAACATATGTTATGGTCAGGAAGACCTGGGTTCAAATCCCATCTAAGCACTTATAAGCTATGTGACCATAGGCAAGTCAGAGGCAGCTATGGGGAATCATGGAGTCAGGAAGACTCGAGTTCAAATCCAGCATCAGACACTTATTAGCTGTGTGAATATGGTCAGGTCATTTAACCTCTATCTTTCTCATCTGTGAAATGGGAAGAAATAATAGTACCTACCTCCCAGGATTGTTGTGAGGCTCAAATGAGATAATATTTGTAAAGCATTTTGCAGACTTAAAACACCTTATAAATGCTAGCTATTATTATTACTTAATCTCTCTTTGCCTCAGTTTCTTCACATGAAAAACAAGGGGATTTGACTTGACCTCTATGATACTTTCCAGCTCTGAATCTATGATCCCATGGTCCTATTAAGCTCTTACTATGTGCCAGGCTCTGTAGTATGCAAGAGCTAATCATACAAAGAAGAAAAAAAAAAAGAAGAAGAGATACTTTTTTCACAAGAACAAACTCCAAAATCTGAAATAGTTTTAGAAAGGGATTTATTAGGTCATTTGGTAAAGATAGAGAGCCAGAAAAAAGGGGAATCTCCCTCCCAAACCTTTGTGAGGTTGCATTTGAAAGAGGTCAGACAAGGGCATAAGAACATTGGCCTGATTGGCCTCATGTAGGTAGCAGGTAGCCTCCAGGAGAAGAACAGTCTGGAGCTGTCTATCAGCAGGTAAGTCCATGATCCCCTAATTTAAGAAACCCAAAACACAAACTTTCGGTGGATCCAGAATAACACCTGAGGGGACCCAAAACAAACACTGAGTGGGATCTGAGCATTCCTTACTACCATCCTTCCGTGAGGGCAAGTATCTTCCGTTTTGTCTCTGAAGCCAGACTGACCTCTACAGTAAGCTTTTGGGGTTAGACCAAGTAAAGCTAGGTTCAAACAATATTAATAAATGATAAATAATAATCCACATGTTCCCTGACCTCAAGGAGGTTGCAGTTCATTTTCTGTTCTGGAAGATTATAGGTAGTCTAAGCAAGCAACTGAGTTAAATGCCCACATGTTCCTGGTTTTATAAACTGGACAACCACCTAGGATGCCCTTTCCATCTCCCATATTAAAACTGGATGCCGGTCATTCTCTTGCTTATTTTCTCCATTGATTTTTCAGGAAACTCTGCAAAGGCTTCAAGTTCACGAGCTTCAAGGTAAGTAGGCAGTGGGGTCTGAGCTGGGAGATCACTGGAAATCACCCTGATTTCCAGAAACTTATGTGTTTATTTTCTTTCTATCTCCTTACTGCTCCCCATAATAATTTGAGAGGTTACAATGAGCTAATGATGGCTTCTGAATTAGTTTAATTCAACCATCATTTACTAAACATCTGCTACCTGCAGAGTGCTGTGCAACGTCCTGAGGGAGATAAAAAGTCAAAATAAGACACAGTCTCGGCCTTCATGGAGCTTATAGTAGTAGAGGGATATTTTAAATAATATGTAACATATTACAGTGGTAATAATATGTAACATTACATAATAACATAAAATAAGTTATACGCACAAAAATATGATAAGCGCATTAAGGAGGGGAACACAGAGTGCTACATAAGATCGAGGTGGGCTGGGGTGGGGTGGGGCAGGAAGAAGGTTTTGTAGAAAAGGTGATATTTGATCTGTGCCTTAAAGGAGGAATAATATTTCATAAAGTAGGGAAAGGGAAGCAGTAACTGGAGAGAGAGAAGGAAGGAATACCATGAAGAAAAGAATGGAGACGAAAAAGCGTGGAAGATGTATGAGGAATGATAATAGCCCAATTTGACTGCAGCATAGAGGAGTTAGAGAAAATTAGCAGCAGATAAGGCTGGAGAGTTAGGGTGTCACCAAATTGTGGTGGGCCTTGCATGTCAGACAAAGAAGTTTGAAGTTTATTTGGCAGGCAATAAATAACTGCTGAAAGATTTTGAACAGAGGACTGACATGACCAGATTGATGTTTAAGGAACATTTTCCTGGCATTCATGTTTGGGAAGGCAGAGGAAGAGAGGAAGAACAGGAAAGCCTATTAAGAGAAGACTCCTGCACTAGTTTGGGGGGGTGGGTGGGAAATGAGGGCCTACACACATTCCCATGTGGCCATGGGAATAAAGAAAAGGAGATGTGAGAGAGCTTATGGTAGAAGGATTGATAGGACTTGGCTACTGATTAGATGTGAGAAGGAAGGAAATAAAGAAGAGTTGAAAATAACACCTAGGTTTTGAAAAAGTAACATGAGAAGGAGGAGTGGGTTTGAGGGAAAGATAATGGGCTCCATATTGGATACATTTTGCAGTCATCTTAGTAGAGGACATAGTTGAGGCCATGGGAGCAAATGGGATTACCAAAGGAAAGAACGTACAAACAAAAAGAGAAGAGAGATGACAGAATCTTTGGAACAGATGGTTGGCAAGTTGTGACAAGGATGAAAGAGAGATCATGTTTCCAATCCTAAATCTACACAACCTAAGACCAATCCTTTTTCTTCCCTGGACTTCAGTTTCCCCATCTGTAACAATACATGAGTATTAGTAGTTATGGGCAAGAGAGCAAGCTGTCAAGCAAGACGTCTGGCTCAGAATCAGGCGTGGGTTTTTAATTTCTCCACAGTGAAGCTGATTGGGACAGTGGGAAAAGTGCTTGAACTTTGAGTCACAGGACCAGAGTTCAAATCCAGGTTCCATCACTTACTACTCTTATGACTTTGACACGTCATTTAATACCTCCAGGCCTCAGTTTCCTCAACTGTATAGTTAGAGGATAAAATTAAATTGTTTCAAAGGTCCCTTCTGGCTCTAAATCTATGATCCTCTCTTCCAGAGTTTTGTTTTTTTGTTTTTTTCTTTTCTTAAAGCATAGAAGCTGCTTGAGAGTAGGGACTATTGGGGCAGCTAGATGGCAAAGTGGATAGAGCACCAGCCCTGGAGTCAGGAAGACCTGAGTTCAAATTTGGTCTCAGACCAGACACTTGATACTTACTAGCTGTGTGACCCTGAGCAAGTCACTTAACCCCAATTGTCTAGCCAAAAAAAAAAAAGGTGATAGAGAGTAGGTACTGTTTCTCTTTGTAATGGTATCCTTTTATCTTAGCATAGCCTAGTACATAGTAAGCACATAATTTACTTATTTATTTTTATTTATTCATCTAGAAGAATCTTCCAGAACTCCAGCATCATGAGATCATTTTCAACAGATATGCCCAACAGGTATAGTACCCTGAATTCAGAATTCCGCCAAATGACAGAGGGGAAAGTCACAGAAAAGAAATCTCTTGGACTCCTATCAGTGCTTAGAGACAAAAAAAAAAAGATAATATATCTCTGGTAGCATAGTTTTATCATCCTTCTTCAAGAGAATCCTTTCCAACATTGATCTGGCTGCCAAATGCTGCAGAGAAATGGCATCTCACCAGTAGGTTTCCCCTGGAATTGAATGGATGACTTGGTATAGGATGGGATAATTATTTTTTTTAAAAAAACCAAGCAATTAACAGTAACCCTTGAAATCTTTTTCCCCCTGATTGGAAACATTTCCAGCTCAAGCTGACTGGCTTTGGAAAGTACCATCATCACTCAGTGTTTGAGTAATTGATTCCTACTCTGCTCGCCAAGTTGTATGCGTTCACAGGAGATGCTCTTAATGGTTTAATAAACTGTTGGTTTAAATGGTTTAATAAACTCCTTGACTTAGTTGAGAGAAAAATCACTGCCAAGGGCTCCATGTGATAGACCTTTCCAGTTAGTAGTAATACCAGTGTGAGAAGGTGCAAATGATATAAACAGGCATACGTAATGTGCCAAGCAGAGAGACTCATGGAAGTAACCAGAGCCTACTGTGCTCAAACTCAAAGTCAAGTTGGCTCTGAAGGGATGAGTTAAGCGCAAAGAGCTAAGAGGATGTCTTCAGAGAGTCTGATCCCACAGGGAAGGAAAAAATAATTAACAGTGAAAGCAAAATCTGGTGTGAGGAAGATAGATAAAATGGTATGGTTTGCTATTTAATGTTTGCTAGAGAGTCAAGTCATAGGTATGGGCAGGTAAGAAAACACTGTGTTTAGGACCCAATAAGGCTGTGTTCCACATAGTTTGGAATGGTTACTTAAGGGGTGGGATGCAGGAATAGGAGCTCTGAAAAGTATGAAATGATATCATTATATCATTTATAATATAATTATCAATAGAGTAGAGGAAGTAAAACTACAGGTAGGCAAGTAGATTAGCTTACCCTAGGAACAATACCATTCCTTCCCCTCCCGCAACAAGCTCAGCTCCCATCAGGTTTAGGCTTGCTGGACCCAGTAGATAGACTTTGAAAAACTGGAAATAGCAGAGATAGTATTCATAGTCCACTTTCCTTTACAGTCAATATTAGAATATGCTTCAATCCAACCATTATTTACAGGCACATATTATGTAAAAGGTGTAGTGTTGGGCATAAGAGAGGATGAGAAGTTGCATAAAGCCCAGCCTCTGTCTTCAAGGGAATTTACAGTTTAACAAGAGGGTATGAGGATGATAAGGCACATACACAAATAACCATAATGCAAGACAAAGTGTGCCATAAGAATGGGATAAACAAGGTGCTCTTTTGTGAATAGAGAGATCACATTTGGATGTATGAATCAGGAAGGCTTCCTGAAGCAGGTGCCATTTGAGCCAGACCAGGAAGTTGCTTGAAGTTCCCAGCTCTTCTTGGAACTTTAGGCAAGACATTTTACATTTTTGTTCCTTGGTTTCTTGGTTTATAAATAAGGGGTTGGAATGGATGGCCTCTAAATGTTTCTTCCAGCTACCATCTCATTGTAGCACCTCCTTGAGGAACATTTCTTCAATTCTGCTCTCCTTGGTGGACTGAGTGCCTAGAAGGTAGCTAACTAATACTTCCCCTTAGAGTTCCAGGAGTGACCCTAAGGAGTTGAGATTTCTAGCATTGTCATTCATGAGCCGCAACCAGTGTGTTTTCCATTGATTATCCACCAGAGCTTTTAGAAAGCTATATTTACTAAGGTGATATGGTAAAAACAGAATATTTCCTCCCAAAATTATAAGGCTCCTTTCCCACAAGTACACACAGAGAGTCCAGAGGAAGACTATCTTAAACTAAGAATACAATGGTAGTCAGGTATATATGTATGGAACATGTATGACCACAGAGTAAACCCAAATTGCCTGCTTACCAAAGTCCTTTTTTGAGTCCAAAGTTAGCATTCATTTTGGATCAAGGGGTCATGTGGCTTAAAGGTACTTCCTCCCTCAGATAGCCACAACTATTTATTTACATCTCTCTATGTCTATATTTGTTTGTGACATGTCTCTCCCCGCTACAGATTAAATGCATTGTTTCCTATTAATGGAAAAGACTGGGAAAAGGAGAGAGATAGAGAAACTCTGCCCTCCTCCCCACAAAAAGAGCAGTTGTCCCTCAAGGGTTTGTCTCCAACTGGAATTCTCAATTCCAAAGCTGAAATCCTCCACTATTCTACTGTACCCTTCTGGACTGAATTCCCTGGTGGACTGACTGCTATTTTATACATGGGTCCCATGGGTGTCACTGATCCTCTCAGCCAATCAAATTGCTGCCTTTCTTGATCCAATAAAAAAAGACCCACAGCTTGTAAAGAGATCACTGGGTATAAACTGTCTTTACACATTTAAAATTGATCACATCTGGTTGATTGATTGATTGAATTAGTTGGGGTGGGAGAGGAATCCCACTTTTATGTCATGATGCTTTGTTTTAACCTTAAACACTATTTAATGATCTAAATTATGAGGCCTTATACAAAGCTGATGCATAAGTATTAATGGTGTGCTCCTTTCTGCCCTATCACCTTGAATCTGCCCCCATAGGACTAGTCTTACACCTCTTGATATAATTGTACAATATCCCATGACCCCTCCCCCAGTGCTGTCATATACTGCTTTCAAACTTACCACTAGACAATGGAAGCAGAGAGAACACATTCCTTTAAAGTAGATTCTCTTCCCAAGGGTTCACCTGAACCTTCATGACAACCTTCCCCTATCTCCCTGTCCTCAGATCCTCTCCTATGGTGAGCAATGGAACTTTCATGGGGTGTACAGTGGCCTGCTGCAAAGCAGGGCTTGCTCTAGCATGAGACTGATGGAGGACATTGGTGTTCAGCCAGACAGAAAAGCTGCTTTCTCCCTTCCACTGTGTGAGGGGGGTGGAGTGTGAGTCAGGAAAGTTCCTTCACTCTAGCAGCTGTTAAGGGAGGCTTCACTAATTACTACCCATAATTTACATAAGGGCTTAGACAGATGCATGTGTTCATGTGATTGTGTGTACATGTTAATAGCTTTCCCTGTCGTTCTAAAAAATAAAATGTTGTGTAGGCTAGAAAGCAAGAATTGGACTGAGAATCAGAAGATCTGTGCTCACTCCTGGCCTCTTACTAATTGTGTGTCCTTAGACAAGTCTTCTGAGGCTCAGTTCCCTAATCTGTAACACGGAGATAATAATTCTTGTACAACCTACCTCACAGGGTTGTTGTAAGGAAAAGGTTTTGTAAACCTTAAAATGTTGTAGAAAAGTAAATACTTATTATGACTCATCTGATTATATAATACACCAACTTGGGGCAGCAGTATGTCACAGCGGAGGGTGCCTTGACTCTGGAGTCAATTACGTATCTCTGTGATTTGGGGCACGTCACTTGGGCCTGTAAAAAAAGGAGGACTATACTAAGTGACCTCTGAGATGCTCTTTAGCTATAGAATGATCTCCCTTCTTACCCAGTAGATTCTCTAGCTTCCGTCAAAGTTTAGCTAGATGCCACATCCTCCCAACTTTTAGCATTCTCTCCCTCTTGAAATTACTTTATACATATACACATATATGCTTCTTCTTGAATATAAAGATATATATATGTGTGTGTACATATATGTGTGCATGTATGTATATATGTATATGTATATGTATATACAGGCAGCTAGGTATTTCGGTGGTTAGAGCATTGGGCCTGGAGTCAGGAAGACTTGAGTTCAAATTCGGCCTCAGACACTTACTAACTGTATATCCTGGGAAAGTCACTTAACCTCTGTTTGCCTTAATGCACTGGGGAAGGAAATGGCAAACCATTCCAGTATCTTTGCCAAGAAAACCCCATGGACAGTATGATCCATGGGGTCTTGAAGAGTTGGACACAACTGAACAACAAACAACAACGAATGTACACATCTATCTATTATACATGTGTGTAGACATATATGTACACGTGTATATGTTTCTTCTTTACTTTCTGGTCCAACGGTATACAATGGTTATGCTAAGAACAATAGCAACATTATGACCACATTTGAATGATGACCAGGCATCCTTTGGTCTTAACCTATTACACAAACCCCATGTTTGTACCTGGCCTATAAACTGTTTATAGATAACAACTAACATTACAATACTTTAACATTATCAAAGTATTTTAGATATACTATCTCATTTGATCTTCACAACTCTCTTGTGAGGTAAGTGCTATTATCCCCATTTTATGGGTGAAGAAACTGAGACTCAGAGAGGTCCAGGGTCACTGAACTAATAATTCTCTCAAGCACAATTTGAACCCAAGTTTTTGTTTATTTGTTTGCTTGTTTGTTTTACTCCAAACCTAGGGTTTTGTCCCCTACAGCATACTGCTTCCCATTCCTGAGTATTCAGGGATCCTAGAGGTTAAAGTCTCACTTATCTCTTAGGTACTGCCATCCCATTTCCCAGTAGATCTTCCATTTGATGAGAGACAGGTATCTTTTATTCAGTTAAGCACGTGAACAGGGACCCTTTGGGGAGTGTTCCTGAACCTTTGCTGAAACAATACGGATGGTATTTGACTATTGAAATCAATAACTTCCTGTCCAGAAAAATTATCTACCCTAGTTTCCCTGAAATGACTTCTTTTATGTTGCTTTGCACAGCATTTTAATTCCACCTCTAAAAGATGGCTACTCTAAGCCTCTAACTTACTCCAAATAACTGTGTTATTCTCATGCAACCCCATCATACAATCCAGAGTCTAACAGAACCTTACTAAGTCTGGGTAATGGGGGAAAATACTAATCTCAATAAAAAGTCTAAATTACAAAATACTTGTGACAAAGTTCCTAGACTTTCTCAGTTCACAGTGCTCTTAGTACCTCGGTAATTTTTTTTACAGTGCCCCTAGATCAAAAGAAATACCTAACAGTTCCATGTATTAAGTAGTTAAATCAAAATTTTAAAATATCCCATGTCACCCCATAAGTGTTCATCATGGCACCCTAGGGCTCTGCTACACACAGTAATGTACCTTAAGTAATGCACCTTAATATTTTTAAGTATACTCCATGGCCTCCCATTGCCTCTAGAATAAGATATAACTATCTCAACCTGGCATTTAAAGCACCCTTGTCTTTATATTCTTATTTCATACTACTTCACTTCCAGAAAACCAGCTCCACCATGAAATCTCCTTGGTAGCTGCCTCTTCATTCATTCAGGTCTTCATTCATTGACTTGGTAGGAGTTTCACATTTATAATATCCTATCCCCTCTCCACCCCTAACCTTTGCATGAGTGGTCCATCATGAATAGAATGCACTCCCTTCTCACCTCTGCCTTGCAGTTCTCCTAGTTTCCATCAAAGCACAGCTCAGATACCACTTCCTACACAAAGTCTTTCTGAATCCTTCTGTATAATAGCATTCTCTTCCTCTTAAAATTACTTTTTATTGAATTGCTTGTACTTTACATTTACTTTTTATTTCTTTATATATTATATCCTCCTATAAGCAGCTCCCTTAAAGTCAGGTACTGTTTTATTTTTGTCTTTGAATCTCCATAACCTACCATAGTTCCTGACTCATAGAAAGTGTCTTGGAAATATTTGTAGAATTTATTTGAATTTAATTCAATATCTGGACCAAGGCTGAGTATTATGTGGTAGCCATATTGAGGGAAAGAAGGGTCCTTTATTCATCATCATAATTCATTAAATGTGGTATTATGTTAGTTACTGGGGACAAGTACAAGATTCTTGACTCAAGGAGTCTGTTATTTAGTTGAGAAGACAAGATATATGAAGAAAACTGACACAAGATAGCATCTGTTAAGTGTCCAATGAGTGGCAGAGACAATGACCATTACTATTTAACAGTCAGACATTTCATAGAGAAGCTGGGACTTGAAGGGTACAATTTGAAAGAAAAAAACATTTGTCAGGTGCCTACTCTGTACAGAGATGGTAAAATGGGACTTAGAAAAGTAGAAAGAAGGGACAGTGGCATTCCAGGCACTGCCCAGGATGAAGAAATGGCATATTCAGGAAACAATGACTAAGTCCAATTTGGCTAGAGTAGATAGTTCATGAGGGAGTCAATTAGATTAAGGGTTGTTGGAGATAAATTTAAAATGTAGGTAGAGAGTGGTCAGATTTTGAAGAGCCTTGAATGCCAGATTAAAAATGAATTTTATTCTGAAAGCAATGGGGAGTCATTGAAGGTTTTTTAAACAGGGGAATAATGTATGCAAAGTGATTTTTTTAGAACATTGATTTGGCTGTGATAGGTTGGATGGATTGGAGCAGAGGAAAACTGGGACTATGAGACTTTTTAGTCATCTGGCATTAAGAGACAAGAATAGGGCAATTGGAATAGGAAGGAAAGTAAGACAACAAAAAGGAATAACAAATAGGATCTTCTGACTAACTGGTTGTTGAAGGAGACAAAGAATGAAGAGTTGAGAATGATCTTAATTTATCTATCCTGGAAGCTGATAGACAATGGTAATACTTCAATTCAGGGCAGTTGGGTGGCGCAGTGGATAGAGTGTCAGGGTATGGAATCAGGAAGACTCATCTTCCTGAGTTCAAATCTGACCTCATATGCTCACTAGCTGTGTGATCCTGGACAAGTCACTTAACCTCGTTTGCCTCAGTTCCTCATCTGTAAAATGAGCTGGAGAAGGAAATGACAAACCACTCCAGTATCTTTGCCAAGAAAACCCCAAATGAGGTCATGAAGAGTTGGACACAACTGAAAAATGACTGAACAATAACAATACTTCAATGGACATGCTCTCTCACTGGTGGGGATCAATGAAGATTGAATCAAGATTGAAAAACAATCCATACTTTCTCATCTTTTGTAATTTTTATACATTCTCCACAAAAGATGTATTCAGTGCATTGGTTAATACAGAGAAGTCAGGATGGGCAGTTTGTTTTGAGGAAAAGATAATGAAGTTAGTTTTACACATGTTGGATGTAAGGTGAGAGTGAGATGTTCAAATACAAATGCTTAGCAATCAGTTAGAGATGTGAAACAGAAGCTCAGAAAGCAATAGGATTAGAGATAAGGATTAAGGACTCATATGGTATGGGTGATAATTAAAGTCTAGAGAATATGTGACTGAAATTCCTTGAAGAAGAGGACAAAATCTTTCATTATGGATTTAAAAGTAAGTGTTAGAATAAAATGACTCTTGGGAGAGGTGACACATTGCCTTAAGGTCACACTAAAGTATAAATGTCAGATACTTTCTTGAAAGTAGCTTTTGATGAGGTGGGAGGAGTGGGTACAAGGGTACAAGTGTCATATCTGGATACCTCAAAAACAAAGGCCTTGAAGGCAGACAGTTACAATCTCAGAAATAGAGCCTAGATGCCTCAGAATGGCCTTTTCACAGGGTGACCTGTATCAGAAGACTGATTCCTCCCACCCCCCAACCATTAGGGGGATACAAGCATAGTTATAACATGCAGATGCCCAGAGAGAGAAAAATGCAGAGTTTCCTTCACCACTTTTTTAAATTAATTAATTTCTTTATTTTTAGTTTTCAACATTCACTTCCACAAGATTTTGAGTTCCAAATTTTCTCCCCATCTCTCTCCTCCCACATCCCCAGATGTCATGCATTCTGAATATCCTTTCCCCAATCTGCCCTCCCTTCCATCACCCCTCTTTCTTTTATCCCCTTCCCCTTCTATTTTCCTATAGGACAGGATAGATTTCTACACCCATTTCCTGTATCTTATTTCCCAGTTGCATGTAAAAACAATTTTTAACATTTAAAAGAAAAAGCTTTAGGTTCCAGATTCTCTCCCTTCCTCCCTCCCCATTCCCCTCATTGAGAAGGCAAGCAACTCATGAACCAGGGTACCAAGAGAGACACAGACATGTCTATATCAGGGAAGTCCCTCAGGGATCTCAAAATGTAATTGAGGAAGGCCTGTGCCCTGAAGGGTTACCTGGAACTAAATTACTCTCGATGAACAAATGGATATGCCAAAAGGTTCCACAATACAATATCAGCTGATCTAATAACAGCCAGCAACTTGCCTGTCTGCCCATCGCTGAGAGAGGGCCATCTCTGATCTTTCCCTATCCATGGTCCTGACTAAGCTAGATGCTGTTAGCTCTGCTGTTACCTGTAGCTATGGTGCTGACAAGCACACTTGGCACTTGAGGAAAAAGGATCAGGGTGAGAGAGGGATCCTCAAGGACAACTAGTCTAATGCCTCCTTGCTTTACAGTTGAAGAAACTGTGTCTCAAGAAGATTCCGTGATATGCCTAAAGTCACAGGCAGGGTCAGAGGAGGGATTTGACTACAGGTCTTTTGACTATACAGTATTCTTTACCTCTTACCCTAAGAGTGTGTAAGGATCAAAGTATCAAAAGACAAGATAGACAAGCAACAAAGAACAATCTGACAAATTTATTAAGGGCTAATTATAGTTCCCTATGATAATAAATCTAGTTTCCCTGAAAAGGGGTAGTCCATAACACCCAGATTAATCAAAAATGAGGAGAGATATGGGTGCTGGTATTCTCCTCCTGGCTTTGTTCCCTTTTCCTCTCTAGATGCTAGGCAAGTCAGGGCATGACCAGCTTTCATGATTATCACAGATCATTGCTTTTTTTTTTTCTTTTTTGCTAAGGGCTAGAACAGTAAGTGACCTGAGAGACGCACACTCAGAGTACACTCTTGTCCTTTTTTAAGGTCTTGAATTTTCTATCTGTATAATGGGAAGGCTAGAGTAATCAATACGATATTTTTGTGTGCCTTCTTTTTCTGTCATTAGCACTGTTCTAGACACTATGGAAAATACACAACAGTATAAGATGTAGCTCCCTTTTGATGTATACCTTCCCCGATCTCTAGTTTTCAGCTCCCTTTCTCAGAAGTAGTATATTTTTACTTCTCACAACTCCAAGAGAATGCAAACTCTTTGAGATCAGGGATCTTTTTCATTTTTATCTTTGAATCTTCAGAATCCAGCAAGTGCCTGGCACAGAGTAGATGCTTTAAAATGTACATTACTTTTAAATGAACTAAAAAGAAAAGAGTATCATACTAGAAGACAGTGTTAAGTGACAAAGAAGCAATACACCTAGTAAGTACTTTGGCAGTACAGAGTTCACAGGAAATTAAGATCCCTATGGCCAAGAAAAATTGCATAATGGAAGTGAGGCTTAGCTTATGCCTCCAGGATTCTATGTACTATGTGAATTAATTCCTTAGAATACTTGGCTCTTCTATAGTAAGTCAGGTGTTGGTATCAGACAGATGCTGAGTGCTCTTTTTAATAATCATTGCTATTACTATTCCAATCTTCTCTTTTTTGCCATAGGGCCCAGATATGGATGCTTCACAGCTGCAAAGCCTTCTCAACAAAGAACTCCTTAAAAGTAAGAGATGCTTGCCTGGTTAGAATGTCACCTACTATACCCTAGTAAATGTAGTCATTGCTTCCTATTTCCCCATTATTTTGTCCTTCTTCTTTCCTCAGGTAACTCTTCTGAATCCCTAGAAAGAAAGTTCACCTTTGATGAGTGCCGGAGTATTTTGGCTCTAATGGATGTATCCTTCATGTCATCTCTTTTCCCCATCATTTCACCTCACTCTAAAGCCACTTCTATCACATATGTCTAAGAGCACCATTCTGTGATTCCTTAAAGAAGCTTGATGTGGGAAATTCAGGACTAATTCCATTTCTCATTATTCAGTAGTCTAAGGACTCATATGAGGGAATGAATCTCCATTGATTCTGTCCACAGTAGCTCTTTAGGACCTAATCTGCTGAGTTTATCTCCAACTATTGAGAGTGAGAAGCTGAAGTTAGATGTGGAGGTAAAGAGAATGATTGATTTTAAACATACTGAATTGAAGGCACAACTGGTAAAGTGAAAAGTCCACTGAGTCTGCTTTTGGAAGATTTGGGTTGAAATGATACTTTCAATATACCACCTGCACAACCTAGAAGTCACTTAACCCTTCTGGATCTCAATTTCCTCATCTTTAAAATGAGGTCTTTGAACCAAGAGGCCTCTGAGGTCCTTTCTAGCTTTAGAGCTAATTGCAATAAGCTGAAGGAGGGTAGGGGCATTCCAGTGCAGATGCCTCCTCAGCAGTTGGAGAAAGGAGATTAAAACAACCAAAAAGAAGGAGTAGAGATATAGATTGAGTGGTCCTATGGATACAGGGGATAGCTGAAGACAAAAGTGCGTGTGTCTGAAATTCCTCATACAGTGGATAAGACCTTTTGTTCTATAACTAGATATAAGGCTTAAAATGTAAAGATCCCTGGGAGATGTAACATGTTGACGTCACACTAAGCTTTAACTTAACTCATAAGATCACCTATTTCTAGGTGGAAGGGATGTCAAAAGCCAGCTAGTCCAACCCTATAGTTTACAGATGAGGAAGAGTAAAGCCCAAGAGACTTTCCTCAGGTCACATAGTGTCTGAGACTGGGTTTGAACTCAGATCCTGTGACCTGAGTCACTCTTTTGACTGTGTATCAGGTCCTTTACTGAGAGTATATTTAGATAAGGGAGAAAGAGAAGCTGCCTTCCTGAATCTTCCTTGGCCCAACATCTTTTTACTCCTTTTTTCCCCTGAGAAATCTCAATCATCTCTCAACAAGTTTCCTATTCAGTATCCCCTCTATATTTCAGGCTGAGAGAGAGAAAGATAGACAGAAAGATAGAGAGACACAGAGAGACAGAGACAAGACAGAGAGATACCAAAAAAGAGAGAGACAGAGACAGAGTGAGAGAGACAGAGATAAGACAGAGGGATAGAGACAGAGAGAGACAGGGGAGGGAAAGGGGAGGGGGAAAGAGAAGAAACCAGCTCTGCCATGAAATCTCCTTGGTCACTGCTCTAGAAGCTATTCATCCTGTGTGTGTGTGTGTGTGTGTGTGTGTGTGTGTGTGTGTGTGTGCATGCATGTGTACTCCTGTGCATTTACTGTACCTTTTAGAGTGAGACAGATCATGTCACTCTCCAACTGTTAACAAGACTCTATTGGAAATGCATTGCTGGTCATTGTAGAACAAGAGGGCTTCTTGATGAAAACGTAAATCAGCCCCCTGTCTCTCCCAATATTTTTGCTGAGGCTTGGAATAGCTCTGCACCATGACTAGGACATTACAGATCTCTGACAGATGAATAAAAATGGCCAGAGGCAAGCCCACTGCCTGTAGAGGGCAGGCAGCTTTAGAAAAATCTATGAATGCTGGGCATATGCAAAAAGCTGACAGAGTCTTTTTCACCAATTCTCCTTTCATCTCTCAAATTTCTCTCTGAGATGGATTGTTTCGCCCATAGGTTGCTGTCCAGACCTTTGGACAGTATGACTTATTCTGACTTTCAAATATAAGAGGTGTTTTATTTGATGAAGGCAGCCGCAGAGAGTGAGTAAACATAGAAACTTCCTGCTTTAGGACCCTGAAATGACCCTCTCTAAATGACCCTCCCCCCCACTAACTATATAGGAAAAACCCTGTCTCGCTCTGTCAAGTGGTACATCTATGGCAATATGGCCTTCTTTGACTACCAGGATTGCCATGAGAGAATCATGGTTCTCACAGGAAGCAGCTACAGTGATGAAGCAAGAAGGAGGCAATAATAAGCTCATTGTCCAAATCCAGACTGATCCCTTCTTCAGCCCCATTCATGCCCAGCTGGAACATTTGCTAGATCCTTCTTTTTTTCACTGACCATGCTGCCTAGCAGGTGAAAAATTCTTGAAGAAAGAGGTGTGGCATCTCCTGAAATCTTGTGAAAGTCAGATGGATGTGAAAGTGGAACTGAACCTTTAGAGGTGAAAAAATTTATAAAAATGAGTGTGCATTTGTAAACATAGTGCAGAAGGATGTATGAAAGATGCTGAGGATATCTTCAAGGTGTGTTTATTCAGCAGACAATAGCTCATATTTATACAGGGCTTTTGGAAAGTGCTTTCCCATCTCAGGCTTTATCAATACAAAAAAAAAAAATCAGAGTGTGGGGGGGTAAGTTTCTCCATCCCAACACTGATATGTTTAATAAGTGTTACTGATATTTATTAAAAAAACTCTCCCCAAATCGTGGAAGACAATCTATGGGTTTGTTCCACCTTCTGAAGACTTAGCGGGGCTTTCTCTTTCAGCCGAACTCCTAGTTCCTGTCTTTCTCTTGAAGAAAAATCTAAGCCAGGTGTATTTTAGGACATGGACATTCAGTCCAAATGAAATATAACTGGTTCATGATGATCTGGGTTGTCTAGCTGTTGTTAGTTTGCCAGTTTGTGACTGAAGCATGGCTCCATTGATGGCAAGACTAGAATTAGCCCCCCTGCTCATTAGCACACTGCAGAGGGTTGATCTTAACTCCCCTTCTGGCACAGGTCAAGGCTAATGGACGTCTTGACATACAAGAATTTAGGCAGCTGTGGAAGAAGCTTATTCGATATCAGGTAATGATCTAAAGTCTTATTAAGTTCAGTTCAGTTCAAGTATAGCGGAAAAAGCACTGGATGAGGAAGTGAAAAGATATATGCCTTAGCCACAGCCCTGTCACTAACTAGCTAGTATAATATAAATTCCTTAAGGATATGGATTCTCTTGCTTTTGCATTTGTATCTCCATACCTTACATAGTAAGTGCTTATGAAATGCTTGTTGATCTAAGTTGATCTAGTTGTGTGACCTTGAGCAAATCACTTTATTTCTCTGGGTTTCAAATTCCCAATCTGTTCAAATTAGAGAGTTAGATTATACGACATGTTCAAATCCCACCTCAGCTACTCACTGGCTGTGTGACCCCAAGCAAGTCAGATCACCTCACCTAGCCCCAGTTTCCTTATTTGCAAAATGAGGAATTTGTAAACTTTGTAAAACACCTACTTCACAGGGTTGTTGTAAGGATCAAATGAGGCAAATAAGATACTTTGTAAATTTTAAAGCTCTATGTAAATGCCATCATTCTTATAAATGTTTTTGAATTAGAAGATTTGGGATCTTCCTTTATTTTTAGGATAAAGCAAACACCAAGAGTTGAGCAAAAGCCAGTTTTTCCATGTTTCCATGAAAAGTTTCCATGTTGCTATTTTGGTCTCTCATAAATCATCCCAACCAGAATCTCCCCAAAGATACATTCAGTCCCACAACCTGCCTTCTTGGTATTTTGTCTGGAAGCAGTAATCCTCCATAGGTGTTCCTGGGTGACCTTCAAGGGAAAGAGATACACAACCCATGCTAAACAGGTTGGAAAGAAACAGATCTAGTTAGAACAATAGTGGCCCAAAACAAGCAAGCCATTGTGAGGGAATTAGGAGAAGGCAACGGATAGCAATGAGAATAAGCAGAGAATACCAAGGCTGTTGCATATGCAATAATAGTAGTCCAGCCGTGGTAGTTTTAAGTGTATTGTTGGCCCTCATGCATTTTATTCCATTCCTCATCTCTACCTTACCTGTTTTCCATAGCCAAATCCTATTGCAGTATTCTAAAAATAACCTTCATGGATAATCAATCAACAAGCATTTATTAAATGCCTACTATGTGCCAGGCATTGTGCTAGGCATTGAAGATGTAAAAATAACAAAATAGTCCTTGTCCTCAAGGAGCTTACCTTGTACTGAGAAGTTCCAGAGCATTATTTTAAAGATAAGAAACTTAGACCCTCATTGACTTTTCAATTCTTAGAGAAATAGTAAAACATTATTAAAAATTATTATTATATTCAGATAGTGCTTTAAGGTTTACAAAGGACTTTACAAATATCTCATTTATATTCACAACAACACTGAGAAGTAGATCATATTATTATGCCTATTTTGTAGATGAAAAAGCTGAACCAGACAGAGGTTAAGTGACTTGTCTAGGATGACATAGATAGTAAGTATCTGAGGCTAGATTTGAACTCAGATCTTCCTGAGTTCAGGCCTGATGCTTTATCAATACAGCAACCTAGCTGGAGCTAGAGTCAAATTTTAGTTTTAGCATTTGCTGCATGATTCTGGACAAGTCCTTTAATGTCCCTCAATTTGGTCATCTTTTAAATGAGGATAAATAATACTTGCTCCAGCCTAAATACCTTGTGAGGAAAGGTCTTGAGATCAGGGGCCATGTCTCATTTAAACTATTGTTTCTCTCCCAGTGATTAGCACAGTGATCTTTACACATTCTTATCTCTCTGTTTCTTAGTTTAATGAATGAATTTATTCTTTTCCCATATAAGGGCATTTTCTGGAAAGTAGAGAAGAATGGCTCTGGATTCCTCATGGGTTTTAATCTGCAGAAAGTCATACAAGAATCAGGTACAAAAGGGTTTTGTCTAATCATCTCACCTTTATGAGCATCAGTTTCCTCATCTATAAAATGGAAATAATAATATTCATAGTGCCTATCTCACATAGGGTTGCTGTGAAGCTCATTTGAGATGAAATGTGTAATTTCTTTTTTTAAAGTGGTATTTGAAGATTGTAAAGCACTTTAAACTGCTTAAATGTCAATTATTAAAATGATTACTGTTATTTCAGTGAATCAGGTAGAAGAGGTTAAATGACTTGCTCAAGGTCATACAGCTAGTATGAGTCAGTGGCAAGTCTCAAATACAGGTCTGCTTGACCCCAAGGCTAGTTCTCCATCCATTATGCCACACTGCCTCTCAGAGCTTTCTGGGGTTACTAAAACACAGATAGTATAACTAGCTAGTTCAAAAACAGACCATCTCTCCAATGGCTTTCTTTTGTAATGATCCAAAACTGAAATGGGTCTGTGATCTTGTCAATATGGGTACTTCTTCCAACTGTACAGATTGCAACCCTTCCCTCCCCTCTCATCATGTATGACTCTTGTTCTTGTACTCTTTGAAATACAAGAGGGAGAGAGAAAGAGAGAGAGAGAGAGGAGAGAGAGAGACGTAGCTAACATATTCCAAGCAAGATTATCCCAGCCAAGCTGGATGGCTTCAGGAGAGAGGACGGCATTGCACCAAGTTCCTTCATTCTGCTGACCTCTACTGGCTTCCAGGGCTCAGATACTCTCAGCACCCGGCAGGTTTCTCATGTGTTGGCATGTTTTTCCTAATTGGCTTTTCTCCCCCAAGCATCTCTAATGGTGAGAAAATAGCTCTGTCTGATTGATAAGCTCCTGGAAAAAGAGCTCACATTAAAGATGTTTCCATCTCAGCATCTGGCCAGCCAGAGTGTAATATCCCCTGGCAGATTGATGGATCCTTTTCAGGAGGGGTTTGGAGCTAAATGAAATTGAGTGAAATCTGTCTGATACATAGAAGGAGGAGGCAAATAGAAGAGGACATGTAAGTAGCAGAAAAAGCTTAAATTCAGGGTCAAGATTTATTAGTTAATGCTGAAGTTTTACCAGAAGTACACCTTGAACTGAGGCTGGCCTAGGGATAGGCAAGGTAGGTAGCTGTCCAGGGCACAACACTCAGGTTGTCACCAAAAGGAATTGTTTTTAATTTAATATTTTATTATAAATGCATTTACCTTTAATATCATAAGTCTGTTTTCCAAAGCACCTAGATTTTTAACTTCTGGTAAGTTAAAGCGAATGTGTTACAATGAAGGGATGCTGGACACTCCTAGCAAGCTAAAAAGGGGGGAAAAGTGAGGAAAGGTTACTATGTCCCAGCTCCACCTTTAAGTAAATTTCATAAAGTCCTAGAAGGCAAAAAAGGCCAAGGCCAATCATGCTTGGCCTCTTCACTTAATTCTCATCTTGAGTCAATAACACACTCTTTTGTCATCAGAATTATTCCTAGATACTTCCATTAACAGTGAGCTACTAGACCTCATGGCCATTAGGTATGGAGATGGAGCTGGAAAAATATATCTCGCAGACATAATCTGTTTCCTCATCCGGATTGAAATCATGTCAAGTAAGTAAAGCTAATGGGGGGCCTAACTTCCGGGAAGCTCTCACTCAATACACTCACATTGAGTTTGACAAGGCAGAAGACAATTGTGGGGATTACCATCACTGACCTTCAGAGAGATCAGGTGGAAGGGAGGTGGAGCTAACTGGGTCCTGCCTCTATAATCAGCAAGTATCTATAGATGAGGTACCCTTTCCCAATATGCCTGAAGGAACAGAGCCAACTTTAGGCAAAGTGGTTTAAAGAAAAAGGTAAAATTCAGAGGATCACTGCATTTGAGATCTGGGAGGTACCCTAGATTCTACCTAGTCTGAACCTCTCATAGTCAAATAAGGAAACTGAGAGTCAGAATCAGGAAAAGATTTTCCTAAGGTCACACAAGTGATTTGGACTTGGGTCAAATGGTCCTTGTTTGCCTTGGGTGCCTCCAGTATCTCTTCACCGTTTTCCCCCAACATAGGACCCCTTTCTTCCTCTTCATTTACCTAGTGCCTCCTCCTTTCTTCCTCATCCCCTTCAAATTCCCTAATATCAATCAACATCTCAATATCAGTTATTTATATCATAATATGAATTCAATATTGTTATCTTTCTCTTAAGGATAGAATGAAATTTTTGATCCTTGGATAAAATAACTTCAGACCTTAGCAATCAGAGGGGGAATATATTGGCAAGCAGTCCTTCTCCCATTGCCTCTGAAATCTCTCCATCTTGGCGGCTTCCTGCTTTGTTCCCTCCATCCTTAAATGCCCATTCTCAAAGAGGAATTAAGAGTGAGATTGTTAGAGACTTTAAATCAAGTCTGAAGGAGCTGCCAGGACACTGAGTTCTTCCCTTATTCCTGAGTCACTGCCAATTTTCAGAGGAGGAAATAGGTACAGAGCAGGAAAGTGACCTTCCTAAGGTGTTTGAATGTTCCTCTGCATTTGAATCCCAGCTGTGCCAATCATTGTATTTCCGACCTTAGGATAGTCATTTGACTTCTTTGGCCTTCAGTTTCATCATCTGTTAAATGGACAAGTTGGTCTATATGGCCTCTGCTGTCCCCTCCAGCTCTATATTTCTGATTATAAGATCAGCAGCAGAGGACCTGGCAAAGACAGCTTAAGAAAAAGTCTTTGGTGTACAATTCTGCCATCAATTAACCAGTATTGATTAAGTTTCCATAGCATGTCTGAGTCTATACTAGACTTTCTTAAGGACATGAAGAAATCTAAGATTTATGGAGCCCTTATGCCAGGGAGCTCACAGTCTGTTTGTGGAGGCAAGATTAATGCTGCAAAATGAAAAATAAAGTATGCCAAATATAACAGAAGACAACTAAATATTATTGTTTGTGACCCCAGCTCTAACTGCTGAAGAAATATAGAGAAGAGAGAGATGAGTGTGGGTTAGAGTCATCAGAAAAAGTTCTTTGGAGGGGGAGAGGCACCTGGGCTGAACTTTGAAAGGATGAAGAGATGGATTTACTTGAAAGGGTAAGTGGAAAGAGGACTTCTAAGTAGGGACAATGTGAGCAAAGGAATAGTAAGGAAATTTTTTTAAAATGCCAATAGAAGCATGTAAAACCCTACTTACCTTTCCACTTGCCTCTTCCATTTGCCTTTCTCTCCTCTTTTCTTCCTCTGAATGAAGCAACCCTTTCTTCTCCTCCCCATAGACTTTCCTGCCATTTTTAAAAATTATGAATTTAACCAAAATGAATGTTTGTAATATATAAAGAACAACAGAAAGGAAGGGTCATGTCTACTCTGTGTACATTTTGTTTATTCCTATTTATGCACAAATAGTCTCTCCCGTTAGAATGTAAGCTCCTTGAGGCAGGAATGGTTTTTGGTTTTTCTTTGAATCCTTAGGCACAGTGTCTGGCAATTAGAGAGTGCTTAATAAATATTTGTTGATTGATTGACAGGTTGCATATGAAATTGTGAAGTTTTATTACACACAGCTTTTTAAAATGTAATTAAATTCAACATGGTGGTAACAAAGCTGCCTTGTTTATCTAGAAGGGGGACACCTTCTAAACTTCTGTGCATTTTTAAAATATTTCATTGACATTCTTGTCTTTTTTCTTTTTCTTCTCTCTCTCTTTCTCTGTCTCACACACACTCACACACACACACACACACACACACACACACACACACAACCACTATCTAGGGGCTTTTCATAACCTCTCAAAAGATGGGAAAGGACTCTACTTGACCAAAACTGAGGTAAGCCTGTTTCCTCTTTCTATCTCAATGCCTGGAAGCTCCAAAGCCCAGGCCCTGATCTTCTTTTAGCAAGATGGTACTTTTTCCTTGGACTTAATCCAAGGACATTTATCTCTGTGGACATATTGAGCAAGCCTGGTGCCATGCAGTACATCAGAGCCCAGCAGCTCCCCTCTCCCCAATTACAGCCTTTATATATTGCTTTCCGTTAGCACTGCTTTAAGGTCTTGGCAGATGGATTTTATTTTTTTCCCAAAGGCTTAATAAACCAAAAGATTATGTTGGAGCAATAAATACAGGAAGGATAGGAAGAACAACTCTGAGCTTGGGGCACCATTTAACTTTGTCATGTTGGGTTGGTAAAGAAATAGTCTCTAGGCCTGACCAATAGGCACATCTCTCTGACATGCTGGCCTCTCCTGTTTTTACTGAGATGACAGGAGAAATATATGAGCATCCAGGGAAGCTTTGGAGGGAACCATTTCAACCTTACTGTGGTCTCTCCAGTTATTTTCCTTGACTTAGGATTAGCCAGGGTGAAAGAGGGATATAGAGGAACAGGAACAACCCAGGATAATAGAGTATCTATTGCCCTGGGGTACTGGACAATGATGAAAGGAGACATTAAAAAATGTTTGAAGGAAGTTGAATTTGTGTTAATGTGAAAAGTTACAATATGCTTTCTGCTTGGACTTGAGCAATGGTGAGGGAGGAATGGGGTTGGGGGGAGGGTCTTGAAGATAATGTTGTTTTTCTTTTTTTCCTAGTGGATCAAGTTCACTATGTATTGCTGAGTCACTGATCAAGCCTTATAGAGAAGGTAAGAAGTTGCCTTAGACTTTCTCCCAAAAATAAGCACTCCTTTGTTCAACTCCCCACCAATGGCTATAAGATTCCTTCCCAAGGGTCAGCATCAAACTGCCAAGACCCAAGCCCACACAGTAACAACATAGTTGGCTAGACCACCATGATGAGGAGGCCAAAATTTAGGGCCCAGAACAATTAGGATTCACGAAATCTGTCAAATTGTTTCAAAGTGATTGGTCAACAATTTTGGGTAGTTGGGACTGAAATACTAAGAAGCTAGGGGTTTCTGGGTAATCACAGGGAAGGAATTTTTTTTCTCATTTCCTATTCTCCAGCCACCTTCTAGACAACCTTAGAAATTTTGCTGATGTGCCAACCACCTTTCATCTCTGGAATCTCTGTCCTCTGGCCCCTGATAATCTGAGTAGGGACTGTCTCCTGGCCCAGTATTTCAAGAAGGCCTCAACCACGCTTCACTTCACTCCCTTCTCTCCAATCATATTCTCAATAGTATCACCAACCACCTTGTGGGTACCCTTCCTAACCCATCACCTCCATGATCAAATCACTTTTGCCTTTATTCCTAGACAGATGTATCAATCTACTCCACTATGCTCCTACCTGACATCCCAGCAAATATCTGGACCAAAATGCCGCTCCTCAGTCAGCACAGCCCTGTGTGTATTTTCTACCTATTAGAACATAAAAATGAAAGAAAGGATTGTCTTTATGTTGTGTATTTGTACCCTTAGTACCTAGCATACTGTATTGCTTAATAAATGCTACTGCATTGCATTCATTTATTTTTTGCTTATTCATTCATTCATTTTGACTGAACATTTTGAATGAAAAGTCACATGACAGTTTGCATTGGTGCATATTAATTAACTGAAGGTGCTTAAAAAAATCATTAGCCAACCAGCCACTCTTCTAAAGATGTGTTAAGTTGATAAAACCAACTGGAGTCAGAGGTAGTTATGGTACCTTTAAGAAACCACCCATTCTTTGTTTGTCCCAGATTTTCCTGTCTCTCTTCAGGCTCTAGAGGCAATATGTCCAGGTACAATATTACTCTTCAATCTCTAGGGACAAACCTATATACATTAACCAAGGTGAGACAAACCTTTCTCTCTCTCTTTCTCTCTCTCTCTCTCCCCCTCTCCTTGTCTGGTTAGCCAAGATAAAGATAGAAGTTTTCTTTTTTTTAAAACTTATTCAGTATTTTATTTTCCCCAATTACATGTAAAAACAATTTTTAACTTTCGTTTTGAAAACTTTGAGTTCCAAATTCTCTCCCTTCCTCCCTCCCCAGCCTCCAATTGAGAAGGCAAGCAATTCAATTTAGGTTATACATGTGTAGTCATGCAAAACTTTTCCATCTTAGTCATGTTGTTAAAGGAAACATAGGCCAAAATAAATAAATAAATAAAAACCACACATCTCAAGAAAAATAAAGAAAGTTAAAAAAAGTATCCTTCAATCTGCATTCAGACACCACCAGTTCTTTCTCTGGAGATAGATAGCATTTGTCATCGTAAGTCCTTCAGAGTTGTCTTGGATTATTGTATTGCTGAGAATAGCTAAGTCATTCACAGCTGAACATTTTACAATAATTCTGTCACTTCACAGGCAGTATATTTCACTTTGCATCAGGTCATGTAAGTTTTTCCAGATTTTTCTGAGAGTATCCTGTTCATCATTTCTTATAGCACAACATATACATCATAATCACGTACCACAATTTGTTCAGTCATTCCTCAATTGGTGGCATCCACACAATTTCCTAATAAAGAGAAAGTTCTTATGAGTTACAACATCTTCCTATATAGTAATGTAAACAGTTTAACCTTATTAAGTCCCTTGTGATTTCCCTTTCTGGTTTACCTTTTTGTATTTCTCTTGAGTCTTGTTTTTGAAAGTCAGATTTTCTATTCATCTCTGGTCTTTTTATCAAGAATGCTTGAAAATCCTCTATTTAATTGAATGTCCATTTTTCCCCTGAAGGATTATACTCATTTTTTCTGGGTAAGTGATTCTTGGTTGTAATCCTAGCTCCTTTGCCCTCTAGAATATCATTCATATTCCAAGTCCTCTGATCCTTTAATGTAGAAGCTGCTAAATCTTGTGTTATCCTGACTCCACAATATTTGGATTGTTTCTTTCTTGCTGCTTGCAATATTCTCTCCATGACCCAGGAACTCTGGAATTTGGCTATAATATTCTTGGTAGTTTTCATTTTGGGATCTCTTTCAGGAGGTGATTGGTGGATTCTTTCTATTTCTATTTTACCTTTTGGTTCTAGAATATCAGGGCAGTTTTCCTTGATAATTTCTTAGAAGGTGATGTCTAGGCTCTGTTTTTGATCCTGGCTTTCAGGTAGTCCAATAATTTTTAAATTCTCTCTCCTGGATCTATTTTCCAGGTCAATTATTTTTTCAGTGAGATATTACACATTGTCTTCTATTTTTCATTCTTTTGGTTTTGTTTTATTGTTTCTTGATTTCACATAAAGTTATTAGTTTCTATTTGCTCAATTCTAATTTTTAAGGAATTATTTTCTTCAGTGAGATTTTGTACCTCCTTTTCCATTTAGCCAATTCTACTTTTTAAGGAGTTTTTTCCTTCAGTGAATTTTGTGCCTTTTTTTCACTTGGCTAATTCTGCTTTTTAAGGCATTCTTCTCCTCATTAGTTTTGTTGTACCTCTTTTACCATTTGGCCTAGTCTGTTTTTAAGGTGTTATTTTCTTCATTATTTCTTGTATCTCCTTTACCAAGCTGTTGACTCATTTTTCATGATTTTCTTGCATCATTCTCATTTCTCTTCCCAATTTTTCCTCTACCTCTCTTGCTTGATTTTCAAAATCCTTTTTGAGTTCTTCCAAGGACTGAGACCAATTCATATTTTTCTTGGAGGCTTTGGATGTAGGAGCTTTGACTTTGTTATCTTTTTCTGAGTGTGTGTTTTGATCTTCTTTGTCACCCTAGTAACTTTCTGTAGTCAGAATTTTTTTCTATTAATTGCTCATTTTCCCAGCATGTATCTTGACTTTTAATTCTTTGTTAAAGTAGGGTTCTGCTTCCAGGGTGGAGGGTGCACTGTTCTAAGCTTCAGGGGTTTTGTGCAGCTGTTTTCAGAGATATTTCTAGGGACCCATAAGTTTTCAGTTCTTCCAAGGCGGTATGATCTAAGGATAGGTGTATTTACTACTATCTTGGCCTGTGCTCTGGTCTGTGAGTGACCACAAGCACTCTTTCCTACCCCAGAACTGTGATGATGGTCCCCACTCCACTGGCTCTAGTGTGCTAGTGCTCCTCCTGGCCATGGGACTGCCACCCAGAACTGTGAAGTGGATCTGATTATGGGCAAAGCAACAGAGTCCTGCCCCAGTGCTAGCAAAGAGACCCCATAATCTTCTTCTGACCAGTTGTTCAACCCCCTTACCATCTGTGGGCTGACACCTCCAGAAGCAGCTGCTGCCATTGCTGATTCAGTGGCCCCAGGCCTGCTCCTGGTTTGCTGGGGCTGGATCTGTGCTGGCATGGCCTTCCCTGGACCGTGCTCCACTGACCTTTCCTGCTGACCTTCTAAGTTGTCTTTAGCTGGAAAACTATTTAACCCCATCCTTTTGTGGGTTCTGCTGCTCCAGGAATTATTCTATGTCATTATTTAAAGATGTTTGGAGGAGTTTTGGGGAAAGCTCACTCAAGTCCCTCCCTTTTCTCTGCCATCTTAGCTTCACCCAGAAGTTTTCAAAAGGGATTTTTACATCTTTTTTTTCAGTTTTCAAAGAATGATTCTATGGTGATAAAGATATGTAGAGGTTACACTTTAATAGCTTAAAAATGCATTAAGATTTTTGGGATACTCTGTACATTTATCTCACAGGGTTGTGAAAGGAAAATCACTTTTAAAATCTCAAAGAACTATAAAATATGAATTATTATTATTTATTGGTTTTAGTTGGTTTAGAGGTGGGGGTGCAAATCCATCTTCACTCCTGGAAAGATAACCAATGGAAGGTCAATGGGATTCTCTTGATAGGCAATGGAGCACTCATCAGAAGGACTTGTTTAGGAATGATGATGAAGAATAAGGCAGAGTGATTTGGCTGTCTTAGAACAAGGAGGACAAGAAGCAGGAGTGAAGGATGAGAGGATAAATGGAGATTTCTCACTGCTGACTCTGGGCAAAATAATTTGACCTCAGTAGAACTGTTAAAATTGATGGGTAGTGGATGGGGAGAGATTGATGGTTGTTAATACCTGTGTGAAATCATAGTGATTTGCATCCTTCTGCTACGCTAGTTGCTCAGGGAAGCCTAATGTTCATGTAAGGAATAATAGTACCTACTAAGTATGTGACCTTGGAAAAGTCACTTACCTCTCAGGGTTTCAGTCTCCTCATCTACAAAATGAGGGAAGTTGGACTAGATGACCTTGAAAGTTCTTTCTATGTTTGATATTCTGTGATTCTGTGACTCATTAAATTACGGGGAGAGGTGGACAGAGAAAAAGAAAGCCTTAGAAAGAGCCTCCTCTGGTAAGCTTTTACTAGTTTATTATTTTTTAAATTAACAAACATGTATTTTTGCTCCTCCCAACTTACTCCACTGAAAAAGGAAGGAAAGAAGGAAAGGGGAGAAAGAATAAACATTTATATAGCATCTATTATGTGGCAGTCCCTGTAATAAGTGTTTTAAACAAATATTATCTCATTTGATCTTCATAATATCCCTGGGAGGAAGGTGCTATTGTTATCTCCATTTTTCAGTTGAGAAAATTGAGGCAGACAGTAGTTAAGTGATTTTTCACAGGGTCACAAAGTTAACCAATGTCTGAGACCAGATATGAAATCAGATCTTCCTGATTCCAGGCCTGGTGCTCTAACTACCACACCACCAGAAAAAAGAAAAGAAAAGAAAAGAAAAAGAAACTCCTTGTTAACAAATGTTCATAGCCAAACAAAAAAAAAAAGTTTCCTTATTGACTGTGTTCACAGACACAGCTCTCATTCTGCACCCTGAATCCATCACCTTTCTGACTGTATGCTTCATCATCAGTCTTCTAGAATCATGAATGGTCATTGGACTGATGAAAGTTCTTATGGCTTTCAGTTGCCTTTCCAGTGTTGTTTTTATGTAAATTGTTCTCCTAATTTAATTCTCTAGTAATTTATAAAATCTTCAAAAATGTTCCTTTTTATAATATTGATGTAATAGTATGTCATACAAATATAAGGTAGACTTTGTATGAAAGGCATGTGACACTGGCATAGGTAGGAATGACTGGCTACCTGATACTCTTAGCCTTGAGCAGCAGAGAAGGCTACACTAATTCAGATAAGGATAGAGAATTGAATGCGGACCCTGTTGCCCTACCTTCCCTTTGGGCAACATGCTGGCTGGGGGGCAGCTGGAACCAGAAGCAGAGTGTACTCTTCAGGCAAGGAAAACCACTGGGGGCCTGGGTTTGCACAGAATTTTCAGACAAAGTGTCTGCCATGGTAGCTGTCCCATCACCCGTGAGGAAATAGGGTCAGGGAGGTGAGGCATTAGCAACAGGGAAGGAGTTCTAAAATCTAAGCAAGAAAATCTATTCAAGATGAGGTTGAAATCATAATTAAATCACAGCAGCAGGCTTGCTGGAGAGTTTCATTAGACAGTTCTAACTAGAACTAGGTATGAGTTAAGCCTTAAAAATACTAGAGTTGTATAACAAGGCACTAGGAGAGTGTGGCCATGGACCCCAGTAGCTATTCATAGTAAAAATTATTCTAGTCCTTCTCATTTAGTTCTGCATTAATTCATAATTTTTTCTATATCTCTTTGAAATTGTCTTTTTAAAAAATTTCTTATGATAATATAGTATTCCATCACATTCATATATCACTTTTTTAGCCATTCCCCAATGATGGGCATCCTCTTAGTTTCCAGGTTTTTTGCTACTGCAGAAAGAGCTGCTATAAATATTTTTGTACATATGTGATCTTTTCCTCTTTCTCTGATCACTTTTAGGCATAAATCTAGCAGTTCTGGAGCTGCAGATCAGCAGATAGTATCAAGAAACCAGCCCATGGCCAGCAGGTTATAGTAGGCATGGTACAGATGGACTGGTTGTCATTAAAGCCAACCTTGGCTTCAGTCAATTCCAGTGTAGCCACAGTTTCTTCCACATCTGTCCCCTGCACATTCATTTTTTTGGAGCTCAATTTGCTAATCTTGACAGTGCCTATAGGGCAGACATTATCTGATGTAAATGATTCTAGAGAATATAGTGGGTCAGAGGACCTGCAATGATTGAGGGCTGGGATCAGAGCCTTAACTAGGGTGGGTCAGCTGAGGCTTTGTCCCAGGGTGGGAAAGGTGGAAGGTCCTTAAGAATAGTACTTTCCTGGGAGTGTTTCCTTCCCTGCTTGCCCTGATCCTGGTGGCATCTTCCTCTTTCCCTGCCTTCCTCAATTCCACCTAAACTCATATCTACTCTGGCAGCAGTGATACTACTATTTTTCCCCCTAAGGGGCAGCTATATTTTCAGGGAGATAGAAACTAGGAAGTCCTAGAATGCATTTCCTCCTCTCACTCAGGTAACTATAACTCTTCCCCCAAAACCATGGTCTCTGCTGCTTACCCTGTTAGGGTGAATGTCTCACGGTCTCATGAGAGCTCTGTTGAGGGAACTTTCCCATGGGAGTTCTAGCTTCTATCAGTAGAAGCTGAGGGTCACAACATAGTTGCGTGGCAAAAATAAGGAAGTCTCCCAGGACCTCTCCTTTGCTGACATGCAGCTCCCACGGTTGGTTTGGCTCTCCTCTCAATGGGAGAGGAGTCCTGACACGAGCACCAGCAGACCTGTTGATTGGCTATCACAGGGGGGATCACACTTTGAACATGCATCACTAGGGCCATAAAAGACAGCTAACTGCACTCAATAAACGGAGCTTCTGCCACCTTGCTGTCTCCCTCCTCATCCATGCGTCTCAGGGTTACAGAGCATTGAGCTGGTCTCATGCTCATCACTGCAGCGGCCGCGTCATTACCCCAGGTGAAAAATATTGCTAGTTAGGGTTCTGACTGGACTATTGTATTTACCAACTCTCTATGACTGGCTCACCTGCCAGGGAGCTGTGAGGGGCTTGGCACCATCCTGATGCAACACAAACGACCTGGCAAATGACAAATTTCATGAAAGGCTGGTGTGGGGCCTTGTTGCTGGCATTGCCTTCTCCCTCCTGGCTAGGAAAGGCAATGAGTTGTGGCCTTAGAAAATGGAAAGCTGGCTGATGTCTGTGCTGTACGATGAATAAAACTAAAATGCAATTTAGAACTGCTAAAAACTAAAATGCAATTTGATATCTGACCGTGTTTTTCTCTATAGAACAAGCTCCCTGAGTCCTTCTAAGGATTCTGGTTTCCATTTAACTGCTGTTGGCTTCATTGCTATCCAAACCCATGCCAGATGAAATCCAGTCCAGAGAGTGTATAAAGTGCCAAAGGACAGCAGTCTGAGTGAGCCAGGCCCCATTGTGCCATGACCACTTGGTTGGAAATGTACTCTCTTTTTTTGTTGGGATCATCTTATTCCATTAGTGGTATATTGAAATCTCCCACAATTACTGATTTTTCCATCAAATTCACTTGGCAAATCAGTGTCCTTTATCAAATTATTTGTTGTCATTCAGGATAGAAATATTCAAAATTCAATGCTTTCTAGTCATCTACATATCATACCACTTCCATTCTGGTCATCATCTCAATCCCTTCCCTACCAAAACATGGACTCTGCCCCCTGGAATGACCCTGGGCTCTGAAAAGTGAGCTGTTGCCTTATTTTGCCTCAATACAAGCATCTATCTCATTTCCTTGCCATTTCCACACCCTGCTGTTCATGTAGAGCATACCCCTCCCCTTCATGCTCCTTCATGTGTTGTTACTCCAATAGGATGTAAGCTCCTTAAGGGCATGGATTGCAATGCTCTCATTACATTTGTAACTGAAGCACTTAGCACAGCTCCGGGCACATAGTCAATGCTTAATAAATGCTTTAGTTATTTAGTTAACCAGCTATATATAGAAATATTGATATACTTTTATTGTAAACAATCCCAATATAATTTCCTTGTGTCTCTCTCTTAATACCTTCTCAATGGTAGAGTCAGAGAACCTGGGTTCAAGCCTGCTACCTGTGTGATCATGGGCAAGTAATTTTACCTTTCTGGTCCTTGGTTTTCTCATTTGTTAAATGGAATTAATCCTTCCAACTCTTAAAAGCATACGTGATCCACCCTTTAACTTTAAATTGTCTTATCACCAGGGAGGGAGAATTCTCTTTCAGGTAACATCTGAAAGGGCTTAGAAAAAGAAGTAAACTCATCTTTGTGGAGTGAGGGGGGCAAGTAGGCGGATAGAGCGCCAGGCCTGGAGTCAGGAAGACTCTTCTTCCGGAGCACAAATCTGGCCTGAGACACTTACTATCTGTGTGACCCCGGGCAAGTCACTTAACCCTGTTTGCCTCAGTTTCCTACTCTGTAAAATGAGCTAGAGAAGGAAATAGCAAACCATTACAGCATCTTTGCCAAGAAAACCCCTTCATTCTCACCTCTTACACTCAAACGTCTCTCCCTACTACCTCCTCCTTCATTCTAGTCTAAGATGAAGCAAGAACCCTTTTTGCCAACGCAAACCCCAAACCATGAGCCCTTGATCCCGTTCCCTCTCACCTCTAGCAAACTGCTTCCACTATCATCCCACTCTCTTATATTCAATCCTTATTTACTAGCTCCTTACCTGCTTCCAACAAACATGCCAATGTCTCCCCATCTGCATACCATGTAGGTAACTAGTAATTTACAAGTTGTTTCCTCTATTAGAACATGAATTTCTTGAGGGGAGGAAAAGTGTTTGCTTTCCTTTATATTCCCATCACTTAGCACAGTTCCTGACACATAATAAGTGCTTAATAAATGCTTGTTGACTGATCTACAGGTTATTTTCAACCCCCTGTGCTCCTCTCCTTAAGTCTTGAACCTTCTCATATATCAGCTAAAATGTGCCTTAATGAAGGACTACTCCTTTAAACATTCACTGGCCTTGTTGTATTCAGTCATGTCTAACTCTTTGTGATCCCATTTAGGGTTTTCTTGGCAAAGATACTGGAGTGGTTTGCTTCTTTCTTCTCCAAATCATTTTACAGATGAGGAAACTGAGGCAAATAGGGTTAAGGGACTTACCCAGGGTCACCCAGCTATTAAGTGTGTGAGGCCAGATTTGAACTCAGGAAGATGAGTCTTCCTGACTCCAGGAGTGACGTTTTATCCACTGTGCTTCCCATTCACTGGCCTATCAGCCTCTTTTGTGTGTAACTTTTACATCCCCAAAGTGCTAAAAAATAGACTGGGGTAAGTCTGCCAGTATTCCTATGTGACAGTCTCGGACACAAGAAGGAGATTGATGTACATTCTTGGGTGGTATTAGGAAAGTGACCGGTCGTTGAGTGTGAGAGAAAGTGTTGGTAAAACAACAACAATAATAACAACAAAACACCTCAGTGTGAGTCAATGGGCACTACAGTGAAAGTCAGGGGAGCGAAGAGAAGAGAGAGATAGTTCGAGGCTAGGAGATGTGGCATAGCAAGGAAGGCACCCCTGTGGTGTTTAGTTCAGTGTCTCCTTCCGTCTTGTTGTCATTGTGGTCTTAGAGGATATTCATGGTTCTTGTCAGTCCAAATTGTCCTCATAAGACTCTTAAGCCCATGCACCTTGTGCAGCATAATGAGGCATAAGGGCTGATGAGAGTGTGAGATCAGATCAAGCTTTGCCCTCTTCATCTGATTTGGTATCAGCTGAGTTTGTCTCTGGTTCCCATACCTAGAGAGTTATGCTAACAGAGCAGTTGTACTGGGCTTATATCTTATATTTTATATATATATATATATGTATATTTTATTATATATATATATATTTTATATATAAGCTTTTGTAACGTTTAGCAGCTGTGTGACCCTAGGAGAATCATTTCATTTCTCTGAACCTGCTTCACCTTCTGTCAAATGTACACAAAAATCCGTACTCTGCCTGGGTTACTAGCTAGAATCATTTTGAAGACCAAATGAGAGATCTTCTTTAAAGCACTCTGTAAATTGGAAATCATCATAAAAATGCCAGCTACCATTATTATTAAGCAAAACCCCAGGTTCCCTTAAAAGCACATGAGGGTGAAACAGGAGAAATTCTGTAATATTTAATCCATTTTATAGTGGGAAAAAGAGTCAGTGTGATACAAGGGGGTAAGTATTGACTCTTGGGTGAGAAGACCTAGATTCAATGCCACCTCCGATGCTTGTTACCTGTTTGCCCTCAGGCATGCCTCACCTCTCTGAGCCTCAGTTTCCTCATCTGTAAAAATGAGGAGTTGGACTCAATTATTTCTATGGTCTCTTTTAGTTCTAGACCAATGATTCTATGGCAATAGTACAATGGACCAGAGTAGTGCAGTGACTTGTTTAGTATCACATAGTAGAGAAAGAAATAGGAATACAACCTCTCTCCCCTGCCTGCCAGGCAAATGATTCCTTCCATGAATTACACTGAACAATAGCATTTATATAGCACTTTAAAGTTTGCAGTGTGCTTTATAAATATTATCTCATTTTATCCTCACAAAAACCCTAGGTAGGTTATTCTCATTTTACAGTTGAGGAAATTGAGGAAGATTTGAGTTACATGACTTCCCAAAGTCACACAGCTAATAAGTGTCTGAGGCTGGATTTGAACTCAGGTCTTCCTGACTCCAGGCCTGGCCCCCTATCCACTATACCACCCTCCACTGACCCCACCCTCCTCACACTATTGGATCTAATAATTCCATCTCTTTTCTCTTTCTAATTCTTGATCATTTTTTTTCCCTCAAAGAAGCCCAATACTATGTGGAGAAGATGATTGTCAGCTTTTAGCTAGAATTGCTAAAGTTTGAGAGTTGAGAACTGTTCTTGAGAACAGCTCCAGAATGAGGAATCTTTGAAAATGTAGTAAAATGTAGTAATCGGGGGATTGAGGGCTGGGAGGGTCTTTTTGAATGTGATCAAATGCTAACAGAGGATGGGAAGGTCAATGTGTGAAGGTGATGCCACGTTGTCATGGAGACAGAATTACCTGTTACTTCAATGGCACAACAGTTCAAAGGTTCCCTTCAAACCTTCCCCAGGAGAATGTCAGAGCTCAAAAATGAAACATCCATCCCATGCCCCAGCTACCCATTAGACAGCAGGTAGAAGAGCTGAGATTATTTGCAAAGTTCAGATGATTTTAATGCATCTACTCCTCATTTTTTGGCATTAGGCTTCTGTCTCTCTGAAGTCAAGTTCAGATCAGGCATTGCTTTTCACACCAAGCTTTCTTCTATAGCCATTGCCCCCCGTCTTACTACTCTCTCCCTAATCAAACATTCTATTTCCTTATAATAAAATATATTATATTATATATTTATATATGTTATGTTCTATATAATCCATATAAATGCTGCCTTTCCCCCTTTCTCATAGAATGCAATCTCCTTGAGGGCAGGGACTGTTTTTATCCTAGTGTTCACAGCACCTAGCATAGTTTTTTTTTTTTAAGATCTGATACTTTTTTAAATTAAAATTTTTTTGGTTACATTTTAAGCTCCAAACTGTCTCCTTTCTCCCTCCCTCCCTCCCTACACTAGAGATGAATAGGCATAGTGGTTTTAAATAAATATTTATTCAATTGAATTTCTGCTTTCTCCATGTGAAATTCAGAGAATCTGCAAGAGGAAACAACTTCTTTAAGATCACAAAGCAAATGCAACAGAACATGACTTGGAAATGTTGACTTCAAAGGCCTGGGTTTGGTTAATTAGCTACAAGGATCCCTCTGGGCAGCATGGAATAGTGTAAGGACCACATACCAGGGAACTGAGACCTCTGTTCTTGCCCCGACCCTTCAGCAAAGGACCTGTGTCCTTAGGTCATGTAGTTAACCTGCCTGAATCTCTGGCTTCCCATTACTCAAATAATTCTTCCACTACCTACTTACAGGGTTGTGAGATTCAAACAGGTTAATGTATGTGAAAGTGCGTTGTAACCACAAAGCACTATATAAATGTCCTTTGTGGTTATTTCAGCTCCATGTTTGAGAGGTAATACAGCATAATGTATTGGTGAGTTGTCGTCCTTCATTCTTGAAGAGGACCAAAATGACAACCCTATATATGCTATCACCATGACCGCCACAGCATAAGTGCATAGACTGGTGTTGGAGGGGAAGTTAAATCCTGCCTCTGACATTTACTGCCTGTGTGACCACAGACAAGACACTTTTCCCCTCTGGACTCAGAAAACTTCGTAGAAGTACAGTCAGACTGTTTGCCGATCTGTTTGGTGGAGGGTCAAAATAGCTATGTGTGGGGAACTTAGCCTTTACTGTCAACAAAGCAGACACTAAAAGCCAGCTGACTCATTTTTGGACAGAGCTTGTAGTAGATGCCCAGGACCCAGATGTCCAGCTTCCAGCTTTCAAATGGAGAGAATCCAATAAAAATAGCCAAATGATAAACACTATATGCTTCCCTCACCCCTCATCCTCCATCCCAGTAGGAAGGGTTGCTGGCACCAACATTCACCTACCTGCATAATCCAAAACCAGCTTCAATGAGGGCTCTTGATAAAATGGGAAAACTATTAATTTACAGACCCCAGAGTCAAGAGCCTGACCTTCATGAGCTGGGGGGCATCCCCTATCATAATGTTTTGCCAGGATGGTTTTCATGGCACTTCTATGTGGCTTCATCCCTAAAGGAAATCTGTATGAGAATGAGATTTTAATCTCTTCTAATCTAACCAAGTATGATACTCTGAAAGTTTTGAAAGGGATGGCTTAAATCCCCTTTCAAGATGCTTCCTCAAAAGTTATTTGTTGTAAAGGTTACCATTCCCTCCCTCCTCACCCCAACCCACTTATCAAGCTTTTTAGATGACAAGTGTGAATAAACAACTAATTATTCACAAACACGAACAATTTAAATAGAAGCCACCTAATGCACTCTTTTCCTCTGATTAAAGGGGCGACCAGGTGGTAGATCAGGATAGCACCCCGAACAGTGACTTCCTCATACCATCCCCCCAACTGACGATTCATTTTGTGCTATTTAGGGAAGTTTTTTGGTATTTGCCATAGATCCAAATACTTCCAGTTATGGCTCTTTTGAGCCAATTCCACAGACTATCTGTATGATAGCTACATTTAATATTTCTGTTTTGATGAATTAATGAATAATTGAATGAATGAAAAAGCATTTATTTAGTACTTGCTAGGTTCAAATACACAGTACTTTCCACTTAAGTTATTGTTTATGGGAATTAATTTCCTTAGGTTCCAAAAGCTCTCTCCTAGAGATAAGATAAAGCCTATTCTGGCTGTTGTAAATTTCTCCTGAACCCTTCCTCTCTTTGAATGACCTTGTATAAGACAGCCACAGCCAGGATTTTTCATCCAGCTTTCTTTCAGAGTATAAAACTCCACCTGGAGTATCAGTGCTGACAGCCATGTGTGCATTTCCTGGTTATTTTATTGAAGAAGCTCACATTGTCTCCAGTAATTGGGATTCTGGGATCCACGTTGACATAGGGCTGATTGGATTGTGATTTCAAGGCCTGCTGGGGCAGCATCTACTAGCACAAGAAGCTGCCAAATGACACCTGGTCCTGTGCATCCCTGAGTCCTGGCACTTTCCCTCTCTAACTACCTTATATTTATTTTGCGTTTTTTCTGAAAATTCTTATATGGGTACATATTGACTAGATGGGTGGAGCACTGGATCTGGAGTCAAGAAGACCTGAGTTCAAATGTTACCTTAGACACTAGCTGTGTGACCCTAGGCAAGTCACTTAACCTCTGTCTGCCTCAGTTTCCTCAACTGTCAAGTGGGGATAATAATAGCACCTACCTCCTGAGGTTGCTGTGAGAATACAATAAGATAATATGTGCTAAGTATCAACCTTAAAGTTTCATGTAAATGCTAGCTTTTACTATTATTATATTGTTTTTCCCAACAGAATGTGAGCTCCTAATAAGTAGGAAGTGTTTTGCTCTCTGTACTAATATCCCTAACACCCAGTATACTGTCTGACACCTAGTAATCACTTAATAAATGCTTGTTGAAAGGGCAGCTAGGTGGCACAGTGGATAGAGCACCTGTCCTCGAATCAGGAGAACCTGAGTTCAAATCTGGCCTCACTTACTAGCTATGCGATCTTGGGCAACCTCAATTGTCTCAAAAAAAAAATAAATGCTTGTTGATTAATGAATTGACTTTTTTCAATAAACCTTGCTATACTCTATGCCTGTAATTCTCCCACATCCTCACTACCTGCTTCTTAATTTGAACCTGAGCATCACTTTTCTTGACTATTCAGGCTGCTACAGGCCAGGACTGGCCCTGAATGAAGTTTTTGGAGACCACCAATCACTAGGACCTGACAAAGCAGGCTCTTTTCACAGCAACCCAAGAGATAAGTAGTATAGTCTTCATGAAAGACCTTAGATATTGTTCTAAATTCTGATGAATAATGAAAAAGAGAGAACCCCTTCAGGAAGCAGTATTCAGTCCAAAGCTCATGCCTGGTACCTTTTGTGATAATAATAGTAACTCAAGAGGCAGCATGGGATAGGTTATGAGTTCCTCATAAGCAGAAACTGTCTTTTTCTTTCCTTTGTATCCTCAATCAACACTTAGCACAGTGCTGAGCACATAGCAGACACTTTTAAACAGATGCATGTTGACTGACTGATTCCCTGACTGACTGTAGCAGAAAGAAAGTGAGCCTCTGGATCAGGAAGATTGCCTGTTTCTGAAACAAACTGGTGTGTGGCTTTGGGCAAGGCTCTTAATTGTTTCATGTCCCCAGGCAATGAACAGGTGCTGTTCTGCACTGCTACAGGGAATTTCTTTACTGAGGGTTCTCTACACCAAATGAAAGCTTAGGTCTGAACAATAACAACAACAAAAAGAGCTTACATTTCAATAGTAATTTAAGATTTGTAATATCTTTTGAAACAGCTATGTCCCCAACAACCCTGTGAGATAGGTAACACAAGTATTAATAACCCTGTTTTACAGATGAAGAAACACTCATAAAGTGACGTGTCAAAGGTATTACGACTGGTAAGAGTCTGAATCAGAATTTTAATCCATGTCTGCCAATCTCCAATAACAATATTCTTCTCTTATACTATAACAATGCTTACTTAGTCAAAATGTTCTGGTCATCTAGCATACTCAGAACCTTAGTTACACTGGAGAGGATTCAGGAGGGGATATGAAGGAGAATCTATGAAACCCTCTGGTGGATATGGACTTAGTAGAGACTGAGCACTACTGGTCCCCTAGCAAGGGAGAAGGATGATTTCGCTTTCAAGGACCTGTGGACTCTCCCTATCAAAAGTCAACTGAGGACCATGTTCAAAATGTACCTGCATTTAGGTTTTGTTTAAAAAAAGAAGGAAAAGGCAGAGCCAGGATGGCGTAGTAAAAGCAGTGACTTGCTTGAACTCTCCCCTAAACCCCTCCAAATACCTGTAAAAAATGGCTCTAAACAAATTCTAGAGCAGCAGAACCCACAAAAAGGGTGAAACAAAATTCCAGCCCAAGACAACCTGGATGGTTGATTGGAAAGGTCTATTGCACCAGGCTAGGAGAGGAGCACAGTTTAGTGTGAGTGTGCAGGCAAAGACCAGGCCTCAAAAAACCTGAGCAGCCCTCAGGGGACTGAATCAAGGGGAGATGTGGTGGTTTCCAGACTTCTCAACCCAAAAACGCCAAAGACAACTTAGAAGGTCAGTAGGAAAGGTCTGTGACCTTCGTGAGAGAGAAGTTCGGTCCCAGCCCCAGTCCTGGAGCAGCCCCAAGGCAGCAACTGCTTCTGCAGCTCTTGCCCCACAGATGGAGATGGAATCAAGTGACTGATCAGAGGAAGATTGCGGGGATTTCTTTGCTGGTGCTGAGGCAGGAAACTCTTGCTTTGTCCATGCTTAGATCTGGGTCACAGTTCTGGGTGGTGGTCCTGGAGTGAGAAGGAATGCTGACATAGTGGAGCTTGTAGTGGAGGTAGAGAGGGAATCCTCCTCACAGTTCCAAGGCAGAAAAGAGTGCTTGTGGTTACACAGAGCACAGGCCCAGAAAGGAGTAAACACCTCGCACTTGATCATATCACCTTCGAAGAACTAAAAATTTACAGGTTCCTAGAAGTATCTCTGAAAACAGCTGCACAAAACCCCGGAAGCTGGGGACAGTACATTCTCCACATTGGAAGCAGACCCACTACCTTAACAAAGAATTTAAAACTAAAGTAATTGGCTGTGAACATAAGCAAACTGCACAAAAAAATGTCAGACCACAGAATCTTTCTTTGGTGACAAAGAAGATCAAAACATACAACCAGAAGAAGACAACAAAGTCAAAGCTCCTACATCCAAAGTCTCCAAGAAAAATATGGATCAGTCCCAGGCCATGGAAAAGCTCAAAAAGGATTTTGAGAAGTAGAGGAAAAATTAGGAAGAGAAATGAGAGTGATGCAAAAAAATTATGAAAAACAAATCAACAGCTTGCTAAAGGAGACCCAAAAAAATACTGATAAAAATAACACCTTAAAAAATAACCTAACCCAAATGGCAAAAGAGGTCTAAAAAGCCAATGAGGAGAAGAATGCCTTAAAAAGCAGAATTGGCCAAATGGAAAAGGAAGTCCAAAAGCTCACTGATGAAAAGACTTCCTTAAAAATTAGAATGGAGCAAATAGAAGCTAGTGACTTGATGAGAAATCAAGACATTGTAAAACAAAACAAAAAAAAAAAAGAAAAAATAGAAGACTGTGAACTATCTCATTGGAAAAACAACTGACTTGGAAAATAGATCCAGGAGAGATAATTTAAAAATTATTGGACTATCTGAAAGCCATGATCAAAAAAGAGCCTAGACATCATCTTTCAAGAAATTATCAAGGAAAACTGCCCTTATATTCTCGAACCAGAAGGCAAAATAGAAGTGGAAAGAATCTACCAATCACTTCCTGAAAGAGATCCCTGAAGGAAACCTCCTAGGAATATTAGAGTCAAATTCCAGAGTTCCCAGATCAAGAAGAAAATATTGCAAGCAGCCAGAAATAAACAGTTCAAGTATTGTGGAAACACAATCAGGATAACACAAGATTTAGCGGCTTCTACATTAAGGGACCAGAGGGCTTGGAATATAATATTCCAAAGGGCAAAGGAAATAGGATTACAACCAAGAATCACCTACCCAGCAAAACTGAGTATAATCCTTCAGGGGGAAAAAATGGACATTTCAGTGAAATAGAAGACTTTCAAGCATTCTTGATGAAAAGACCAGAGCTGAATAGAAAATTTGACTTTCAAATACAAGACTCAAGAGAAACATGAAGAGGTAAATAGGAAAGAGAAATCATAAGGGATTTATTAAGGTTGAACTGTTTACATTCCTGCATGGAAAGATGATATTTGTAACTCATGAGACCTTTGTCAGTATTAGGGTAGTTGGAGGGGAAAAAATTAAATGGATAGATAGATAGATAGATAGATAGATAGATAGATAGATAGATAGATAGATAGATAGATAGATAGATAGATAGATGGCACAGGGTGAGTTGAAGATGAAGGGATGCTATATGGAGAATAAAATTAAGGAGTGAGAGAAAATTATACTGGGAGAAGGAGAAAAGATGAGGTAGAATGGGATAAATTATTTTACATAAAACAGACAAGAAAAGGTTTTTACAATGGAGGGGAAGTGGGAGAAGGTAAGAGGGAACGAATGAATCTTATTCTCATTGGATTTGGCTTAAGGAGAAAATAACATACACGTTCAATTGGGTATGGAAATCTATCTTACCCCACAGGAAAATAAGGGGGAAGGGGATAAGAGATTTGGGGGGGGATGATAGAGGGGAGGGCAGATTGGGGGGGTAATCAGAAGCAAACACTTCTGAGGAGGGACAGGGTCAAAAGAGAGAATAGAATAAATGGGGGATGAAGGGAAATATAGTTAGTTTTTCACAACATGACTACTATGGAAGTGTTTTGCATGACCTATATTGAGTTGGTTGCCTTCTTTATGAGGGTGGGTGGGGAGTAAGGAAGGGAGAAAATTTGGAACCCAAAGTTTTAAAAACAAATGTTAAAAAAAAATTGTTTTCACATGCAACTGGGAAATAAAATATAAAAGAAATGGGGTATTGAAATCTATCCTGCAGTACAGGAAAATAGAAGGGGAAGAGGATAAGAGAAGGGGGGAAATAGAAAAGAGGGCTGATTAGGGGAAGGGTTATTCAGAATGCACGCCATCTTGGGGTGGGGGGGAGAAAATTTGGAACTCAAAATCTTGTGGAAGTGAATGTTGAAAACTAAAAATAAATAAATTAATAAGAAAAAAGGAAGAGAGTGAGAAAGAGGAAAAAGATGCATTTCTTTTGTATCGTATTAACTGTGAGTAATATTTTAATAAGTACAGCTAATTTTACATATGTATATGCTTTAGCTCCATACTGTGCTCAGTTAAGAGCTACAGAAAAGAAAGAAAAATAAATAAATAATAATAATGACAACAACATATCACTACAGGTTGCAAAAATGTATCACTTACTGAATACTTAGAAAAACACAATCAGGCCACTAGAGTTCCACAATAGAAGCTTCTATCCATAAACAAATAGATGTCATATACTTACATTAAAATACAGACCCTCAAATATTCTTGGGAACTTAATAAATAAAATGTACTGGAGGCAGTTCATTATCATAGACAAAACCATTTCTAATCACCTACATGAAACAGTGATCCCTAAAAAATACAACATTTTAATAAATTTTGCTACACTGAATCCTCATGATTTTGAAACCGTGTGCAATGATAGAGTTTTTTGTTATTGAGGCAATCAGGGTTAAGTGCCTTGCCCAAAGTCACATAGCTAATATCTTAGGCTGTATTTGAACTCAAGTCCTCCTTACTACAGTGCCAGTGCTCAATCCACTACACCACCCAACTGCTCTGTAATGATACATTTTTAAATTCCGAAACTTAGTCTAAGAAATCAAACCCATATGATAACAGTACACAGCATCCCTGCTAACTCGTTTAGTACTGGAATGGTCCCAAAGACTCAGTCTTGCCTGGTCTCAGTTTCCTTGTATGAAAACTGAGAGGGCTGGACTAAATGGCCTCTAAGGTCTCTTGAAGCTTAAGTCTAAGCTATGATCCTCTGCTCTCAGTAAGCTCACAGATGAGTTTATGCTTCAATTTCATTATCCATTTGCCAGAAGTGACCCTATCTAGACTTTAGTGAGAATTCACCAAATATTACAGATAAAAAGACAAAAATAAGGCTGTTTCTACCTGAGTGCTATCAAATAAGATGAGAATGAGATTGGCAATCAACTATAAGAGTTATTTTATTCGCCCGTGCAGTCATCTGTAGAACATTAGCAGGAGAGCAGCTTGTCTCAGGACCATTTCTATCTGAATCCCATAAAAAAATAAATAAATAAAAAAGATGAGGAGAATGAGATGAGGAAGAAGAGAAAGATGATGGTGGTTGTTTATGTAGTGCTTTAAAATTTGAAAAGTGTTTGGCACATTCTCATATGGGAGTTTTACAGCGACCCTATAAAGTAGATGGGCATCTAGGTGGAGCAGTGGATAGAGTTCTGGGCTTGGAGTCAAGAAGATCCATCTCCATGGGTTCAAATCTGGCCTCAGACATTTACTAGATGTGTGACCCTGGGCAAGTCATTTAGCCCTGTTTGCCTCAGTTTTCTCATCTCTAAATTAAGCTGGAGAGGGAAATGACAAATCACTCCAGTATCTTTGCCATGAAAATCCCAAATGGGATCACAAAGAGTCGACCATGACTGAAAAACAACTGAACAACAAAATGCAGTAGATACTATGGGTAAAAGACAGGAAGAAAATAAAAGAGACAGACATGGGAATGAGGAGGAGGAAGGAAGAGACAGACAGAGACAGAAAATGAGAGTAATAAAATCTAGCCAAATGGAATATATAATCTGATCCCCAAAGCCAGAATTTACTGACCTCAACTCTCTAGCCTGGGAAGCCTATAAACTTCATGCTAATTTTACCTCTCATATCATCTATAGCCCTCAAATAACTGATGTCCTGGTTGATTTATGTCTCTAAATAAGCTCATTAAGCGATAATCTGAGAAGAATCCATCACTGTGACAAGTTGGTTGATTAACCATCCCCCAGCAAAGTCAAAGTTGTTTAATATCCTGAACAAATAGGTCAATAATGAGAACAGCAGCAGAACTGGGCCAGACAGCAGTGATCACTCTATTGAAGATGGATAGTCACAGAATGGGGAATTCTGCTCTGCAGTCTTTGCAGTCTGGCACTAGTGAGTGAAACTATCATTGGCTAAGAAATAGAAAGTAGCCCTGGCCACAGGCCTGTCTTAGGTCACCAAAGAAGCCCAAGTAGAGTCTCCAATCTTGTCTCTCCAGGACCTGGATATCCCATTGATATTCCCTGGTACCCTTTGAGTCATATCCAACATGACCTGGTTGCTTTTGATACTTTGGGGTTTCATAGATTTCTGCCCCTCCTTGCCTGGATCACAACTTGGATACACATAGCCACAGTCAAGTTAGTCCCTACATATTGTTGTTGTTATTGAATCATTTTTCAGGCATGTCCAACTCTTCACGACCCCATTTAGCGTTGTCTTGGCAAAGATACTAGAGTGGTTTCTTTCTCCAGCTCATTTTACAGATGATGAAACTGAGACAAACAAGGTGAAGTGGTCAGGGTCACACAGCTACTAAGTGTCTGAGGCCATATTTAAACTCAAGAAGATAAGTCTTCCTGACTTCAGACCTGATACTCTACCCACTTTGCCATCTAGCCGTCCCAGTCCCTACATACCTTTACATCAATTTCCCATTGTTCCTTTTGCAGTTTCCTCTGCTATATGCTTATCCAGTTCTCCATCCTAGGAAGAAGGGTAAAGGAAACTTTAACAAAATGTTCCTGACAAGGCAGAAACCCTCCCCTCTCCTTTAGGTGAACGTGTAAGAAATGAGAGAAAGTTTCATGACTTATCTTAATGGTTTCTGGGTGGCATAGTGGATAAAGTGCTGGATCTGCAGTCAGGAAGACCTAAGTTCAAATCCGGGCTCAGACACTAACTAGCTGTCTGATCCTCAGAAGGTCACTTAACTACTTACTGCTTCAATTTCCTCCCCTATAAAATGTACATGTTAATAGCATCCTACCTTTCAGGTTGTTGTAAGGATAAAATAAGACAATGTTTGTAAAGTACTTTGCAAACCTTAAAGTGCTATAAAAATGCCCATTCTTGTTATTATGTTAATTCCGTAGTTTCCCTCGAAGATTAACACAGTTCTAGGCACTGTGTGTTCATTTAATCACATTGATAAAATGAGGAAATAAGTAATATGCCACATGTACTGAAGTTTGAGGGTCAATAGAAGTTTGACCATTGGAGAACGATAGGAGTAAGGGTAAGGCATTCCCCTCCCTACCAGCAGAGAGCGAGCCTCCATCTTCTCAATGAAGTGGGTGACGGAATTATTTAAAAGGATGAGAGTGGGGTGAAGTCAGGGGCTTAATGAGTGAAAAGAATCATTTCTGTGGGAAATATAAGAGGGAGTCAATAGTTATTGATGGTTTCTAGGATAGATAAGAAGATAGAGAAGATAGAGATAGAGAAGAAAATGCAAACTTCCCCAGTATCTTTGCCAAGAAAACATCTAATAGGTTCATTAAGAGTCGGACAAAACTAAAATGACTGAACAGCAAGAAGTGTACTGGAGCAGACTGAATTATATAGATTCCTAAAAGAGTTGTTTCTGGCATTGAAATTCTATGATCTATGTTTGAGAGGCTTAATGATACCTAGCAATAGTTGAAGAGATTGGCTTATGCTCAAGGATAATAACAAATAATAATAAATGTTTAACAACCAGCTCTCTGGGGGGAAAAAAAGACTTACTCATGGCACACTTTTAAGTTTAATCTGTAATATTACATTTTCTCCATCATTTTCTTAAGGCTAGATAATCAACAAAACAATAAATCAGGCCCTGATTTGTAGGTTTGCCAATTTCTAAGGTGTAAATGCTCACACTGAAATTTTAGCAACGCTGGAATCTCTGGCCCGCCCCTGCCTGTGTTACACATTTAATGGAGGTTCAAACACAAGAAAAGTAACCTAGCTCTTCTCCTCCAGACCAGAAAAACCCTCACTAGTGGTAAGAACATATATCTGACTTTAAAAATTAATATCCTAATCTAGTACAATGTAAGCTACTTGAAGGCAGGGACTTTTTTCTTTTTCCATTGAATTGGTTTACATCTCAATGAAGGTGGGAAGAGAAGTTATTTTCTTATATTCTTGTTCACTTCAAATACTCAATCTTAGCCAGCTGCATTAGCTTCTCCTGGACATTAGCCCCCTTGTTAAACAATAACTAGGACAGATTGCTTTATCAAAGAAGTTGAATACAGATGCCGCATCCTGCATGATGGATGGAGAAACAGTGACATCTAGTGGACACCTGAGCAAGGCCCTTCCCTGCTCTGGGAAACTGGAAGGAATAGTCCAACATCCACTTCAAGGCTTCTTAAACTGTGGGTCGTCATCCCATGTGGGGTCGCAAAAAAAAAAAAAAAAAAAACTGGCAACAGTAAAAGGTTTCTGAATGCTCAACTACCAAAAATTAATTATAAATCAAACACATAACAAATCCGAAGTGTTTCTGGCAGCACTCGCCCATGTTGCGTCATGCAACTCCACAGCAGCCTTGGTTCTGAACACAAAACATGTGCACTTTACACTATGCGTGCCCTCAGGCCATGCAATGCTGACGAAAGCTGCCAAAATGTGACAAGGGGCCACGAGTGGAAAAAGTTTAAGAAGCCCTGAACTAAACAAATGCAACATGGACTGAGATTTTCCTCCTAGAAAGAAACATATCACTCAGTTTGAGGGGCCCAGGCCATGATAGCTATAGTATTTGTAGGAAGGAAGGTGGTAGTTTTCCCTGCCACTGGAGTGTAGAAGCTAACCTTTCATTTTTCTTTGCCTACTGACCAGAAAAACCAAAAAGCAAAGGGAGTCCAAGGGGGAGTTTCCCATGTAGGAAAAGTGTGCCTTTTAATGGAATATCAACCAGCATAGTGCAGTGCTGAAAAAGTAGCTTTGGAATCAGAGGCCATGAGTTCAAATCCCTGGCCATCCAGTTTGTGACCTTGGGAAAAATACTTACGTCTCTGAGACTCAGTTTCCTCTTCTGTAAAATGAGGGAGTTAGAATAGATATCCTCTACGGTCCTATCTAGATATACTAAGGTCCTTTCTATGCTCAGCCTTATTGGATTCCTTTTGCTCCCTCAGAAAGTAGAAAAGGGTATGTGAAAGGAGAGGTAATAGATCTTAGGTTAACCCATCTTTGCTAAATGACTCACGATTGGGTGATTATTGACAGTTGCAGCCAGAAATGGAAATCAAATACAGAGTCAAGGATTTTTGTTAATGGATGAAGATGTTTCAATTGCTCTGCAAAGAGCAAAATTGATTCCTTGTTTGTCAAGCTGGGAAATTGGTAGAATCTGTTCCCTCCCTATCCCTGCTGGCATCTAGCCAAGCAGCACCAGCTCATGTTTCACCGGCAAGAGTGACAATGAAGGCAATCTTTTATGGGCCAGAGGTAATTGGTCAGAAACATCAACTGGCTCAATGCACAGAGAGCTCTCCTTGAGTGCCAGAAGGAAAGTATAACCCTTTGTGGAGAAGAGTGGAGGGGAGGGGAGGGAAAAGTAGAAAAAGAAGTGAGTGAAGAAAGGAGAAATGGGAGAGCAATGGGAGAAGTAGAGGAGGAAAATGAGAGAAGAGGGATTCATAGAACCACGGAACTCCAGAATTGAAAGGGACCATATAATCCAACCTGCTCCTGAATAAAAATCCCCTCTCTAGCCCGCCCATGCCTAACACATGATCATCTGGCCATCCAGTGAGGAGGAACTCATTACCTCACAAAGTACTCATTCCAATTCTGGATGGCCCTAATCGTCAGGGAGCACTTTGGATTTTTTTTTACCTATGTTGAGCCTAAATCTTTGCATGTCCAGCTTCCACCCATGGTTCTGTACTCTGGGGCCAAGCAGAATAAGTCTAATGCCTCTTGCTCATAACCCATAGCTCTTTATATACTTTAAAGACAGCTATTAAACTCTCTCTAAAACTTATCTACTTCTGGCTAAATATTCCAAGTTCCTGCAACCTGACCCTGGTATAACACGGCCTCAAAGCCTGCCCATGTCACCTGAGGCAAGTTACATCACCTCTCTAGAATCCTGTTTCCTTATCTATATAAAGATATAATTGGAATAGATATCTTTTGGAATCCTTTGACTACTCAAAATCTAGAATGCTATGATCTTTTACCATATTGGTCATTCTCCTCTGAATACTCTCCATCTTATCTATATCCTTCCTAAAATAACATGGAATTAGAGATGGAAGAGATATCAAAGGCCATTCAGCCCAACCTTCCCATTTTATAGATGAGGAAACTGAGACTTAGGGAGATGGGACAGTGGAGAGAGAGCCAGACCTGCTGTCAGGAAGATCTAAGTTTAAACCTGACCTCAGAAACTTGGTATCTATATCGTCCTGGACAAGTCACTTGTCTTTTGTCTACTTCAGTTTCCTCTTCTGTAAAAATAGGGTTAATAATAGCACCTCGCTACCAGGATGGTTGTGTGGTTAAAATGAGATAATATTTTAAAGTTCTTTGCAAATCTTAAATTGCTGTGTAAATGCTAGCTATTATCATAATTACCATTACTTGGATTGTGCAAGGCTATACAGGTAGTAGATGTCACAGGTGATATGTGAACATGAATCCTCTGACTTCAGCATCAGAATGCCCTCCCCTGCACCATTCTACCTTTCTCTGTGGCTCCAATAACAGAACAAAATGCTTCTGAGCAAGGCAGAATACAACTGAGCTAGATATCATCATCCAGGTGAAGTTGGGAGAGGCTTATTGGCAGAAGTGGGAAACAGGGTGCTGTGTAATATGTGCAAAAAGGCAATGAATTTGGAGTTAGCATGAGTTAGTGTCTTATCCCTGCTTCTGTGTTTCTTTGGACAAGCACTTCAACTCTAGCCCCATCTAGCTACACTCCTTCATTTTACAGATGAGGAAACTGAGACACAGAAAGGTTAAAGTGATTTGACCAGAGTTACACGGTTATGAAATGCTTGAGGTGGCTTTGAACTCAGTTTTTCCTGACTATCACTCCAGTCTCTCTGCACACACTCCCTCATAGGTCTGGAAAAGGCCTTCAAGGCCATCCAGTCAAATTCAAGAGAGGAAGAGATTTATTTAAATTAATTTTTTATATTTTAGTAATTTTTAATTTATTATCTTTTAGTTATATTTTTAATTTTACTTATTGTTTTTCATTTATTTTTATGTATTTATTTAGTGAGGCAATCAGGGTTAAGTGACTTGCCCAGAATTGCACAGCTAATAACTGTCTGAGGCCAGATTTGAACTCAAGTCCTCCTGACTCCAGGGCAGGTGCTCTATCTACTGAGCCACCTAGTTGCACCTAAGGGCTTTATTTCATATTCCATAGTACTAAGCAGTTGTTTGATGGGCCCTCATGTAGTTATCTTTGTCTGGCTGGTATGCCATCTTGTAAGCATTAATAGTTCATTGAGCTAAAACAGACTTGAACCACCCTCCCTCCCATTTTATGATGAGGAAACTAAAGCCCAGGAGAGTTAAGTGACTTGACCACAGTCACAGATAGTAAATGTCAGACATAGGATTTGAACCCACAACCTCTGACTCTACTGCTAATGTTCTTTCCACCAGGCCACACTGCCACTAATCCAAGTAGCAAACTTTTGTTAAGTGTTTGCTATGTGCCAAGTCCTCTACTAATCAGTGTGGCCATACCAACTCTAGCTAAGTCACAGCCCTGTCCTTAAGGAATTTAAAGTCTTGTAAGGAGTATGATAGATGACAGACTCCTGAGAGAGGCAGTCTGGCATCATGGAGAGAGAGCTGGACTTTGAGTTAGGAAAACCTGGCTTCAAATCCTGACATTTACTATCTAGTGATCAAGAGCAAACATTTAATCACTTTTATCTTCAGGCAACTGGTCAATTCTATAAAGCAAGTATCCATGTCAAACTTTTAAGTTTAAACTTCTTTATTAAGATTGTCTCCATCATTTTCTTATGTCCAGACAATCATCATAACCATAAATCATCATAACCTAAATCGGTCATTTTTCAGTCATGTCTGACTCTCTTTGACCAGATTGCCGGTTTTCTTGACAAAGATACTGGAGTGATTTGGCATTTCCTTCTCCAGCTCATTTTACAAATGAGCAAAATGAGGCAAACAGGGTGAAGTGACTTGCCCAGAGTCACAAAGCTGGTAAAAGCAACTAAGACCAGATTTGAACTCACAAAGATGAGACTTGCTGACTGCAGATCCAGCACCCTCTCCACTGTACCACCTAGATGTCCTTTCCTAATTGCCAATTTCAGAGGTGTAAATACTCACATTGAAAATTAAACAATCAGCTCTCAAGAACAAGTACCAGCTGACTCCAGTATATCTCTGGTATTTCTCACATCAGGGAAACTATGAATTCCCTAAGTATTTTTCTTAACAATGCTATTGTTACCAAGGAGATATGGTATACTTGAGGATATCTTCATCTACAAGTACAGTGTCTGGCACACGGCAAGCAACTAATAAATACTTGCAGGTTAGTAGGCTGAGGTATGAAAGTTGACCAAAGTTGCATAGAAAGTAGGTAGCAGAGCTAGGGTTCAAAATTCTCCCATTAACAAGGAAAGCCAAAGGAGCACTTACATGGCAGAGTGGATAGAGCACCATGCTTGGAGTGAGGAAGACCCAAGTTCATATCCAAATAAGGAAAGAAGTGAGTGAATGGAAAATCTGAACTATGTTGGTGGTACTATGAATGGAGAGAAGGAAAGGGATGCAAGTGATGTTGAGGGAACAGAATCAACAAAACTAGTCATCATATGTGAGGGGAAAACAGAAAGTTAGGGTTTTTTTATTTAAAATTTTCAAAATTTTAAACTGACTCCAGTATGCCCCAGTTGTATCTCTGACACCTGGGAAACTGTGGATACTTTCAGCATTCTTATTAACAATGTTAGTGCTAATAAAATTCTGAAATTTTTAATTTTACAATTTTAATTTTGAATTTTGAAGCTTGGCATTTTTTTATTTTTAAATTTTCTTTTTTTTTGCCTATTTAGTGAGGAAGTGTCAAGTGTGCAGGTGACGGAGAAAGTCTAGACAAAATTCTAAGAAAAGTTGAGACTAGAAAGAGTGCTTCAAGCCCAGGAGAAGAGGGAAGCTTCATAGCTAGTATGAGTCAGAGGCAGTATGCCTGAGACTTCTCAATGGCTTCTATGTACCAGCAATATATAGGAGAAATCCTTTATATATATATATATATACACACACACACACACACACACATACATATATATACATATATATGTACATATATGTACATATGTATATATATGTATGTACAATGTGTATATGCATGCATAATATATTATGTTACATAATTCTACATAATATCATAGAACACTAACGTATGTGTGAATACATATATACATGGATACACATATATACACACACATACATTATTCATTTTTCTATCTGTATCTATATATTTATCTATATCTATATATATGCAATCAGGGGTAAGTGACTTGCCCAGAATCAACCAGTTAAGTAAATGTTGGAATCACATTTGAACTCAGGTCTTCCTGATTCTGGACCTGCTGCCCTATCTACCTAGCCACAAAGTTACCCACTAATATTAGCCTGAAATGACTTTTTTTCATTGATTTATTATGCAGAGAGCTGCCCCACTCCAGGAGGGGGGTCTTAAGTGTTCACTCTCAAAATTCAAATTCTGATCCCAACACTATTGTCAGGTGACCATGTGAACTTGCATAGTTCTCTACCTCCCTGAGCCTCTATTCTCTTGTCTCTAAAATGAGAATAATAAAGTCATTTTACTTTAAGGGGAACTCTGTATGTTGGAGACACATTGAAAAGTTTAAAAGATTATGCTGGGGGTGAGAGATGTTTTATTGTTCTCAGTATTCCTGCTTTGGAGTCCTCCAATATCTCACTGTAGCCTGAAGGCAGCCTTAAGTTCTCCAAGACCATACAAATGGAACACTAGCTTTGACTTGCCTTTGGTAAGGGTCTCTTCAGCTCATGTCCAAGAAGGAGTCCAGTTAAGATCTGAGAGGCCCAAGGATCAGGCTGACCAACAGCTATTAATTTTTTTTAATCTAGGATTTCACCAAGAATATTAATTTTTAGAAAGGTTGGTATCTGCAATAGTGGAAAGATGTGCTTTCTAACGGTTTAACAACTGGCTCTCTGGGAAAAAAAATAGATATGCATAATACACTTTTAAGTTTAAACTGCATAACATTTTTCCATCATTTTCTTTTTTCTAGACAATCATCATAATAATAAATCAAGTCCAGATACTTTCAGGCATTTTTCAGTCATGTCTGACTCTCCTTGACCAGATTTTGGGTTTTCTTGGCAAAGATACTGGAGTGATCTGGCATTTCCTTCTCCAGCTCATTTGACAGGTATACAAAGTGAGGCAAACAAGGTTAAATGATTTGCCCAGGATCATAAATCTAGTAAAAGTGTCTGAAACCTGATTTGAACTCACAAAGATGAGACTCTCTGACTGCAAATATTTGCCAATTTCCAAGGTGTAAATGCTCACATTGAACATTTAACAATCAGTTCCCAGCATAGTGCCTGGCACATAGTAGGCACCTAATTCACACTTGCAGGTTAGTAGGTGGAACTATGAAAGTTGACCAAAGTTACATAGTAAGTCTCAGAGCCAGGGATCAAATGTCTCCCATTAACAAGGAAAGTCAGAGGAGCAGTTACATGGCAGAGAGGATAGATTGTCAGAATTGGAGTGAGCATGACCCTTCTTGAAATTCTAGAAAGGAAAGAAATGATGAATGGTGAGTCTGAACTATGGTGGTGGTACTAACGAGGAAAAAAAGAGGGATGTGAGTGATGTTAAAGGAAACAGAATCAACAAGACCCCTGATCATATATGAGAGAAAGATGGAAAGTTCGATTTGTAAATTTTTTAATTATATGTTTTAATTTTAATTTTACATTTTTAAACTTGACTGACTTCAGGGAAATTGTGAATAATTTAATATTCATATTAAAATGGTTATGATTTAAAATTTTTGAAATCATAAATTTTTAGGCTTAAAATTTGGAAATTTCACCTTAATTTATTTTTATTTTTTTCCTCTACCATGGTTTTTTCCTTACTCAGCAAAGCAGTGTCTGAAGGAAGACTAGAAAACTCTAGGAAAGTTTGACAATACATTGAGCAAATAAATTGTATGCTTGTTTTTAAATGTGAGGCTTACAAATTCAAAATTTGAGGATTTAAGTTTAAATTTTTATATTTAAAATTCAAGATTTGAAAAATACTGAAATTCAAAAATTTGAGTTTTTTAATTTTGAGAAATTTTGAAATTTGAAAATTTGCCATTCTGAAATCTGTTTTTTATTTTAAGTTTTAATTTAAAATTTTTGAATTTCAAAATTTTAATTGATATTTCACATTTTGACATTAAAATTTTGATAATGTAAATTTGAAAGTTTTTAATTTAAAAGTTCAAATTCAAAATTTGAAAAAGTTGAAATTTTGACATTTGAAAATTTGATATTCTGAAATCTGTGAGCTTAAATTTTGAAATTTTGAATTTTGAAAATTTGGATTTGGGATTTCAAATTTTTACTTAATATTAAAAATTTTTACTTTTATTTTATATTTTCCATTTTTAAACCTGACTTCTATATCTGGTATCAGGGAAACTGTGCATAATTTAATATTCAAATTAAAATTGTCAAATCTTAAATTTGGAATTTTAAAATTTGGAGATTTCACATTAATTTTTATTTCTTTTCAATCCACATTATTTTTTTTTGCTTATTCATTGAGGCAGCATCACTTGTGATGGGGATGTTCGAGATGGGAGAGAGTATACCTAGCTCAAGAGCCTTCAAAGCATGAAATTTTGTTTATTAAATTTTAAATTTTGCAATTTATAAAATTTGAAATTTGACATTTTTAAAATTTAAAATTTTAATTTTTGAACATTTTAAAATTTGAAAGACAGATGTTCTAAATTTCAATTTTGATATTTGAATTTTCAATTTTTGAATTTTGAAATTCGGTATTAAATTATGAAATTTTGACTTTTGATATTTGCAAACTACAAATTTTGAAAATTGAAAATCTGACAATTTTGAAATTTAAAAATTTGACAACTTTTGAAATTTAAAATTCAGAATTTGAAATTTTATATTTTGACATTTTTGCTTAGGAAATTATAAATTGTAAAGCAGTCAGCAAAGCTTTATGAAAATTTGGGACCAGAGAGAACACATTGAACTCAAAGGAAGAGGAAAGGCTTCATAGGTATATGAATTTTAATATTTGTATTAGTAAATGTGAAGTTCCTAAATTTAAATTTTGAAGATTTAAATATTTCAAATTTAAAAACTTTTATTTTTGAAATCTATAAATTTTAAATTTGCAAAATTAAATTTAGAAACAATTTAGAATTTTGATATTTGAAATACCAAGTTTGAAACTTTGAAATTTGGCACCTGACATTTTAATTTTGAAAGCATAAATTTTAAAATATTGTTTTTTTATTTTTCATTATTAATTTCTTGTGTGTTTGTTTAGTAAGGCAGTGTCAAGTGTGATGCAGATAAAGGAAGTTTAGATAAAGCTCTAGGAAAATTTGAGACTCAAAAAAATTTTAACTCAAGAGAAAGGAAAGACTTTGTAGCACATATGATTTGGAGAAAGAATTACTGGGGCATCTCAATGGGTTCTGTGTACCAGCAGTATAAAGGAAAAGTCTTTATATATGTAATCATTTTATATATCATTTTATTGTATAATCTATATAATAATATAAATAATCAAATTTATATGTGTATGTGTGTGTATGCGTGTATGTGTACATCCATAGAGATAATTGGGCTTTTAGGCTTATGTAACCTGCCCACAGTCAAGCAGTGAGTAACTGTCAGGGTTCGGATTTGCACTCAGGTCTTCCTGATTCTAGACCTGGTACTCTACATATTCAATCACCCAGATGCCCACTCAAGTTAGGCTGAAACAACTTTTTTCATGGATTTTTTGTAGACAGCCCCCCTTGGGGTCTTGGGTATTCACTCTCAAAGTTAAAATTCTGGTCCCAGTGGTGTGGTCAGGTGACCATGGGAACCTACATAGTTCTCCACCTCCTTGACCTTTTATTCTCTTATCTCTAAAAGGGAATAATAAAGTCATTTTACTTTAAAGGGAACTCTGTATGTTGGAGACACATTGAAAAGCAAAAGCAAAATATGCTGGGGTGAGGGATGTTTTAATGTTCTCAGTATTTCTGCATTGGAGTCATTCAATATTTCGTTGTAGCCTAAAGGCACCTTGAGTTCTCCAAGATGATCCAAACTCAACACTAGCTCTAACTGGCCTTTAGTGAGGGTCTGTCTCTTCAGCCATCATCCAAGAAGGAGCCCAACTAAGTTCTAAGAAGACCAAGGATCAGGCCAGCAACAGCTGTTAAATTTTTTTTGGATCAAGAATTTTACAAAGAGTATCAATAATAGAAGGGATGGGATCTGCAGTGGTAAAGAAGTGTTTCTGGGATGTACTTCTTACTGTTTATCAACTGGCTCTCCAGGAAAACAAATATGTATGCATGATACATTTTTAAGGTTAAACTTCATTAACATTTTCTCCATCATTTTCTTTTGTCTAGACAATCATTATAACAATAAAATCAAGTGCTGATATGTTCAGTCATTTTTCAGTCGTGTCTGACTCTCCTTGACCCCACCTGGGGTTTTCTTGTCAAAGATACTGGAGCAATCTGCATTTCCTTCTCCAACTCATTTGACAGGTGTGCAAAGTGAGACAAACAGGGCTAAATGATTTGCCCAGGGTCACAAAACCAGTAAAAGTGTTGGAGGGCAGATTTGAACTCACAAAAATGAGACCTAACTACAAGTCCATCACCCTCTCCACTGCACCACCTGGCTGCCTTTTCCCATATGGAGTGTTTGCCAATTTCTAAGGTGTAAAGGATCACATTGAAAATTTAATAATTGGCTCTCAAAAACAGGTACCAGCTGACTCCAGTATGCCGCTGGTTATATCTCTCACATCAGGGAAACCAAGGATACTTTAAATATTCTTATTAACAATGTTACTGTTATCATGGAGATGTGGTGTACTTGAGGATATCTTCATCCACAAGCAGAGTGCCTGGCACATAACAAGCACCTAATAAATACTTTTGGGTTAGTAGGTTGAGCTATGAGAGTTGACTAAAGTTGCATAGAAATCAGGTAACAGAGGTAAAGTTCAAATATCTCCCACTAACAAAGAAAGCTAGGGAGTGGTTATGTGGCAGGGTGAATAGAGCACCAAGCTTGGAGTGGGGAAGACCCAAGTTCAAATCTAAAGAAGGAAAAAAATGAGTGAAGGGAGAGTCTGAACTATGGTGGTGGTACTATGAACCATGGCGGTGGTACTATGACTGAAGGGAAGGGATGTGAGCCATGTTGGGGAATTAGAATCAACAAGACTACTGATCATATATGGCAGAAAGGCAGATAGTTAATTTTTTTCATTTTTTTATTTTAAAATTTTAAATGCATCTGGTTGTATCTCTGACATCTGGGAAACTCTGAATATATTTAGTTTTCTTATTAGCAATGTTATTGTTACTAAAATTGTGGTATTTTAAATTTTTGTAATTTTAATTTTTAAATTTTAAATTTTTAAATTTTAAATTATTAAAAGTTTTATTTATTTTTAAATTTACATTATTTCTTAATTTTCTTATTTAGTGAAAAGTGCCAAGGGTGATAAGGACTAAAGAAGTCTGGACAAAACTCTCACAAAATTTGAGCTCAAGAGAAGAAAAACACACACAATCAGGGTTAAGTTACTAGCCCAGGGTCACACAGCTAGTAAATGTCTGACGCCAGGGCTGGGGCTCTATCCACTACACCATCCAGCTGCCCCTAGCGAATATCAACAGTTGGAATAGTTCTAAGCAGTTGATTGAGGAGCCCATATGTTGTTATCGTTGCTTGGCCTACTGCACAACTTGTAAGCAGTAATAGTTCATTAAGTTAAAACAGACCTGAACCCTCCCAGTTTACAGATGAGGAAACTGAGGCCTAGAAAGAGTAAGGGATTTGACCAAAGTCATACAGATAGTAAATGTCAGATGCAGGATTTAAACCCACAACTTCTGACTCCGCTGACAATGCTCTTTCCACCAGACCACACTGCCACTAATCCAATTCAACAAACTCTTCTTAAATGTTTGCTGCACGCAGAGTCCTCTGCTAATTGATAGGACTATATCAACTCTAGCTAAATCACAGTCCCTGTCCTTATGGAATTTAAAATCTAATAAGGAGTGTGATACATGCACAGATAATAGACTCCTGAGAGAGGCAGTGTGGCATAATGGAGAGGGTGCTAGACTTTGAGTTAGGAAGACCTGGATTCAAATCCTACCTCTAACATTTACTACCTATGGGACCAAGGGCAAACATTTAATCTCTTTTATTTTCAGGCAACTGGTCAATGGTATATGGCATAAGGGCTCATAATTTACCTGTGGTGGAGGGAACTTCCGCAACAGGAGTTCTGACACTTTCTAGATGTGGGCAGCAAGAGGCACAGTGGATAAGGTGAATGACTTGAAGTTGAAAGACTTGAGTTCAAACATTTGATACTTACAAAATATGTGACCCTGGGCAAGATTCTTAACTGCTGCCTGCCTCAGCTTCTTCATCTGAAAAATAGTGATAATTATTTCAAGTATTTTTAGTGGATTCTCTAAGTATATCATCCTATAATCTGCAAAGAATGATAGCTTTGTTTCCTCATTGCCTACTCTAATTCCTTCAACTTATTTTTCTTTTCTTATTGCTAAATCTAACATTTCTAGTACAATGTTGAACAGTGGTGATAATGGACATCTCCGTTTCATCCCTGATCTTATTGAGAACGCTTTTTGCTAATCCCCATTACATATAATGCTTGCTGATGGTTTTAGATAGATGCTACATATTGTTTTACGGACAATTTATCCCTATGCTCTCTAGTTTTTTAATAAGAATGGATGCTGTGTTTTGTCAAAAGCTTTTTCTGCACATATTGAGATAATCATATGATTTCTGTTAATTTTGTTATTGATATGGTCAATTATGCTGATAGTTTTTCTAATATTGAACCAGCCCTGCATTCCTTGTATAAATCCCACCTAGTCTTAGTGTATCATCCTTGTGATAAGTTGCTATAATCTGTTTGCTAATATTTTATTTAATATTTTTGCATTAACATTCATTAGGGAAATTGGTCTTTAATTTTCTTTCTCTGTTTTGGCTCTTCCCAGTTTAGGTATTCATAAAAAGAATTTGGTAGGAATTAAATGTTTGATAAAATTCACTTGTAAATCCATCTGGCATTGAGAATTTTTCTTAGGGAGTTCATTGATGGTTTGTTCAATTTCTTTTTCTGAAATGGAGTTATTTAAGTGTTTTATTTCCTCTTCTGTTAATGTGGGCAATTTATATTTTTGTAAATATTCATCAATTTCATTTAGATTGTCAGATTTATTGGCATATAGTTGGGCAACATATTTCTAAATATTGTTTTAATTTCTTTTTTGTTGGTGATGAATTCACCCTTTTCATTTTTGATACTAGTAATTTGGTTTACTCCTTTCTTTTTTAAATTAAATTAACCAAAATTTATCTATTTCATTGGTTTTTTCATAAAACTAGCTCTTAGCTTTATATATTAGTTCAATAGTTTTATTAATTTCAATTTTATTAATCTCTCTTTTGATTTTCAGAATTTCTAATTTGGTATTTAAATGGGTATTTTTAATTTGTTCTTTTTTCTAGCTTTTATATTTGCATGCCCAATTCATTGATCTCCTCTTTCTCTATTTTATTCATATAAGCATTTAGAAATACAAAATTTCCCCCTAAGAACTGCTAATCTGGAAGGCCTGGGTTCAAGCCATACCTCTGACAAATACCAGCTGTGTTGGCACTCTGAATGTTCTTTAACCTCTCAACTCTCCAGGCAACTCTGGACTATAACTTGGAGAGAAGGTACCCATCTTCTGTAGAAGATAGAAAGCCAGAGATCATCATTGGGAATCACTGATCCAGTAAAAAGTACAGTAATAATTGATGACATTTGCATAGTATATTAAAGTTTGCTAATACCTTTTCCTTTACTATCTTGTAGGAATCTCATAAATACTTTACCTCTATAATCTTATCCAAGGTTTACATACAACCCTGTGAGATGGATGCCACAAGTCTTATTACCTCTACTTTATAGATGAGGAAATGGGTCACCTAGCTCTTAAATATCATTCAGTTGGTCTACAAACATATATTAAATACTTACTATGTACCAGACACTGTGCTAAGCATTGGGGATCCAAAGAAAAGGCCTCATGGAGCTCTCAGTCAAATAGAAGAGACAACATGGAAACAACTACGTACAAACAAGATGTATTGGAGTTAATCAACTGAGGGAGGGTATTAGAATTAAGGGAGATCAGAAAAGGTTTACTGGAGAAGTTTAGCTGGAATTTGAAGGAAGCCAGGGGATTAATCAGAGGCATGATTTGAACTCAGGTCTTCTTGACTTGAGATCCAATATCACTTTCACTTTGTCATTCAACTTTTGGGAGAATTAAGTGACCTACCCATGGTCATATAGATAGTAACTGATAGATTCAGGTCTTTTCTCCCCAAACCCATCCCTCAGCTCATGAAACCAGGACTTTTCTTTCTTTTTTTTAATTTAACAGTATTATTTTTCCAATTACATGTAAGGACAACTTTCAACATTCATTTTTTGAAAGATTTTTGAGTTCCAAATTTTTCTCCCTTCCTCCTTCCCCTTCCCCATCAACAAGACAGCATACAAGACACTCTAGCAAGTAATCTGATATAGGTTATACATGTGCAGTTGTATAAAACACATTTCCACATTAGCCATGTTGTGAAAGAAGAAACAGAATGAAAGTTTAAAAAAAAACCACTAAAAAACCCCAGACAGTGAAAATAGTATGCTTTGATCTACATTCAGACTCCATCAATTCTTTTTCTGGATGTAGATAGTACTTTCCATCATGAGTCTTTTGGAATTGTCTTGGATCATTGCATTGCTGAGAAGAGCTAAGTCAATCACAGTTGATCATCACACAATAGTGCTGTGTACAATGTTGTACTGGAAACCAGGACTTTCTAAAAGGATCCTTTACTTGACATAAGGATCCACTGCAGGGCTCCTGAAAATGGCCAGATCTCCCCATGTACTTAAGGTATGATTTAATTTACACAAATTCAGTTTACTCATAGCTCTCCAGGAAAGGAGGCCCACAGAGGGGGAAGAGGGGTGGAGAGGAAAAGAAGGGAGAGGAAAAGGAGTCCCAGTCTGCATTCAAGACTTATCCTCATCTCAAGCCCCTGGGGCAGGTGCCAGGGCTCCAGGGAGGGAGGCTGATTTCTTATTTTCATTTCCCAACTGGACTTCATGCAGGGCCCGTGTAATCCCAGCTGTCAGGAGATGAATTTTACTTACCCTAAATTTACTCAAATCCCTTGGTTAATCCTTTGCATGGGCTGGAGTCCTATTGGTTGAACTCCTTTAGGCAATTGCAGTCACCCCTGGCTGATGCTCTAATCCTGCTCCCTGGAAAGTCCCAAGGAAATGGCATTCATGGGTTGGCACCATGTGTCCCTGAGGCTGCAACTGATATGTGTAGGTATGCTGGGTTCATTTCCGTCTGAATCTGCAAGGGGCTTGTGTGCATGAGGGGTGACTGGGAGAAGCTAATGGCTACTGGGATTTATTTTCATAATTTTTATCCCCACCAGAATTT